>NC_137022.1:1095000-1357500 GCF_032717465.1 Coenobita brevimanus
CATTCTGTAGTGTGTTTGGAAGTGTAGGTAGCATTCTGTGGTGTTTGGAAGTGTTGTTAGCATTTTATAGTGTGTTTGGTAGTGTAGGTAGCGTTTTATAGTGTTTGGTAGTGTAGGTAGCGTTTTATAGTGTGTTTGGTAGTGTAGGTAGCGTTTTATAGTGAGTTTGGTAGTGTAGGTAGCGTTTTATAGGGTGTTTGGTAGTGTAGGTAGCGTTTTATTGGGTGTTTGGTAGTGTAGGTAGCGTTTTATAGTGTGTTTGGTAGTGTAGGTAGCATTTTATAGTGTGTTTGGTAGTGTAGGTAGCATTTTATAGGGTGTTTGGTAGTGTAGGTAGCATTTTATAGTGTGTTTGGTAGTGTAGGTAGCATTTTATAGTGTGTTTGGTAGTGTAGGTAGCTTTCCATAGGGTGTGTAGAAGTGTAGTTAGTATTCCGTAGTGTTTTATTGTGTAGGTAGCATTTTATAGGGTGTTTGGTAGTGTAGGTAGCATTCTGTAGGGTGTTTGGTAGTGTAGGTAGCATTCTGTAGGGTGTTTGGAAGTGTAGGTAGCATTCTGTAGTGTGTTTAGAAGTGTAGGTAGCATTCTGTAGTGTTTTATTGTGTAGGTAGCATTTTATAGGGTGTTTGGTAGTGTAGGTAGCATTCTGCAGTGTTTTATTGTGTAGTTGGCATTCCCTACGGTGTTTTATTTGTGTAGTTAGCATTCCATAGTGTGTTTTGTTGTGTAGTCAGCATTCCACAGTGTTTTTTTTTTTTTAGCGATTTATTTTGCTAAAGCACCTTAATAGCTGATGAGGGACTGACGGGGAGAGTGAATGTGCATGAGGTGGAGGGGGGGAAAGGGAAGGGGAGGCCAAGGATGAGATGGAGGGATGGAGTGGAGAGGTATATGAGAGAGGGAATGTGTGTGAGCTGGGAGCAGGGCAGTGACATGGCGGGGGACAGGACGACATGGAGGCGATTTGTTTGTGGCCACCCCATAGGGGATTAAGGCGTCTGGCAGTAGGTAGACAAATAGACAGATAGACCATAATATCCGGTGATCACTTTTGCGCATCATGTCAACAGGTGAAGTAAGTCAGTAAAGGAAGGTGTAGTATTTAAGTGTAAAGTGTTAGTAAAGACTTGTTTTGATGGTTCCTGTGTAAAATAAATGAGTTAGTATACCGTAAACTTAGCCTTAAAGTAAATATTTAATCCTTTACTTAATTACCTCAATGTAAACCCTTTTCTCCAATAATGTATTTGAGTATAAACCTTTTTTTCTCTCTCTCTAAACGTGCCTAAACAAAATCATAAAATATTTTCCCTTCCTTTCAGTGCCACTTTTCATCTGTCTCATCTCTTTTTCAATTCGTCTCTTTCTACAACTACAAATGCCACCTCTCATCTGTTCTCTCTCTTCGTCCCTTATCACCAGAATCTGTCGCTACAATTGCCATCTCTCATCTGGTATCTCTCTTCGTCTCGTCCCGTCTCCAGACTCTATCACCACGAATGCCATGTCTCATCTTTTATCTCCTTCTGTTTCGTCCCTTACCTACAGAATCAATGACTTCAAATGCCACCTCTCATCTCCTACCTCTCCATTTCGTCCCAAATCTCCAGAGCCTGTGATTACAAATGCCACATGTCATCATTTTTTTCCCCTTTTCCCTCGTCCCATGCCCACGTGTACCCAAGCCCGCCCCAGCTTTAACCTGTTCTCTTCCTCCCCTTTTTGGAATTGGTGTGCGGTGCCCGTCCCTGCCTATGCCCGTGTCCCTCAGAGCTACCTAGACTATTTAGAGTACCTCAGGAGACAGGATCTCATGGTAAGGGGTAAGGAAGGCTGGAGATGCTTCTGTGCCCGGGATGTGGCTTCAAGCTGTTGGTTTGCCCCGCGCGCTGCGATGGTGTTGCGTTTCCCGTTTCCAGACGATTTTCTTCAGCTGAGTGAGGCCTTTTGGAATACCAGGGGGTTAGATCTAGCCTTCATTAACCCCCCTTCATAAACAGGCTGCTTTAGAAATCTGAATCGGGTCATCTGGTAACGGGGAGTAATCTGACGCCATCGGCCCGAGCGGGTCAACAATGGCTCTGATTAATCGGCCAAGCACATCCGTCAATAAAACTCGCTTGGGCTAATCACCTCTAATGTTCATGTGACTGCCAAATGTGCTCGTTAAGTGTCTGACTGATTGTAACGCGTGGCTTTGGAGTAGTGACATAAAATAGTGACTTCTTGACCTGTGACATTAATTCGGCATTGAGGACTGACTTGAAGACGTGGTGTAACATTGCTTTTAGGAGTAACCTAAAACACAGAGAGCCTACTTGTTGCTTTGTACAGGATATCTATGTGGCTTACAGGAGCTTGAGAGAGTGGCTTAACAGAGAAGACCGCAAATTTGGCATTGTGAGTGGCTTTGGATAGTGGCTTAACTCAGGGCGAAGTGGGAGCTCCCTAGGTGTCATCGAGTTGATGTATATGGCTTACAGGAGCTTGTGAGAGTGGCTTGACAGAGAACACCGCAGATCTGGCTTTGTGAGTGGCTTTGGACGGTGGCTTAACCCAGGGTGATGTGGGAGCTGTCTGAGTGTCATAGAGTTGACAGACATCAGCTAAATTGACATCCTTGAGTGTGTGTGGGGGGGGAGGGATTTGATACAACCTACATAGGACGAGACTTTGAAAATTACTATAGTCGCAGCGCACGACTCTGAGGTTGTCATTATCGTACCCTGGCAATGTACCATTCAAAAGTGTGTCCCATTTCGTGTATAACATGAGACGCAAGTGAATCGTGTATAATAATATTCGTGTATAATATATTCGTGCATAATAATATGATTCGCGTATAATATGATACGAACTTGGACGCACTTTTGGATGGTAGGTTGCCGGGGTACGATAATGACAACCTCAGAGTTGTGCGCCGCGACTATAGGAATGGCTTTCAGTGTGGTTGTGTAAGGCTTCCATGTCTGTTGTTACTGTACATGTTTCCCACGCAGTACGGGAAATAACACCGCTAGTAAATGTTGAAATGTTGGACAGGTGATGCTTTACCAGGTGGCTTTCTGTTGCACCTTAATGTGTTGTTGTGGGGAATGGCTTAGTGGTGTGGCTTGCAGGACCCGGCTGGCAGGAGTGGGGGTGGTGTGGGGGTGGTTAAGTGGTTAATGGGGTGGGGGTGAGGAGGGTGTGGGGTGCATTGGATTTCATTAGCACTAACAGCAACATTACCTGTCCAATGAGGCGATCCTAACCTTACCTTTACCTGCCCACTTCTCTCTCTCTCTCTCTCTCTCTCTCTCTCTCTCTCTCTCTCTCTCTCTCGATAAATGTACCGCTAATTAACTCTGTATATATAATAAATTTTTAACCAAATGGTTAATAACTAAAACCCATAAAAACTGCATCAGGTGCCAACACTATCAGTAATACACTTATGTCCAGGTAAATAACACTGTACTACAATTAAGCAACAAGCACACCTGTATATCACCTTTGCAGTGCCATTCAACCTCACCTGCTTGCATACGTCCTAGTCAAAATGTCAGTCTGTGTTTATTGGTATAAGAGGTTCAGCCGTAAATTGAGCCTAAACAGGGTCCAAGTTGAGCTGAAATTGTGCTGGGTTCACATTAACCCACCACGTGCCAGCTATTTTTAGCCCTATTGGTCACCCCCGTGCCAGCCATTTTCTTTACCTTTTCTTAATTGGCTTAAATGATAGAGTTTGATGTGAAATGAACGAATTTCACCATTAAAATACTCGCCAAAGCTCAGAAATGGGTTTTATTGAGTCCTGCATACATGTATACAGGTATTCCCGTTCTCTCATGCTTGCCACGTAGGTGAGAGAAAGCCGTTTTCTATGAAAGGTAGACGCGGGCATTTATGTTGGGAAGGTATAGCAATGTTCAGTACACTTTTCTGATTTTTTTACTTCAACATCTGTCACAATTTGTGTCTCTTTCACTGTGAATGCATTGTCTTACACTGACTTGAAGATAGGTACAACCTGACTTCACTATGAACAGTCCTGGCACTTACAAGAAGGTATTTACGGCTTGACATCACTATGTACAGTTCTTACACTTACAAGAAAATATTTACAACTTGATTTCACTATTTATAGACCCTTCACTTACGTGAAAATATTTACAACATGCCTTCACTATGTACAGCACTGGATGAGGCACACAGGTAGAGTGAGGCAGAGCGAGTGTGAGGGGGGAGTGAGTGGGTGTTTGGCCTTGACCACCTGGGGCATGATAGAGGAACAGTTAACATACATACCTGCCAATTTTTACTTGCAAATCTTGAAAAATGTGGTCACAGTGAATGTTTTAATTTTAAACCATTTTAAAACGGCACTGGCACTGACCGCAGATTTTCGTTAGACCGTTTTAAAACGGCACTGGCACGCGGCGGGTTAAATACAGGTTTTGTATATGTGTGTAATTCCCCCACTTAAGTTTCCTCCTGACACACAACCAACTCACTCGAAAGTTATCCTGACCAGCTCTTTTCATTTCATTACATGATCCAGCTCTATGTATGGTGTAAGTGTACTGGAGGGAGTGGTGTATCAGGGTGGGGTATCTTGGTGCTGTGTATGTGTAGTTTCATATTTCGGCTCTTTCATGGGGCGAGTTTAACCTTCATTATTATCATTAAACCAACTCTAACCTTAAAAATACTACTTAAATTCAAGCTACTCTACCTCGTAATTTATTCAAAGCAATCCACACTCACCTGTCTTTAATCGACGCTGTCATTTTAACCTTCGCTAATTAGATACGGTTACACCCTCCCAAACTGACATTAACTTGTCACACATTAACCAAACTAAATCAAGTCTTGCATATCCCATCCCAGTCTAACCTAACCAAATCAGAACAAATAAGAAAAACAACTCTCCCACCTCACAAACCAAACAACTCACAGGAAAAATTGTACCACACCGCCAACTATCAACTTAAAGATTGAAAAAAGAAAAGGTCATGTGCATACTTCATCTGTTTCCCTTATTTCTCATTTCTTTTGTTCCCTCAATTTCCATCTCTCGTTTTCTCACACATTCGTTAATCATAATCGGTCATCAACGTTTCGGTCTCCCAAACAACCCACTCTGCACTTACCTAGCCTAACCCAACCCAACCCAACCCAATCTAACCTAACCTAATCCAACCCAACCTAACCTAACCAAACTCAATCCAACGCAACCCAACCCAACCCAACCTAACCTAACCTAACCTAACCCAACCCAATCTAATCCAACCCAACACAGCCCAACCTAACCGAACCCAACCTAACTCAACCCAACCCAACCCAAACCAAACCAAGACAAACCAAACCAACCCAGCCTAACCCAACCTTCCCCAGCCCAACCCAACCCAGTCTGTACAACTCAATCCAATCCAACCCAACCCAACCCAGACCCAGCCAAACCTCACTCAGTCCAGTCCAGCTTCATCTAACCTACATCAACCCAGCCGAACCCCACCAAACCAAACCAAACCTAACCTAACATAAACCACCCAAACGTAAACCAAATCTAACACAGCCAGTCTAATCAAACGGGAGCCGCCCCTAACCATACCTAACACAACCATTATAGCGACTTATTCTAACTTTATCACAGGGCACACCTAGCCAATCTAAGCTAACCTAGCCTCACCACGATAGCCACCTTAGATGACACCTAGATAGCACCGAGATAAGCCAAATCTAACCCTATCCAGTGCTGATAATCCACTCCAAGCACCTAACACATCCATCTAATCTGTGCCTAGCCCTAACCTAGCCTAGAGAGAGGGTGATAGCATAGCACTGTAATCTTCATCTAACCTAGCTCAACCCAGCACCAGGCTAATCTCACCTAATCATACCTAGCCTAGCCCAGCACCAAGCTAATCCCAGCTAATCTCACCCAACCCAATCCAATGCCAAGCTAATCTCAGCTAATCCCACCCAGCCTAACCCAGTGCCTAGCTAATCTCACCTAACAAAACTGAACGCCAGGCTAATCTCATCTAATCTCACCAAAAAACCAAGCTAATCTCACCTCATCTCACCTAAACGCCAAGCTAATCTCACCTAATCTCAGAACTAATCTCACCTAAACGCCAAGCTAATCTCACCTACGCGACAAGCTAATCTCACAGCTAATCTCACCTAAACGCCAAACTAATCTCACCTAAACCCCAAGCTAATCTCACCTAATCTCACAGCTAATCACACCTAATCTCACCCAGCCCAACCCAAGACAAGGCTAATCTCACCTAATCTCACCCGGCCCAACCCAAGACAAGGCTAATCTCACCTAAACGCCAAGCTAATCTCACCTAATCTTAACCAGCCCAACCCGAGGCAAGGCTAATCTCACCTAATCTTACAGCTAATCTCACCCAGCCCAACCCAAGGCAAGGCTAATCTCACTTAAACTCCAAGCTAATCTCACCTAATCTCGCCTAATCTCACCTAAACGCCAAGCTAATCTTACCTAATCTCATCCAGCCTAACCCAGTGCCAAGCGAATTTCACCCAGCCTAACTCAACGCCACGCTAATCTCATCCAGCCTAACCCAGTGCCAAGTTAATCTCGCCTAATCTCACCCAGCCTAACTCAACGCCACGCTAATCTCATCCAGCCTAACCCAATGCCAAGTTAATCTCACCTAATCTCACCCAGCCTAATCCAACGCCACGCTAATCTCACAGCTAATCTCACCTAACCCCGTACCAGGAGGCTGACGGGCCAAAGAGGAACTGGAGCGGCATTCTCATCTCGCTGGCCATCATCGCGTCCGTTCTCGTCCTCGTCACCATCGCAACGTTCATAGTCGAAGAACCCCCGCCCCCCTTCTACGGACGCCGCCTCCAAATCACGGACCTACAAGACCCATCCCTCATAGCCTCACCCATGGGCGCCCAGTGGGTTACAGGTGGGTGTACGTGGGGTGGAAGTGGGTGTTGGTGGGTGTACGTGGGGTGGAAGTGGGTGTACGTGGGGTGGTAGTGGGTGTAGGTGAGTGTACGTGGGGTGGAAGTGGGTGTAGGTGGGTGTACGTGTGGTGGAAGTGGGTGTGGGTGGGTGTACGTGGGGTGGAAGTGGGTGTACGTGGGGTGGAAGTGAGTGTGGGTGGGTGTTAGTGGGGTGGAAGTGAGTGTGAATAGGGTAGAGTCTTATATTGTGTGTGTGTGTGTGTGTGTGTGTGTGTTTTAGCTTTCATTCTACACCCATGGATTTGTGTAAGCTAGAGTGATGATGATGATGATGATAATGATGATTATTATGATTATTGTGTTGATTATTAAGGTGATGATGATGATGATGAAGATTATTATTGTGATGATGATGATGATGGTGATGATTATTATTGTGTTTAATTAATAAGATGATGATGGTGATGATGATGAGGAGGAGGAGGATGATGGTGATGATGATGATGATGAGGAGGAGGAGGAGGTGGATGGTGATGATGATGGTGATGATGATGATGATGATGAAGATTATTATTATGTTGATGATGATGATGATGATAGTTTCCCTTACACATCTTCCTTATATGCAACATCAGTTTTTACTCTTAACTTGGCCTAAAATTACCATCCTCCTTTTTCAACGCTAAGTATCAAAGAATTAACACTATATGATGCTAGTCACGAAGAAGTGCTAGGGGGGAGGATGTAGAACCATAGCACTTTCCTCTACCACTGAGCCACGTGAACTAGGCCGTGGAAGGACGAAAACTGAGCCAGCTTATGGTGAAAGTAGCATAGTATTTTGGGAGGTAATTATGTTTGAGTTTCTGGTTTACGTTTAAGTGAGAGACTGACGAGAAGAGTGTATGTGAGTGAGGTGGAGGCGGAGAGAGGGAGGGGGAGGCCGAGGATGAGATGGAGGGATGGAGTGGAGAGGTATATGAGAGAGGGGTGTGTGGTGAGCTGGGAGCAGGGCGGTGAAATGGTGAGGGGGACAGGGCGACATGGAGGCGATTAGTTTGTGACCATTACGGGATTAAGGCGTCTGGCAATAGATAGACAGATAGACAGACGTTTAACCCTTTCACTAGAGAGCTCCCCCGTCTTGAATAAAATCTGAAGACTTCAATAAGAGTAAAGTACATGGCCATTACTAGCCTTACTATTTCCCCTATTCATCAAACACTTGTCTTCCTATTTAACATCTTCACTCTGCTGGCTAGTACCGGAGAGGGGGGGAGCCTTCGCGTGGTGGCAGAAGAGTTATAACCAGCTGTAATAATCGTGTCGTAACTTCGGATTTGTTTATGTAGCTAGAACGAGGCATAGAGGAGGATTCGGCAGCCTCCTTATCCTGTCCTCCAAACCAGCATCTTAGTTACGACAGGAATTATTCGTAAGTGCGTTTGTGTATCCCGGTGCTGGATAGAGAGGGAGAGAGAGAGAGAGAGAGGAAGAGAGAGAGAGAGAGAGAGAGAGAGAGAGAGAGAGAGAGAGAAGAAGAAGTAGAAGAAGAAGAATTCATATGAAGTGCTTAACCCCTCTATGGCTTGAACAACTCTAGAAACAGGTCAGCTCTGGAACTATCTCCCTCTGTCTGTCTTTCCCACTGCCTATGATCTCCAGTCCTTCAAACGCAGTGTGTCCAGGCATCTCGAAATGAACGGATCTTGAATTTGGCTCTCTGTTACCTTGTTTTTCGTTTTTTCATGGAGGGAACAGTCTTGTGGGCTCCTGGCCTTGGTTCCTCCTCCTTTGCACACACACACACACACACACACACACACACACACACACACACACACACACACACACACACACACACACACACACACACACAAATCTATTCCAGCTGACAGCAGATGGATTTATGTTCCTTCTAGAGTCACAGGAGGCTGAGAGTGCTAATTACCTTTCTATCTACGCTGTACACCTGTCTATCAATCCGTTTACCTGTGAGCCTATCTATTTACCCAAAAGTTATATTAATCTCGCAGTGGTCAAAGCGTAGATGGATATATTTTGGCATAGATTAATCCCAAGTCTGTATATTTTTCCCATTAATCAACTATTTTCAAAACCTATGCTAATCTCCTTATATTATTTTGATTACACACCGTCGTCAAGGGGGCTGTTCTTTGTATTCGTCTGATCCATGTAAAATTAATGCCTAGGTTGAAGTTATGGAGGGATTTCACGTGGCGCCATCCGCTGCGTGGAAGTGGTGTATTCGTGTACCTTCCACGGCTGTCTAAATGGGAGGAGTCGAAAGAAGAGCACTTACAATCCTATCACTCACCGAAGACAAAGACAGAGAGAGAGAGAGAGAGAGAGAGAGAGAGAGAGAGAGCACTTCAACGTATCTGGTTTGCTCGGTTTAAATTTGAATATAACGGTCGGTTCATCTCGTTTTGCCTCATGTGTAAAGACGTTATTTTTCTCCCCTTCTAAAGCGTCCCTAGCTCATTTTTCTGATTGACAGCGAAGGTACAACACTTGATCCATCCATCCATCCATCCATCCATCCATTCTTCTTTCCTCGTATCACTTGAGATGGCAGTGTTTTAGTCAGTCCTCCATCAATAGGGGAAGGGGTGTCACAGGCAGATCCAACCGTGGCCTGTAGACGTATTTTCCTGTGCCAGTCTGAGCGGCCATAACCGGTCACAGTCTATGGTTTCCGGGACGTGACTGGGGGAGAAATAATCCTGACCGTTATGGCGAGTCAAATTCGTACCCCGAAAATGCGGCGTAAGTCAGCTGTGAAGAGGAGTGGGGATGCCGGGGTTATTGCAAGTCAAAGTTCTACCCTGAAAATGCGGCGTAAGGTAGCGATGAAGAGGAATGGGTATGCCGGGCCCCCAGTTCAAAATCTTAGCCTCCCCCATTTTAGTCTCCTCCTCCACTGAAGTTTTAGGCCATGTCAACATAGCATACTTACATAATAGGTCTAATGCTTCCAACCCCTCTCCGGTACAAACCATCTGATTGTAACCTTCAAAAACTTTCATAACTGTTCAAATCATCGGCTGTTTGTGAATCTGGTGAGAAAATCAAATTAACAGCGTCGGGGTAACTATCCCACCAAACACATCCCCCGACACTAGCTAAGTTGGTCATTACGTGCGAATCACCACCAGTTATTCTCATTTTTCCAGCATAACGCTCCTTTCCTTCTTGTTTCAGGCTATCCTTATAGACAGTAGGGGCTCTGGGTAGACTTTTCCACGTGTAGGTAATTGCACACGTTTGAGAAATTTAAAATGTTTCCGCGCTTCTGTGTACCTCAGTCAAAATGTTTACATCGTTCACGGTATGTAATGGCGGCGGATCCAAGATGATGACGTCAGTGCAAACCCTACATCAGTAACTCTTAGGAATATCCCACCCACGTTTCACTTCCTTGTACCTACGATAATTTTGCTTCCCCCCTCCCCCAGTTTTGCACTTACGATCAATTCCCATCGTAATTCAGTTTTGCACTTACGATCAAAATCCTGTCGTAACTCAGGTTTTGAATTGCAGGAAGGACAAGGAGGCTTTCGATTCTTCCTTTCCTAACTTAAAAAATATATTCTTAGGTCTATCTATCTATCTATTGCAAGACGCCTCAATCCCATACGGGGTGGCCACAAACAAATCGTCTCCATGTCGCCCTGTCCCCCGCCAATTTACTGTCCTGTTCCCAGCTCACACTCCCCTCTCTCATATGCCTCTCTACTCCATCCCTCCATCTCATCCTTGACCTCCCCCTCCACCTCGCTCACATACACTCTCCTCGTCAGTCTCTCACTCTCCATCGTCTCCACATGGACAAACCACGAAAGACGAAAATACTGCAGGTTATAATTATTTTTTGTAGGAAGGTCAGGGAAAGGAGGGAAGAAATCGCCTCCTGTGTAGTTCTTCCTGTAGAAAACATACGCGAGTGACGAAGAATACGTTTGATTTTAAATTGTTACGAAGAATACGGCCGCCCTCACTCTGCCAGGGATGGTGGAATCTCTCTCTCTCTCTCTCTCTCTCTCTCTCTCTCTCTCTCTCTCTCTCTCTCTCTCATTTTTACCAGAGCAACCTTATAGTCACGTGATCAAAAACACTCTAATTCTTTTAACATTATGTATTATGTGTATTTATTCTTCTTATATCCTGGTGATTATTATTTTTTTTTAAACCTTACAAAGAGCATTATCATCATCATCATAAATTCCCACACCACTGTCTTCCTTAACGATTTCTCTTTTATTTTCGGTTTAAAAATCGATATTCTCCTGTAAGGCCTGTTTTTAGTATGAATATTCTCTGCTTCTGTAATATTTTGTGTTGATATTTACCCCTTCAGCCAGAGGACCGAATTTGTTGTTACTGTCATCTGTGCAATTCAGAATAACAGAAACCGGGGCATTGAAGGGGAGACTCAAGAATACTGTAGTCTATTATGTAACACCTTCTTTGTTTCAGTAATATTTTGTGTGGATATTTACCCCTTCAGCCAGAGAACCGAATTTGTTGTTGTTACTGCTGCCATCTATGGAATGTAGAATAAGAGAAAACGGAGGTAGTGAAGGGGAGACGCAAGAATACTGTACTCAATTATGTAACGCCTTTCAGTTCGATGGTTCTTCATGGTGTACACTTTAGTCTGTGAATAGCAAGCGTACTACTACTACTACTACTACTACTGCTACTACTATTATTATTACTACTACCACTAAAAGAAGACGATTAAGTAGTAGCAGTAGTAGTAGAAGATGATGAAGTAGAAGATGATATAGTAGCACTAGTAGAAAAGATGATGTAGTAGTAGTTGATGATGTAGTAATAGTAGCAGTAGTAGTAGTAGTAGTTGCAGTAGTAGCACCAGCAGCAGTAGCAGTAGTAATATAAAACGTCTCACGAGTGAAGCGGATAATGAGTTAGGAAGACAGGCAGGATGGAAGGCTATCACTTATAACAACATCTTTTTCTACCTAACATGTACCTTTTTTTCCACCTGACTCCCATCTCCTCGCCTCCAACAGAACACAAGCTGGCGTACCTATCCGAGGGGGAAGGAATACGCCTTCTAGATACAAACTCCAGCACCAACATCACCCTCGTCACTAACATCGCGCTGGTGAGAGACGCAAGGCTTGTGTTTTGAGTCGATTTGGAGATTTCGTAGCTCCGTTTCCCCGGTGATTTATTTGGCACATTACACCTCATTATCCCCGTTTTTCCTACCAACTCCAGTACCAGCATCACCCTCGTCACGAACACCTTCTTTTGTTGTATTATTCCCTTTACAACAATAAATATTTCAATTCAATTCAACATCGCGCTGGTGAGAGACGCAGGGCTATGTTTTGAGTCGATTTGGAGATTTCGTAGTTCCCTTTCCTTGGCGATTTAATACGCACATTACACCTCATTATCCTCATTTATCGTACTGATGCAAATTATGTTGATATTAAAAAGATACACCTAAATACAAGAGGAAATATGACGTAAGATGGAAAGTGTATCGCCGAGGAACAAGAACTACGGAGTCTCCCATACCGACAAGAAAACGGGAGACGTAAACAAAAATAGCCGTACTCCCGATAGTTTGGGAGATTTCGCAAGACCTCTTCCTCGGCGATTTATTTTGCATATTAAACCTTCACCTCGGCTTGTGTGTTATTTATATATTAACACTGATATTATTTGCATGAGTGACGTGCAAGAGTAGGTGTCAGGAAAATCGCTTAGGGAGATGTGTTAAGACATCTCCCTGGGATTCACGAAGATTTTTTTCGTCGTAACACCTCATCCTAAGCTATTTATTGTTCACATTACTTCTTAATATCCTCTAGTATATTATTAATGCCGAATACGGTTATAACAGACAAACAAATACAAAGGAACAGGAAAGTACAGAAAATGAATCTCTTAGGGAAAAGCGTTGCGAAGTCTCCTGCATCATCGAGAATATGAGTTACGATGATATTTCCTGTCGTAACTAAGAAGAACGTAAGAGACAGGGTGATTCTGCTCTCATTTTTCGTTGTGTTTCCTGCAAAAATAAATCTTACTTTGCGACCAGCGGCTGTATATAAGTTCTGTATACCATTTTGAATTACACGCTATATTTGTTTTCCTAGGATGGTCTTCTCTCTCTCTCGCTCTCTCTCTCTCTCTCTCTCTCTCTCTCTCTCTCTCTCTCTCTCTCTCTCTCTCTCTCTCTCCTAGACTTCCCTAGTTTAAAAAAGAACAAAAATGGTGCAAAGAGCTATACTAACCAACCATGCTCCCTAACACCTTTTCTTAGGCGACTTATTTTGCTTATCACACCTCACTTACCTACTCAGTGTCTCATAAATCATTCAAACATCGCCTTAGACTGAATAGAAAACGTGCAAGAAGGATATTAACCGGCCGTATCCAAAAATAAATCGCTAAGGAAGAGGTGCTAAGGAGAAAACGGGTCCTGGTGGTGTGGGCATTTACAGGAGTTAATAATCAAAAGGCGACTGGGAGGTTACTGTAACTATAATGCTATTCAGGGGAGCGCGAGGGATCACTTTTGCCTGAATTATCTGAAGTGAGTGGCCTAGCCTCAGGGTCCTACGCTCCCGATAACGGTAATAAGGGTTAAAAATACATAGATAAATAGAGTGATTGATAGATAGATAGATGCAGTGAATAACCAGTACTGAATCCAAACTGCCAAAAGGGAGGTCCAGAATTATGCGTTATTTTTTTTTTTTTTAGTTCACAACATTCATTTTAAATTCCCAGCAAAATAGAAAGATATATATACATTATTTTAATTTCTTTTACAGCCACAAATCACAAAGCATCACTAATAAGGCCAAAGGTATACGATAAAGCATTTTCAAACATGTATTGCTGTTTCTGGTTATTTATTCTTTCCTTCCGTCTACGTGTTGAAGAGAAGCTGAGGAGGAAACGGTTGGGCGCGGACCCCTCCTCTGTTCCGCCCCAGCTGGTGTCTCCGGGGGTGCAAATATATCATCCCGGAACAGCCGTAGTATATCCCCTTTGCTGTATAACCGTGTGGCATAAAATATATTCTCTGGTACAATTGTATTTCCATAATCTACGATCCTGTGTTTGAAATGTAACGTAAAAACCGCCGTACTGGATATTCGCCTTCTTGAACTTAAATTATTTTCAAAGTTTAAATATTATCGCTAAATTGAACCATCCAAAACACACCTAATTCCATTTAAAACTAGTACTATTTTCCTGTTTCCCTATTTGTCGTCCTATTTCCCCTATTTTAGCCCTATTTCCCCTATTTTTTTTTCCATATTAGTCCTATTTCCCCTATTTTTAGTCCTATTTCCCTATTTTTGGTCCTATTTCCTTTATTTTAGTCCTATTTCCCTTATTTTTAGTCCTATTTCCCCTATTTTTAGTCCTATTTCCCCTATTTTTAGTCCTATTTCCCTTATTTTAGTCCTATTTCCTTATTTTTTAGTCTTATTTCCCCTATTTTTAGTCCTGTTTCCCCTATTTTAGTCCTGTTTCCCCTGTTTTAGTCCTATTTCCCCTGTTTTAGTCCCGTTTCCCTATTTTTAGTCCTATTTCCCCTATTTTTAGTCCTATTTCCCCTATTTTTAGTCCTATTTCCCCTATTTTTAGTCCTATTTCCCCTATTTTTAGTCCTATTTCCCCTATTTTAGTCCTATTTCCCCTATTTTTAGTCCTATTTCCCTATTTTAGTGCGATTTTCCCATTATTAGTCCTATTTCCCCTATTTATAGTCCTATTTCCCCTATTTGTAGTCCTATTTCCCGTTTTAGTCGTTTCCCTATTTTTAGTCCTATTTTCATATTAGTCCTATTTCCCCTATTTTTAGTCCTGTTTCCCCTATTATTAGTAATATTTCCCTATTTTTTAGTCCTATTTCCTTATTTTTAGTCCTATTTACCTATTTTTAAAGTTCTGAGCAACCCGTACTGATGTGGTTTCGGTTCAGCCACTCTAGTCTTTCATTTTCTTTTTCTTTCTCTTTTCAGCATCAGACAGGCGCGGCGGAGTTCACTGTATCGCCTGACCTACGATACGTGCTGCTGGTGCATGACGTCATTAAGGTAACAACGCACATACATACACATTCATACACGTACACATTAAGTATATGCGAGTATGGCTTGCAGTGAGAGGGAGGAACACGCACACACACATACACACACATACGCGCAGACATGCACAGCTACATACACATACGCAGCACGTGAAGACATACACATACGCAACACATGCAGACATACACACACATGCACACGTGCACATACTGTACACAAATACATACATACACGCACACATACACACAAATACATATATACACGCACACACACATACATACATACATACACACACACATACACACAAATACATACATACACGCACACATACACAATTACATACATACACGCACACACGCACAAATACATAAACGCACACACACAAATACATACATACACGCACACATACACATGTTTTTGTCGTTCATCAGTCCCAGTCTGTTTAGCCTGAGCAATCTCACCTCACCGCAGATTTTATCAATACCCCTGAGTTCCAAAAACCCCTCCCAGGCCGCTTCAAATCGTCTGGAGATGGAGTAATATAAAAAGACCATCATACTGTTGGAGTGAAAATGATTGTGTTCTTCCTCATGTTAGTTAGGCTGCATTAGTATTCAGGAGCGATTTTTTTTCTTTCCTTTTTTACAAGTTTCGGCTTTGTTAGTATAAAAAATTGTGAATTCTTAAAATACAGTGTGTTCACAAAAACACTCCCTGATTTCAAACTGGTATAACATGTAACTTTATTGTAATAATCGTTCACAGTTAGTAGCTTCAGATGCAGGATTTCATTCAGTTTCATGTGGTATAGGGTAGCATTAAAGGCACTGACATCTCGCTGTCAGGATATTTCTCAATGAGCACCTGCCAAACAGATGGATTGGTCGTGCTGGACGAGATGATCAGGTGTTCTGCAAGTGGCCTGCGAGGTCACCGGACCTAACTGTCTGTGACTTCTTTCTTTGGGGGTACATGAAGAGCACAGTTTACCTACCACCACTACCTGCAACCCTGGAGGAGCTGAAAATTTCGATCACTGAAGCAGTTCGCACGATAACTCCAGATATGCTGTAGAGCGTCTGGACCGAACTGGACTATCGCATCGATGTTTGCCGAGCAACCAGAGGGGCGCACATTGAGTGCCTTTACTGCTACCCTATACCACATGAAACTGAATGAAATCCTGCATCTGAAGCTACTAACTGTGAAAGATTATTACAATAAAGTTACATGTTATACCAGTTTGAAATCAGGGAGTGTTTTTGTGGACACCCTGTATTTTCGACTTGTGAAATTTCTAAAGTGTCTTCCCCCCCCTCCAGGGTCGGTTGTACACGCGGACGGCGGAGTACAGCATATATGACGTCACTACAGAGTAAGTCGCATCTGGTAAACGAAAATATTTGATCTCACAACTTCTAGTCTTGCGTTTATTAGTGCTGCTTATGAGTTCCTGAGTGATGTAGGGAAGATAATAATAATAATAATAATAATAATAGTAATAATAATAAAAAAAAATAGTAAAGGAAGATATTTGAACGCTTTGCGAGGGGTGAACAGGAGGGTTCGGGGATGATTCAAATCTTTACGTCAGACGGATAGTAAACAACGAATGTGGGAAGGAGTGGTCAGCATGAGTGTGGATGTGGAAGAAGCTTATGGTAGGGAAACAAGGCGGAAAGAATGGAAGAGTTTAGGTATGTATGGCGTGGATGGAAGTGTTGAATGTAGTAAAGAAGAATGATGGGAGTGCCGCGCGTGCAAAAATAGGTTTACTGATTGATTACAAAAAAGTATGGTAGCGTAACAAGAGGTCATTGTGTGTGTGTGTGTGTGTGTGTGTGTGTGTGTGTGTGTGTGTGTGTGTGAGAGAGAGAGAGTCGAGTTGTGGAGATGGGTGGGGACGCTGATTTTCTTTGAAGGGTGGTCTTTCTCAAACCTCATATGTCGTTTTGCTTTTCAGTAGCGTCCCTTTGCAGGCTGATCCATCGTTTTCTTCCTTTCTGTGATCGGCGTGAAATCAAATATCGATAAGGGTAAAGTGATGAGTGTTATGAGAAGAGGTAACCCAGTGTGATGTACTGCTGAAGGGAGAGAGACTTAAATTAGTGAATGAGTTTTAGTACCTCGATGCAGTAATAGAAAATGGAGGTAAATCTGCAAAGGAAATAGACAGTAGAGCGGCTGAGGATAGGAAAGTGATTGGTGCTATGAAGGCCTTGAAACTAAATGAAGATCTGAGCAAAGGGTCTGCGGGAGTCTTGTATTAAGGTGTCTTATTGATGTATAGACGTGAGATGAGAGAGAGAGAGAGAGAGAGGTGGAAATGAGGCTGTGGAGGAACGTATGTGGGTTGCGAAGAGTGGATAGGACAAGAAACATGATTATTCGCTACAGGAGTGAATTAAGGAAGAGAGAGGAAGTAGATGGTACGGCTGGGCAGATAAAGGTTAGATTAAGTAGGGTATTAGTAGGAGTTGCAACCCTAGGCTCATCTGAATGTGAACCCAGTGGACTGCAGGATGAAGATACCCTCCTGCAGTCCACCATCCTTTCGGAGGATAGGGAGGCGGTTGAGGGACGTATGAATAACAGGGCAGTAGATCCGCTCGGTTATGCCAGTGTCACCGAGAGAAGAGGCCTTTTTCCAGCACGAAATAGTATGGTAAATAAGTATTATGTAGTGTGGGGATAGGAGAAGTGGTGGGCTAAGGAGGTGGATAGGTATGGTAAATAAGTGTGTGATAAAGTGAGGTATGGAAGGTAAGGAAGTTAAAGAAGTGATCAAGGATCGAAACCTATAGATGAAGTAAGAACGGGGAAGCAGTGACGAGGGATGAGATTGGAACCCCTGATTAGCATACAAGTCGATGGAATAACTCGATCCCACTTGAGAAGTTAATCCTGTAGAGCCATAAATCTAAGTCTTCCTCTTCGTTATCCTTATCTTATTGACTTTTCCTGCCTGCTTCTTGCTTTGTATAGTTGATGGGTATAAATCTAGACATTCTTTCTCTTTTCCTTGCCTGTGTAGCATAAATCTAATCTTCCCCGCCAGCGATAAACATAAATCTATAAGCATTCTTCCTTCCCACGGCAGGCATGAATTAAAATCCTTCATGCAAGAACGTGATTCCTCTTTTTGCTCCCTAAATAAATACAATCCATCTTTTTATCCTTGTTCAGCCACTACTACCCACTCAAGCTGTGGCGGGAGGAGGTAGGGCAGCCGCGGTACCAATACGCAGGGTGGGTGGGTGAGAGTGGCGCCGCCCTGGTGGTGGTGCATGACGCCAACATCTACCTCCTGCCCTCACCCACCGCCACGCCCATAGTCCTCACCGATGACGCAGTGCCAGACCTTCTATATAATGGCGTCCCGGACCTCCTCTATGAGGGTGAGTCACACTGTGTCCTGCTGTAAGTGGCCCAGGCACGCATGAGCTCCATCCACAGGAAGTGACTGGAGGATTTTTTTTTTTTTTTTTTTTTTTTTTTTTTTTTTTAATAAATATGCTGCCGCCAGTGCCCTGGCATCTCGGCGTGGTGTAAAACTCTACTGTATTGTCATAGGGCAGAATGGTATAGATAGGTAGATGCTGTAGATATGTATGTATGTATGTATATAGGTAGGTAGACATATACTGTATATATATATATATATATATATATATATATATATATATATATGCAGGCTCAAAAGAGATCCTACAGTTCGTCGCAAAAGGAAGACAAGACAGCAGTTTATTGTCCTAGCTATGTATTGCATGTAGTGTAAAATATTGTCAGTGTGCTGAGTGATGCATCAAGACAATAGTACTGAATGAGTAACTAAAATCCGGACGAGTGATATTACCAATATTAGCCAGAACAATTAGGTACCACCCGAAGAAAATTGCATTACTTGTATTGACCTGAATGACTTGAGTACATAATAACAGGCTAGAGGACAAAATTAATGACATAGCATATCCTGAAAACAATTAGCAGGCATGAAAAGGCCCTGTTAAAGGAATCCTTAACGTAATTCTAAAATAAGTCCCTGAGGTGCCCTTCCTCCCCAGCCATGGCACCAGGTTTATCTTCAGCCTCCAGTCCCCACTCATGCATCCATGTCCTGTGATATCACCCCCACCATGGACGCCGGTAAAAATATGGCATGAACGTCAGTGTAACGCGTGTGCAGGTCTGAAGTCACATCACATACTGCACATAATACCGTAGAGAGAACAGTGTCACATTATATTTTGCGATTCTCATAGTCCCTGAAAAGAATAGTATGGACTCGTACAGGTGCATAGTTCCTTAGAAGATAGTGGTGTCTTACAGATGTCCTTTGATCCTTTAAGAACGCTGCCATGCCTCTAATACCGACTGTCCTTCCTGCAGAGATCCTGGGGCAAGACAAAGCAGTGTGGCCGGGACCCAATGGACAGTTCCTAGCGGCTGCGTCCTTCAATGAGTCCGGCGTGAGAGAGCTGCCCGTGCTGCAGTACTCCCACCACCTGTACCCCACCGTCCAAACCTTCAGATATCCCACCGTGAGTACCACACCACAGCACACCACACCACCACCACCACCACCACCACCACCACCACCACAATACCACAGCCTGTAACCCACCTTACCGTAAATAGCATACCACCACTGTCACGCCATCACATCACACCACACCACACCATATTACTCGAAGCACATCACTCTATCTCATACCACATCTCTCTACCTTATGCATACCACACCACACCACAACCATTGATAACAGCTCAGAATACCACACACACGGCATCACACACACCACGCCAACCTTCATTTCACCACATCACACCACACCACAACATAACACACCATACTACACTTTCACATTGCCCCACCATCCACACCATAAACACACCGCAGACCACCACACACCACCTCACCACGTCACACCACACCACACCACACTGCCTTACACAAACTAGAACACACCACATAATACCAGCTCACCACACCCCACAGAACACAACAGCACACCGCACAACATCACACCAAACCTCATCACACCACATCACAGCATAACGCCATATGAGACTGCATCACATCACCACACCACACCGCACCATCTCACACATCACCCTGTAGGCTACCACACCACTACATCGTCCACACCACCACACCACACCACATCACACCACAGCAAAGCGCACCACAGCCTGCCATAGCACACTGCACAACACCACACTGCACCACACCACACTGCACCACACCACACCACCACACCACACCACATCACAATAAATTAAACTGGTTACACAAATTCCCTGTAACATATAGATAGATAGATAGATGTGTGTGTGTGTGTGTGTGTGTGTGTGTGTGTGTGTGTGTGTGTGTGTGTGTTAATCTGTAAAAGAGAAAAAAGAAAGAAAAGGAAAGATTTCTATACTCTCTCTCTCTCTCTCTCTCTCTCTCTCTCTCCCCAGGTCAACACAGCCTAACCCCACTCCTCTCTCTCCCCCCCAGGTCAACACCCCCATCCCCGAGGTGTGTGTATGGGTGTATGACCTCACCGCTGGGGAGAGCCCGCCCCCCAGGACCAGACTAGTGCCGCCCGACCCCATCACTGAGTAAGGGAGTGAACTAGTTCTCTCTCTCTCTCTCTCTCTCTCTCTATCTATCTATCTATCTATCTGTTTATCTCTCTCTCTCTATCTGTTTATCTCTGTCTTTCTGTATCTATCTGATTCTCTCTCTCTCTCTCTCTCTCTCTCCATCTCTGTCTATCTGTCTCCATCTCTCTCTCTCTCTGTCTATCTATCCATCTGTCTATCTGTCTATCCATCTATCTATCTATCTAAGGACGTTTGTAAGTTCAAATAATTCACCCTTGCTACCGCCGTACGATGCTATACAGATTTGGGGAAGCCTTCAGTAGCCCCTTCAGTACGAGAAGCCACAATCAAAAAAAATAATAATAATAATAAAAAAAACCGTTTGGAGCAGTTAAAAATAAAATTCAAATTAAAAACATCACTATAATCTTATCTGTGGAGCTTCAAGACACTTCATATCTCTCCCTTCTTATCTGCTGTTATTTTTATCTTCACAAATTTGCAAGAGGTTGATAAGACATTCAATATTCTTATCAGTACGAGAATTTGCTTTAGATAACTGTCGTCCTTCCTTCAGACGATTTTATCCAGTTTGATATGGTTTTTGAATTGGGGGGGTTAGCTCATGCCCTCTAGAACATAAATAAAATCGTCCTCGGGCTTATAGAGTTGGTAAAATCGTATGGTGGTTGCAAGATTGACATAAAAATGACGTTATCGTAGTGAAGAAGTTGATCATTGCCAAAACTCTCCCGCAGTAGGAACAAAAAAAATATCCGGCAGTCAACAGGCGTAAATATAACCCTTGTTCTTCCGTGTCCTGTCCAGAGAAATGGTTTATCTTTTTTCCTCTATATTAGAAAAGAATGCAGCTGAATATTACACTGTTATGTTCTCTGTGTAGGATTTCTAGCCATTTCAAGTTCCTGTGTCTCGCCTTTGTGTGAGTGGTGGTCATATTGATATATCTTAGGTACACTTTTGAATTTGAACTGTACACCCTGTTATAGATTCATTTGTGCGACAGAATGGAGGTGTGCTTATGTGTATGTATATGTAGATTGATAGATAGAGGTAGATACAGATGCATATATCAGACAAGCATAAAGTTTTAATAATAACTGATATAAACTCCCTAACACTGTGGAAATGTCTAATCTGAACGCAGTGATATAGCAGATAACTGATTAAATGTATGATACAGATTCAAAAAATATTCTGTTATCGCCTGCTTAAGTCCTGGGAAACTACAAATATTTAGGAGAGTAAATTTCGCAGCATCGGGACATTGTGAGGGAGTGAGGCTGCTTCCTACGGGGCCGCGCCTCAGGGATCCTATGTGTAAACCCAGGAAGGTACTTGACATGGATAATCGTCTTGGTGTTTTTTCTGTGTTCCTTCCTTGTCCTCAGTGTACCCTTCTGAGTCGAGATAGCTGTACCTTCGTGTAACTTTTTGGTGTCTTTGTAGCAGTATATCAATGGCCTGTATTTTCGCTGGCATAAGAGATTTTGTAACTTCCTTCGCGATTATTTTGCATGTTGCCCCTTCATCTCCTCTTGCACGCTCTTTGTGTCTTCCTAATATCAACATAGCTTCCTTCAGATACATACAAGAGGGGGGGAAAAGGAGTAATGTGCAAAATAAGCTGCAGAAGGAAAAATGAAAATATGACCCAATGTTTTGGAAGGGTCCGTAGCTAAGTTGATGTTTACCCGTTTTCTGTAGTGCGTCAGCTGTTTTTGGTATGACGACTGTATACGTGGACTAGACAATGTTCCCTTCCCTCAGTGTACACCTTTTCCACGTAATATTGTTTGTGCTGTGTATGTAGTATTTTTTTTTCATGATATATCAACATTATCAGCGGTTATAGATTCCAGAAGGGCGGTTAGTAAAGGTTCTTGCTGTGAGTGAATGTGTTGGTGAGTGTTACGTTTGTCCATGAAGTTTTTTAAAATATACTCACTGGCACAGCAGATTCCATAGCACTTCAGTACCTATAAATGGGTAATAAATTGCTGAGGGAAAGGTATTAGGGAATCTAAGGCAGTGAGTATATGTCCTTGAGTGATGGGTGTTGTGGCCCCTACACTGCTGTTCCTTCACGTTACACTGCTGTCCCGCGTTATACTGCAGTTACCTATAATTTCCAGACACTTGATAACTCTACTAAGCCTTCAGATAATTTCCCCTTTGTCTCAAGCAATATTTCCTGATCGTGAGTGCTGTCCCCTTTCTTATATGTAGTAATATCTTTGTCAATATTTTTCTTACCTTAGGATGCACAGCATGACCGGTGAATTTAAAAGTGAGGTGTATAACTGTATGTAATATGTGTAGCCTATGCCGTGTAGACTCCTGTATCTACTGTATAATGTATGTACTGTAAGATGTATGTACTGTGTAATGTAATCCAGCTTAGTTACTGTGCTCCTCGTAACATCCATCGCTGTATATTCTTCCCACCGACCCGCCCTAGATCCCCGCCGCTCACACCCTCCTCGCTCCCCTGCCACCGTATTCTTTAAAATTTGGTTGTGATGTGGATGGCGAGTTACGGTTATCTGATGGTCATTTAAGGAACTAATAAAGACAATAAAGTGTGTGGGCCTGTTTAATAAATATCTTTTTTTTAATGCAGTTCCCGTGATGGCGTGGGCCGCGAAGGATTACACGTCGAATCCTACCACGGGACAAAGAACCACACGTTTCAAAAATTTCCTTTAAATTGAACCAACACAAGCCCGTCATGAGGGGAATATACTGCATGACTGAATCATTAACGTAGCTTGCAGGGTAATTCAAAAGTGTTCCTTAATGATCTTCAAATATTGACGCCTTGCCCAAATAGAGAGAGAATGAATGTTGTGTTGATGTGAGATGATGTTTTGATGAAGGTGCCAGCGGTTTGCCCCACATACCGAGGCTCAGGTCCTCTCCCGTCACCTCACCACTGCCCCAGGTGCTAACACAGCCCCTCCCGCAGGTCACACTACCTGGTGAACGCCGGGTGGGCTGACGATGAGACGGTGTGGGTGTCCTGGGCGTCGCGAGACCAGTCCACCGCCGTCCTCGCCACCTGCCAGCACCCGTCGTGGAACTGCACTCTGGTGCGTCACGAGTTGCATTCTCCTGGGCTTACTGGCTTTCTTGCAGCTGTTCCTGCGCGGTTTATGTGCTTCCTATTCCTAAATGTTCCTTGTTGTGTTATTTATAGCTTCATAATGTTGACACAATATATATGAATACCATAGAGGGAAATATTCACCTGTTGTATGCAGAAGTAACCTGGTAAGAAAGAGGTGCAACAAAGTCTCTACTTTGATGATAATGCCAGCCATAGGTTGCTGCTGTCACAGGTTCAGGAGGCTCCCACAACTTTATATATATATATATATATATATATATATATATATATATATATATATATATATATATATATATATTACGTTGGGTCTGGTTAGTACTTGGATGGGTGACCGCCTGGGAACACCAGATGCTGTTGGCATCCCTACGTGTCAAGTGGGGTTGGTGGAGGATTAGTGCCCCTCCCTGTAAAACAATTAACTCTAAGCCCTTGGCCACCCCGTGTGGGATACATGGCGTCTGGCAATGAATGAATATATATATATATATATATATATATCTTAACCAAGGGCTCAGATCACATGGGTAGCCTGCTGAAGGGGTCACACGGGTTGCCACGGGCCGGGCCTCCTACGAAGCCCTTCAGTACGATAAGACAAGTATTTTTTAAGCTGATTAATAGCTTGTCGGTGGCTAGAAAGTAGAATCTAAAACATAAGATAACGGCATAGCTAAGGGATTAAGACCTCAGTACATGTTTGGATCATACCATAGGTTATTGTTGTTGTTGTGACGCCCGCCACATCTAGACGTGGACTGTAGGCTAGAGCTGACCTTCACCCATAATGCACCATCACCCTTTCGGGGGACATGGTTGGAGTTAAAGGGACGTTTGTATAACCGGACAGCAGGACTACTGTGTTTTATTAATGTCATTTCGTGAAGGCATCTCACTCCATCACCATCGTATAGTTTGAAAGAAATATGATGTTGGCCGTGGGTGGTGTTACTAAGACAGGATGCGTGGCAGCAGCTGTTTTATTGCCTGATATTGACAAATTATCATTTTGTGTCCTTCACCTCCTACCATATCTTACCTCACCGCACCTTGCCGTGGTGTGCAGGTACACGTGAACCACAAGGAGGGTGGTGGTGTGTCTCCAGTGGTGGGGTCTGTGGTGTGGGCGGGGAGGTGGGCGGTATTCCCGTGGTCGGTACGCACGCTGAGCGGTGCGTGGCACAACCACGTGGCGTTGGTGGGCGCCAGGGAGGGACGACACGCGCCACTCACGCTGGAGGAGTACGACGTGACGCAGGTGCTGGGATACCACCAGGCCACCGACACTGTCTTCTTCAGGGGGTCAGGTGAGCCCTCAGGCGTTGGGGGGGGGGGAGGTCTAAGTATTCAATAAGCACAGTACTCGACGCTCTGAAAGGACGCAATTTCGATCCCAGGTTGAAGTAATGAACACTTTAATTAATGGAATTTCCTTTGATCATCCACAAAACCCTCCAGTGTCATAAAATACGCCCATACTAATAAATACACCAGTCTAGAATGAGACAACCTTAACACATCCTGCATGGACGGTGGGTATTGGCGTCGCAGTGGTAACATGTCAAGGTGTGCTGATGCCCTAGAATGAACTGTTAAGCCAAAGTTGGACACATGAAAGGAATACAAATACTCTCCTGCTGCCACCACTTTTTAAAAAAAATTTCTGTATTGTCTTCGTATTTTACCTCCTCAGCTTCTCACTTTCTTGTGCTGACTAATATCCCTAACATGAGAGAAGCTTGGTATGTTTCTCTGCCAGACATGATTCCCTCTTGACATGATGCTTTAGGCAGGAAAATGACGGACATAACTCAGGCTGTGAAGTAGGTGTTGTTGGATAGTAGGCCCACACACCCACAGTCCATCATGTCATGCTGCCACCAGTGTTGTCATGCTGCACCACCACACCCACAGTCCATCATGTCATGCTGCCACCAGTGTTGTCATGCTGCACCACCACACCCACAGTCCATCATGTCATGCTGCCACCAGTGTTGTCATGCTGCACCACCACACCCACAGTCCATCATGTCATGCTGCCACCAGTGTTGTCATGCTGCACCACCACATCCACAGTCCATCATGTCATGCTGCCACCAGTGTTGTCATGCTGCACCACCACACCCACAGTCCATCATGTCATGCTGCCACCAGTGTTGTCATGCTGCACCACCACACCCACAGTCCATCATGTCATGCTGCCACCAGTGTTGTCATGCTGCACCACCACACCCACAGTCCATCATGTCATGCTGCCACCAGTGTTGTCATGCTGCACCACCACACCCACAGTCCATCATGTCATGCTGCCACCAATGTTGTCATGCTGCACCACCACACCCAGTTAGTCATGTCATGCTGCCACAACTGTTGACGAAGCCTGCAGCATGACTTAATTGTAACCTGGTCATTATATACATGTACACTCAGAGAAAACAGCATACCCAGGAGTACTCTTCCTCTGCGTCAACTTCATCCTTAGAGCAATTCCTCTAGTTCCACCCCAGATGCATGACTAAGAGGATCATCTTTTATTGGCAGAGAAACATACCAAGCCTCTCTCAGCGTAAGAATATTAGCCAGTAGAGGAAAATGAGCAGAAGAGGTGAAATACTGGATGAACGTTTGCCCCTCTTCATATTTAAGCTACACTGACGATTATGTACATCAAGGGCGCCAGTGTTAGCTACTGTTGTTATTTTATCATAGATTCTTTTATTTATTATTCCAAAATATATTATAGGTTTGGGTAAGGTGTGGACAGTGATACAAAACACACACACACACACACACACACACACACACACAGAATTTTAAAAGATGTCCTGGGTCTGAAGTGATAAATGTAATCTGTTCAATCTGTTCATATCGCAGCCCACCACACCTGTCCTCCCCACAGAGCTGGTGCGGGGTGTGGGTCGCCAGCAGGTGTACAGCGTAGCGATGGTGACCCAGGTGGTGGTGTGTGTGACGTGTAGGCTGGGCTGCCCCTACGTGGTGGCGCAACCCAACCCCACCCTCACACACCTGGTGGTATCCTGCCTCGGCCCTGACCCCCCCTCGGCACACCTTCTCACCCTAGCCACCAACACCACGCCAGCCGCCGCCACCACGCTACACAGCCAGTACAAGCTTAGGTATCCGCTAGCCTTGTCTTATAGTTTATTCGTACTCCATCCTTAGGTGGGATAAATGTCGCAATGATGATTATGTATCATTAGGGAGTTTTCAAACTTGTCCCAAACATGTGATCGACGAGATGAAACGAGGTACCGCGTTAGAGCCGCTGCAATACCAAGTCTGAATGTTGAACGGACCCTTGAGCCTCGTTTCCTCTTGACAATCACATGTTTTGAGCAAGTGTGGTGGCGCCTTTAGACAGTACCACACCACACCACACCACCACCACCACCACCACCACCACCACCACAGACAAACCCAGGTATTTGATGTCTTTGTATTACTCCAGTCGTACCACGCGTAAACACCACCACCACCGTACCCTACACAGCCAGTACAGTCTCAAGTGAACCATAACTCGAATGAGAAATACTGTATAACTTCAGTAATACAGGCACTGATGGTTTAGGAGCCCGGACACACATACCCTCGACCATCGCTCAAAACGTTGCGACTAACATATTATCAGCAGAGTGGAATCGTGCCGCCGAACACGCTGTAAACTTGTTCGTAGCGATATTCGATGACAAAGTTCGTGGCGACGGCTTCAACGTATTCGAAACTGACCTGCAGGCCACACACACATGCCTATGCAGTGCTTCCCAGAATGTCAGCAGGAGAGGAGCTAGTGTTTACTGTGGCCGTCATACAGTGGAAGTGATGTAGTTGTGAGTCAAAGCACCTAGTTTCTGGCCCACTACATGATAATAAGCCTCACTCACCGTCTGTAGTATTCGAGTGAGCAGGTAATCAGGTACGTTCATGCTTGGTGCAGAAATAGTCCACACCACAGCTACCAAAATGTTTACGGACAGTGCTACAAAGACGCCCGTGCCCGTGGCTTTGGTTCCTTGAGCAAGACGTGACCTTGTTCTAGACATTGTTTAAAACGTGTTCCAAGTGCGTGTTTCGAGCACGTGTTCCCAGGTCCTAAAAACACCTGTTGGGATAATTAGTTCGAAGTGACTATACAGTTTGCGATCGTGTAATAATCCCAGTAAGTGACTGAACTATACGTATCTATCCATCTGTCTATCCATCCCTAGATAGTTAGGTAGGCAGGTAGATACTTATCACACTACAGAACACATCAGTATAACAGTATATGATATAAACAGTATTATATATAGAACATCTTGTGACTTAATATGGTCTATTGTAACATGATATGATGATATGTGACTTGATATGATATGGTATGTGACTTGATATGATATGGTATGTGACGATTTGATATGGTATGTGACGATATGATATGTGACATGATATGATATGGTATGTGACTTGATATGATATGGTATGTGACGATATGATATGGTATGTGACTTGATATGGTATGTGACGATATGATATGGTATGTGACTTGATATGATATGGTATGTGACTTGATATGATATGGTATGTGACTTGATATGATATGGTATGTGACTTGATATGATGTGTGACTTCATATATGTGATGATATGATCTCGTGACTTGATATGACCTAATGTAATCTAATATGATCTAGTATAACCTGATATGACCTCCTGTAACCTTATATGACCTTGAATGGCTTTTTGTGACCTGATATACCTTAGATGCGATGTGGAATGACCTTAGGGAACTTGGCATGATGTTACACGACCAAGGATGACCAATGACCTGACATGACAGAGCCGTACATGTCTTTGCACAAAATGACCTTATGTGACCCAGCATGACCTTATATGACCCAGCATGACCTTACAAGACTGAGTGCGACCCAGTATGACCCCTAATATACCTTCCCTGATGTACCCTTACCTGCCTTGACCTTCCCGGGTACTGCGACCTAATCTGACCTTGTTACAGAGGGGCGCTGGCTGACCTAGCACTGCCGCAGGTCAACTCGCTGGACGTAGAGTTAGCGCCGGAACTGCACGCTGCGGTAACCCTCACGCTGCCCCCGGGGTGGTCACGACACGATCACACCCTGCTATACCCACTCGTTGTGCAGATGTAAGTACTCTCTCTCTCTCTCTCTCTCTCTCTCTCTCTCTCTCTCTCTCTCTCTCTCTCTCTCTCTCTCTCAGAAATATAATAGCAATGATAGAATAATAAAAATGATGAAGCAACTAGTCACGGTTCACAGCAATAAAACTAATGTCATTTTTTCCTTTCTCCTGTCCATCCCTTGTGTGTGTGTGTGTGTGTGTGTGTGTGTGTGTGTGTGTGTGTGTGTGTGTGTGTGTGTGTGTGTGTGTGTGTGTACAGGATGGGCCCCGGAGAACAGTCAGTGGGTGAGGGGTTGTGGGATTTGGGATGGGAGCAGTACCTCGCTTCGGGACACCAAGTAGCCCACGCGAGGGTGCAATTGTGGGGCGGCGACCCCTCCACCCGGGCCTCCACACACACCCTAGCGGAGTACCAGGCCAGGGTCATCCAGTCAGTACATCCTTATAGCTTTTCATCTCAGTCCATGTCCCTCATCCAGTGTCACACTCCCTCACTTCTGGCTCTCCACACTCTCACTCCCTCCCTCTCTTCCCCCACCCCAACACACACACACACACACACACACACACACAGTCGTTCAGTATCATGTCTGGGACACGTGAAGGGGTGACTGAACTTCGTGGCCTAAAGTAAAAGATACATTATACAATTTTCACAAAATGTACGCGGAGTTCAGTTTGGCAGATGCTTACACAGAAAATTTGAGGTTTTGAATTTGAACTGTTTTTTCTTCTACAGACAGTTAGCTCTTCAAAGTCAACGGTTCCTGATAAAAAACGGAAAACATCAGCCGTCGTCCATTCATTTTTTACCTCGATCAAAAAGGCTGATGTGTGTGTGTGTGTGTGTGTTTCATTTTCTCAGGAACTGCTAACTTTCAAGGTTTAAATAGCTGTATAAGAACACCACTCATATTCGTCATTTTAGGCTCTCTGTGTCACCATTCAAAATTTTAAACTGCACGCGCAATTATTCAAAACTGTGTTACCGATCTAAAGCCACGAATCTGTCACTCCTCGTATATTCACCACATTACTATCTCTATATTTTATCTTATCACACCACACATAGCCTCATCTGCCACGCATGCTATGTTATGTTATGGGGTGGTGTCTGTGTAAATATTTGAGGTAAACAGTTCATGACGTTTTAAAATGAAGAGATGATTTTGGAACTGTCACCACGCGTCTGTGTAATTATGGTTTGTTTTTTCCTTCGTGTGTGTGTGTGTGTGTGTGTGTGTGTGTGTGTACAGAAAGATGCTAGAGGAGTTTGACTACCTAGACGCGAAGAACGTGGGCGTGTGGGGGTGGGGGTCCGGCGCTTCCCTGGCCCTAGACGCAGCCGCCCTCGCCCCACAGCTCCTGAAGTGTGTGGCGGCCGTCAATCCCGTAGTCGACTGGAGAGCTCACGGTAACTATTCAACCCCATACTACCACTACATCACACTATGTCACACTACCAGCACACTCCTATCCACAGTAGCACCACAACACTATCAACCCACGCCACACCACACTATGCTCAGACACCCCTGCTCTACCCCACCACATTACCTACCCACACCACACCACATTGCCTACCCACACCACTCCACACCAACACATACCACCACCACCAAACTACCCACCCACACCACACTACCACACCCTTCACACTAGCTACCACCACACCACCATAGTACACTTCCACCCCACATCCCTACACCTACCCATGGTCATACTAACACTACACCACCACCACACTACTTACACCCACACTTCCCACCCACACTCACACTACCTGCCCATCACCACACCATCTGCTGACATCACACTATTTTGTCACAACCACACTACGATCAAAGCACTCTCACTACCACCACACACTACCACCGCATCACACCACACTACACTTCCTACCCACACACACACTAATTTCCACACCCACACTACTATCACCACCGCAATAAGTGATATACCACACAGTTCCTACCCACACCACACCACACTACACAAACCACATTACCACCACACCGCACAATACTTCACACTTCCTACCCACACTACCAAACTACACCACACTACCTACCCACACCACACTACCTACCCACACCACACTACCTACCCACACCACACTACCTACCCACACCCATACTGTTACCCTCATATTTCCCATCCACACTACATAATTGAATCTCTCTCTCTCTCTCTCTCTCTCTCTCTCTCTCTCTCTCTCTCTCTCTCTCTCTCTCTCTCTCTCTCTCTCTCTCTCATTCATAGTTCACTACACAGGACTTTTGAGGTCTGTCTATCTATTTGTCTATCTATCTATCAGTCTATCTGTCTATCTATCTGTTTGTATATCTATTATCCTGTCTATCTATCCTTCCTTCTCTCCGTCTCTCAGTCCATCTAGAGCACAGTGCACAAATGTAACCCGCCGTCTGTACACCAGGGTCGTACTGGGCGGAGCGTCTCCTGGGGTCGTCCAGCACGGAGGGGTCGGGTCGGCGGTACGAGGACAGCGATGTGACCCGCCTGGCGCCAAGACTGGGGAAGAACCGGGTCCTTCTGGCGCACGGCACGCACGACCCGGCGGCCCACCACGCCTTCCTCCTGGCGCACGCCCTCATCTCCACCGAGTCGTACTTTACCCATGTCGTACGTGCACTTCTTCGTTATTATTATTATTATTATTATTACTGGTATTATTATTATTATTACTGGTATTATTATTATTATTATTATTATTATTATTATTGTTATTATTATTACGTTTAGTTGGGTTGGACTGGGTTGAGTTAGGATATGGTGCTTGTTATGCTTTTATTATTATTATTATTATTATTATTATTATTATTAGATAGAGCCAGGATTCCGGGGGCTTGAATGGTGAGTAAATGGAAGCGTGGCCCAATGGACTGGGCAAATTTGGGCTGTCTGGACATTGCTACTCCTCACCCTGCCCTAGGGTGGAAAAGGAGGTCCGGATGATGATGATGATGATCATCATCATCATCATCATTACTGTTGTTGTTGTTGTTGTTGCTGCTGCAGGCTTTAGGGTGGGTCTCGTTTCTGGTCTGAGGGTGGGCTTGATGTGGTCTGCGCTGGAGGGTGTGTGGGGGTGGGATACTGGGTGGGAGGTGTACAACATAACGGGCGGTGTTGGGTGGGACAGCAGGTGTGGGGGGTGGGTGATATGAGAGTTTGGGGTGAGCGTGTGGGGTGCTTGGGAGGGTGTAGGGGTGGGGAGACAGCAATAGGACAAGGTGTGTAAGTGGGGTGGTGTGTGTGTGTGTGTGTGTAGGGTGAGACGCAGAACAGGGTGTGTGGGGTGGGAAACAGGTTAGTGTGTGTAGCGTGGAGGTGTGCGGGGTGAGGAAGTTGGGTGAGAAGAGGTGTTGTGGGGTGCGTTGGGTGTGTGGAGGCAGGGAGAGAGCCACAGGACAGAGCATGTGGGGTGTGTAGAGTGTGTGGTGTCTCGCAGTAGAGTGTGTGGGGGGTGTAGCGAAGGACAGGGTGCGTAGGGTTTGCTATGTGTGTGTGTGGAGTGTGTGATGAGTCGAGTGGGGTACAGATTAAGGTGCGTAGGGTGCGTTGAGTGTGTGGATAGTATGAGTGAGGTGGATGTGGTCGATGGGATGTGTGTGGGGTGTGGGGTGAGTTGGGTGGATTGCAAGACAGAGTGCGTGGGATGTGTGGGGTGTGTTGAGTGTGTGGGTGTGTGGGGTGGGTCACAGACAGGGTGTGTGTGGGGTGGGTAGGGTGTGTGGGATGAGTCGAGGGTGGGTGAGATGTCAGGGGAGGGTGGAGTGCGTGTGAGGTGTGGGGTGGAAGTTCGTCAGGTGTGTGGGGTGGGTGTGGTGAATGAAGTGGCTGGCAGGACTTGGTGTGGATGGGGTGTGTGAGGTGTGTATAGGGAGTGTGTGATATTTAGGGTGTATGAGGAGTGTGTAATGTGTAGAGTGCGTGATGTGTATGCAGTCTAGAGTGTGTATGGGATGTGTATTTTGTGAGGTGCGTGGGATGGAGGGGGTGACAGGACTGAGTGCGTAGAGTGCGGAATCTGTGTGTGATTGTTCATAGGAGAGGGTGTGTGAGGTGGGGGAAGGACGTAGGGTGCGTTTGGTGTTTTGGGAGAGTCACAGAGCAGTGTGTGTGTGTGTGTGTGTGTGTGTGTGTGTGTACGGGGCGGGGTCTGGGCTATGTAGGATTTTCGTGGTGTGTGTGTGTGTGTGTGTGTGTGTGTGTGTGTACGGGGCGGGGTCTGGGCTATGTAGGATTTTCGTGGTGTGTGTGTGTGTGTGTGTGTACGGGGCGGGGTCTGGGCTATGTAGGATTTTCGTGGTGTGTGTGTGTGTGTGTGTGTGTGTGTAGGGGGGTTTAGTGGGGTGTGTAGTTTTTCGGGTTGTGTGGGGTGTGTAGAGTGTGTGAGTGGGTTACAGGCCCCAGGTGCGTGAGGTTGACGAGGTGTGTTACATGTTTGGAAGGGTGTGTTGTTTGTATGGGGTAGGCTGGGTGTGAGGTGTGTGGGATGGAGTGTGTGAAGTGTGTGGAGTGTTGTGTGTGTGAGGGGGGTTGTGGGGTGTTGGGTGTGTGGGGTCGTTGGGTGTTGGGTTTGTGGGGTTGTGGGGTGTTAGGTGTGTGGGGTCGTTGGGTGTGGGGTGTTGGGTGTGTGGGGTTGTGGGGTATTGGGTGTGTGGGGTGTTGGGTGTGTGGGGTGTTGGGTGTTTGGGGTTGTGGGGTATTGGGTGTGTGGGATTGTGGGGTGTTAGGTGTGTGGGGTTGTGGGGTGTTGGGTGTGTGGGGTGTTGGGTGAGTGAGGTGTTGGGTGTGTGGGGTGTTGGGTGTGTGGGGTGTTGAGTGTGTGGGGTGTTGGGCGTGTGGAGTGTGGAGTTGTGGGGTGTTGGGTGTGTGAGGTTGTGGGGTGTTGGGTGTGTGGGGTTGTGGGGTGTTGGGTGTGTGGGGTTGTGGGGTGTGGGGTTGTGGGGTGTTGGGTTGTGGGGTGTTGGGTGTGTGGGGTTGTGGGTTATTGGGTGTGTGGGGTTGTGGGATGTTGGGTGTGTGGGGTGTTGGGTGTGTGGGGTGTGGGGTGTTGAGTGTTGGGTGTGTGGGGTGTGGGGTGTTGAGTGTTGGGTGTGTGGGATTGTGGGGTGTTGGGTGTGTGGGGTTGTGGGGTGTTGGGTGTGTGGGGGTGTTGGGTGTGTGGGGTTGTGGGGTGTTGGATGTGTTGGGTTGTGGGGTGTTGGGTGTGTGGGGTTGTGAGGTGTTGGGTGTATGGTGTGTGTGGGGTGTTGGGTGTGTGGGGTTGTGGGGTGTTGGGTGTATGGGGTTGTGGGGTGTTGGGTGTGTGGGGTTGTGGGGTGTTTGGTGTATGGTGTGTGTGGGGTGTTGGGTGTGTGGGGTGTTGGGTGTGTGGGGTTGTGGGGTGTTGGGTGTGTGGGGTTGTGGGGTGTTGGGTGTGTGGGGTTGTGGGGTGTTGGGTGTGTGGGGTTGTGGGGTGTTGGGTGTGTGAGGTTGTGGGGTATTGGGTGTGTGGAGTTGTGGGGTGTTGGGTGTGTGGGGTTGTGGGGTGTTGGGTGTGTGGGGTTGTGGGGTGTTGGGTGTGTGGAGTTGTGGGGTGTTGGGTGTGTGGAGTTGTGGGGTATTGGGTGAGTGAGGTGTTGAGTGTGTGGGGTGTTGGGCGTGTGGGGCTGTGGGGTGTTGGGTGTGTGGAGTTGTGGGGTATTGGGTGTGTGGGGTTGTGGGATGTTGGGTGTGTGGGCTTGTGGTTATTTCGGGTGTGTGGGGTGTTGGGTGTGTGGGCTTGTGGGGTGTTGGGTGTGTGGGCTTGTGGGGTGTTGGGTGTGTGAGGTGTTGGGTGTGTGGGGTAGTGGGGTGTTGGGTGTGTGGGGTTGTGGGGTGTTGGGTGTGTGGGGTTGTGGGGTGTTGGGTGTGTGGGGTTGTGGTTATTTCGGGTGTGTGGGGTGTTGGGTGTGTGGGCTTGTGGGGTGTTGGGTGTGTGGGCTTGTGGGGTGTTGGGTGTGTGGGCTTGTGGGGTGTTGGGTGTGTGGGGTGTGGGGTGCTGGGTGTGTGGGGTTGTGGGGTGTTGGGTGTGTGGGGTTGTTGGGTGTGTGGGGTTGTTGGGTGTGTGGGGTTGTGGGGTGTTGGGTGTGTGGGGTTGTATGGTGTTGGGTGTGTGGGGTGTTGGGTGTGTGGGGTGTTGGGTGTGTGGGGTGTTGGGTGTATGGTATGTGTGGGGTGTGTGTGGTTGTGGGGTGTATGGTGTGTGGGGGGTTGTGGGGTGTTGGGTGTGTGGGGCTTGTGGGTTGTATGAGGTTTGTATGGGTGGGTGGGATGGGTAGATTGTGTGGAATTGATGGTGTATATGGGATGGGAGTGAGCGAGGTGTGTGGGATAGAGGGATGGGTGGGTGGGATGGAGGGTGTGGAGTGTGTTGGGTGGGTGTTGAGTGGGTGAGGTGTAAGGGGTTGTGAGGTGGATGTGGTCTGTAGGGAATGTGAGAGGACTGGTTGTGTGGGGTGTTTGGAGTGTGTGGAGTGCGTGAGGTATGCGAGATGTGTGAGGTTGATGGTGTGTGGGTGTGTGTGAGGCTAGTGGAGTGTGTGAAAGGGGTGTGATTTATGGGCTGGATGGGGTGCGTGGTGAGTGTGGGGTGTTGGGGTGTCAGAGGACCGGTTGCATGAGGTGTGTGGGGTTAATGACGTATGAGGGGTTTGGGTGTGTGGGGGGGGATGGAGGGGGGTGCGTAGTGTGGGTGACAGAATATGGTGTGTGCTGTGTATGGGTTAAATAGGGTGTGTGGAGTGTGCTGAGTGTGTGGGATGTATAGGTGTGGGTGTGTTTGGAGCGAGCTGGGTGTGTGGGATGTGATGTTCGGTGTGTAGGATGTGTGGGGTGTATTGAGTGAGTTGGGTGATTGGGGTGTGTGGGTGTATGAGACGTGTTGGGTTTGTGGAGTGTATAGATCTATGGGGTGTATGGGGAGAGGTACATACACTACGGGTGGGGGGTGTGGGAGGTGTAGGGGATGTGGGATGGATTACAAGACAGGGTGTAATGTGTGTGGTGTAGGTTGTGCGGGCTGGACAGGGTGTGTGAGATAGGTAGGGAATGAGAGGTGATTCACAGGACGAGTGTGTTGAGTGTGGTGGATCATAGGAAGGGTGTGTGGGTGTTGTGGTGTGGGGTACTGGACAGGGTAGGTTTCTAGGTTAGGCTGAGTATGTTAGGTGTGTGGGGTGAATCGATTTTATGATACATCAGATATCTATTTCAGTTATCACCTTCAAACCACTTGTCCACTTCCAAACACTTGTTCCAACGTTCTTGCCACTTATGGAAGCATCGTTACAACTCTCCGTTCTTGATGCTCTTCATTACACTCACCGTTTCTCAGTAGATGTTTTCCATTCTGTCATAACGATGTCCTTTTATCACGACCTTCAGTTTATGGAACAGCCAGAAGTCATGCGGCTCTAAGTCAACATAATATGAATCTAGGACTAATGGATTTTTTCGCTTTAATACATTCGCTACAGCGTGCTTTCCTTACAACCCTTCCAATCGATGCTGCCTCCATACTTCTTACATTGATCGGTTAATGAATGCAATATCTGATTTCTCCAGTTCAAAACGTCTCCCCAAATGTAAGATCGTCTGGTGGTAGCAAGAATAACAAAAATTTCATGATATTGAAGGGGGTACTCTTTCATTCATTATTGCAGGCTTATGAATAATGTTTTGCCTTGATATGTGCAATTTATTTTACTACAGCTGAATTGCTTTGTTTGATGCTGGCCTTTCCTCCACCACTATCCACACGCCCTCCACACCACATCCACTAACGGTATTGTCCATCCACTACGCCTTCCCTTCCTGCCAGACCCCCCATCCACTCCACTCCACATTCTGGGCCGTATTTTGGGTACTGGGCACTAGTTCCATGTATAATCAGTCTTGTGTTAAAGTTATGATATATATTACTTGTTTAAGGGTTTGTTTTCACTCCAACCCTTCACAACCAAACCAGAGTAAACATCACGGAAAGCATATGAAAAATGAAACAATCTGATGACCGTACACTACTTGAAGACCTGTTTATCCTGCGAATTGGTTAAAATCTTGCCATAATCTACCCTACCCAATCCAACCACACACTACCCTACCTACCCCTTCACAACCATAAACTACCCTACCCAACCCAACGCAACCGCACTGCACCTTACGCTACCTAATCCTACCGTACCAAAATCTGCCGTACCCAACCCCACCACACACTACCCCACCCAACCAAACCCAACCAAACCCAACCCAACTGCACTCAACCCTACCCTACGCTGTCCTGTCCTGCCCTGCCCTGCCCTGCCCTGTCCTGCCTTCCCCTGCCCTGCCCTGCCCTGTCCTACCCTGCCCTGCCCTGCCCTGTCCTACCCTGCCCTGCCATACCTTACCCCTAGCCCACCGTGCCTTACCTTACCTTCGACCCTACCACACCTAGCCCTACACTCCCCTACCCCCACTAACGGGCATCTTCCCACTAGGTGTACACGGACGAGGCCTACCACCTGTCCGCCACACGCAAACACCTGTACCTGTCCATGCAGCGCCTCTTCCTGCACCCCCGCTGCCTTGACGCGCCGCTGAACAAGAGCATAACGCTGGATTGGTTTTAGCAGCACCTTCCTTGGCTTCAGTCACCCCTTCTTCCTTCGCCGCCTCATCCGTTTTCTCTCAACCACCCGCGCTTCTCAAATTTCTTTCTCTGCTTTCTCTCGTATATCTCGTCTTTTCTTCACCCTGTTCAAGTATCCATCCTCATTAGATATCCAGTTCTGACACCCGCGATATCACAAGCTTCCTTTTTCCGTTTTTCCTTCACGAATAACGCCTCGCTTTTTATTTTGGCCCAAGATATAAAGAACTCTGACTTATTTCGGTCTGTCCTTCTCTCTTTTCTTTCAACTTTCTTTTTGTGTTGTTTTTACGGCCTATACTTTTTACATCTTTCCGCTGTGCTGCCCTTCTGTGTCTCAAACTCTTCATCTTTCTTGTCACCTCACTGTGCCACCTTGCATGCCTGTGTGCTTGCCCGTCTGTCTGCCTGCCTGCCCACTACCTATTTTGTGTGCATGATTGATTAGATAATATTCTCTTCTGCCTGCCTGTCTGCTTTTTCAGTCTACCTCTTGCCTGGGAAAAACAGTAAAGGAAAAATTTTAACTGGTCTACCCCTTCCCTCAAACAGAGCCTGTAGGAAGAGAAATACAGAAAAGGTTAGGCCCTCTGTTAACTTGATTTTTTTTTTTAAAATCCTATAAGCATTATGAGGCTGTGTGTGTGTGTGTGTGAGGTGAAGCTGGTAGGCTACTGTCGAAGGCCTGAACGAAGATGGTCCTTATCACTGGCCACTCTGTTTATAGTCCTAATTTTTTTGCTTTCCCGTTTGTTTAAAGTTTCAAGTTTGTGTTTTCCCGTTTCTGTTTCTGTTTCTGGATCCCTCAAACCCTATTAGTTGACAATAAGGTTAACATAATGATGGTTGATTTGAAATATTGTTGTAAAAAGTAGAGAGCGCTTACCCTATACAACAAGAGGATATGGTGGGTCTTGCCTAGTTTAAATCATTAGTTCATACTGACAGATTTTGAAAGTATGAGTCTGTATATTTTAACTATATTCAAGATCGGTATTACTCTATTTAGACTTACGTGTGGGTATCTCTTAAAATATAAATATTTCCCTAATTCATTACATATTTGGGAGTTCATGGACTGTTATTTGAGTGATATTAACAAATGAATAGTTGTCTAGCCGTAGATGCGGGGCTATATTCATAAAAGATCTCCAGTTAATAAGTCTCCATTGCAGTTATTGTGTATATTTTACTTTCCTCGTATTTATAACATCGGTATTCATTCTGGCTCCATTTGGAAGTGTTTCGTGACTGCATGAGTGAAAATAAGGATTGAACTACTTTATCATACGCAATTCATGATCGAGAGTTTATGAATATGGTCCCTGATCACATGTCAACCACCATGCGATGCTCTTTTGTTTCGTTCCCCAGGCCCTCTAGCGGATGGTACAGAAAATTTATATCGTCTTTAGTTTTAGAAGAATGCAGTTGGTAAATGAATTATCCGGTATTATTTGTGGTTCTTTTGCCCTGTAGGTAGTATTAATAATAGTGGTATTTTTTTTATGGATAATATTTAGCAGGAGCCACAACTGGAATCCAAGTACTTTCAGGTGTTTTCTGTCTGTATTTCATCATTTGCAAACACTTTTTCTATGACAACAAAAATGCATTTTTTCTTTCAGAACCTCTTTCCAATCGTCAGTATGCGTTCCGTCAGGGACGCTGCACTGGCGATATTCTCACTTTCCCTTTAGGCTCCTGGTCATCCTCCTTTCGGGACTCTGGCGAAAGCTTTGTCATTGCACTTGACATCTCAAAAACTTTCAATCGAGCCTAACGTAACTCTTTAACTTCCAAACTGCTCATCATCTCTAGTTTCCTTTCTGGTCGTTCTATAGCTGCTGTTGTAGACGGCCATCGTTCTTCTCCTAGAGCTATCAATAGTGGTGTTCTTCAGGGCTCTGTCCCATCACCAACTCTCTTCCTTTAATTCATCAGTGACCTTCTAAGCTGTACATTAACTCTATCCACTTATACGCTGATGATCCACCCTTCACCTTTCCATTCACTTCCCACAGCGTCCATCTCAGCAGTTACTTCAGCAAACAAGGGATGAGGCTATGACACACCTAATGTCTGACTGGGCTCGTATCTCTGACTGGGGTAAAAATAATCTTGTTTTTAATCCATCAAAAACTCAGTTCTTACATCTTTCAACACGTCAGAATCATCCACAGGAGTATCATCAAATTATTAACAATATCCAACTCAATTCTGCATCATCTTTAAATATAATTGGGGTTTCATTCTTGGGATTTATCTTGGAAAGATCATATTACGTCTCTTGCAAAGCCTGCCTCCAATAGATTAGGTGTGCTAAGCCGACTCGTGCCTTCTTTACCCCTGCACAGTTGTTGACTTTATGCACGGGTTTTATTCGTCCCTGTGTAGAGTACAACTCTCATGTCCGGGGAGGCTCCCCACGTACAGCTCTTCTCAACAAGGTGGAGTCACAGGCTTTTGGTCTCAATAACTCTCCTCTTCTTACTGGTTCCCTTCAACCTCTGCCTCATCGACGGAGTTTTGCAGCTTTTATCTCTTTCCCATCACTGCTACAATGGTCACTGTTCCTCTGAACTGTCTGCTTGCATCCCACCATCACAACGGAGGGCGCGTAGCACCGTTTAGCAGCAAACTTCCATTTCCTTTCCGTCCAGCTCTCTAATGCAAGAGTTAACCGTTATTCCCAGCCCTTCATGTACGCAACAGGTCAACTCAGGAACCGCCTTCCTCTGCATTTCCTACTGCCTATGACCCCCAGTCTTGAAGATGTAGTGAGTCCAGGTATCTCGAAATGGACGGATCTTGAATTTGGCCCTCTTTTAGTTTTTTTTTTTTTTTCTTTCTTTCTTTCTTGGAGGAAACAATCTTGCGGGCTTCTGGCCTTTGGTTCCTTCTTCATTGCATTAAAAAACAGGAACCGCCTTCCTCTGCATTTCCTACTGCCTATGACCCCCAGTCTTGAAGATGTAGTGAGTCCAGGTATCTCGAAATGGACGAATCTTGACTTTGGCCCTCTTTTAGTTTTTTTTTTTCTTTCTTTCTTGGAGGAAACAATCTTGCGGGCTTCTGGCCTTTGGTTCCTTCTTCATTGCATTAAAAAAACAAAACAAGAAGCGTAAGTAAGGGAGAGATGTAAACAGAAAACGCGTCAAACTACTTTAATTCCAGTCTTGGCTTCTAAATATATAGCAGTCATAGTGTTATTAGTAATGTTAGTGGTGGCAGTAGTAGTGGTATGTATGTGTGTTGGTAGGAAGTATGTTGGTAGTATAAAGAGTAGAGGTATTAACTTTATCTTTCGCTCCTCTCTTTCCCTTCTCTACTGTTCCACCTTTAATCTCTCTCTCTCTCTCTCTCAACTTTATCTTTCACTCCTCTTCTCCTTCTCTACTGTTCCACCTCTCTCTCTCTCTCTCTCTCTCTCTCTCTCTCTCTCTCTCTCTCAACTTTATCTTTCACTCCTCTTCCCCTTCTCTACTGTTCCACCTCTCTCTCTCTCTCTCTCTCTCTCTCTCTCTCTCTCTCTCTCTCTCTCTCTCTCTCTCTCAACTTTATCTTTCACTCCTCTTCCCCTTCTCTACTGTTCCATCTCTCTCTCTCTCTCTCTCTCCTCTCAGGTGTACCCAGATGATGACTACATGCTGGACTTGAACCGCTACCACCTGACTCACGCCTTCAATAAGTTCTTCTTCACCTGGCTCCACGACCCTCTACAGTATTTTCCACAGGATCAATGATATCAGGACCACCACGCCACACCACACCACACCACACCACAACACACCACACTACAACACACTACACTACAACACACCACACTACAACACACCACAATACACCACACTACATCTCATCACAACGTTACACACACCACATCGCTCCACACTACACACCAGTACACCACAACACATCACACTACGCCACACGACAACATTACACACACTACACCACACCACAACATTACACACACTACACCACACCACAACATTACACACACTACACCACACCACAACGTTACACCACACTACACACACCGCACCATTACGCACACTACACCACACCACAGCATACCACCACACAACACCACAACACAGTCCAACACCACCACAACACAGCACAGTACCACACCATACCAAAATACACCACATCACATCACACCACAACACAGCACAACACAACTGCACAACACACCACACCACACGACACACCACTACACCACACCACCACACCACACAACACAGGACAGCACAACACACGCAACACCACACCACACTACGACCACTCCTATCACCACACTACACCACACCCCACCACACCACAGTACCCTCACCACCAATGACACCCCCACACCACACCACACCACACCAGTCCACCCCCTCACGAACAATGATACCACCACATAATACCACAACACACCTAATCTAAAGCCCACACCATACACCACACCACACCACACCACTAGTCCAGGGTTCAGTCCTATCAGCGGGCGGACATTTAAGAAGAAACATTGATAGAGTATGTGGTTGTATAAGATCATATATGTCCGCGCCCTGTATACCTTCACACACACACGCACACACACACACAGATGCCTTTACCTCCCCACCCACGTCAGGCATATGCAAGCCAATCGCCGCAATACATACACCACACCACACCACACCATTCTACACACACACTATCTATCATCGTACAAGCAGTCTATCCATCAGCTTGAAAACAGTCTACTAATTCACAAACAACGCATGAAGCAAGAAAGTAGTCTGTGTGTGTGTGTGTGTGTGTGTGTGTGTGTGTGTGTGTGTGTGTGTACCTGTGTAGTGTGGTAGCTGGTGGTGAGACGGGAAACCTACACAGATAAAGAGGACGGGAGTTACAAGGTTATAACTACCACAATCTACCAACATTTCCACTACCACTACTACCACCATCTGTCAACACTACAACTACCTTCTCCACCGCAAAACAGCATCACTATAACCACCATCTACCAGTACTACTACTACTACTACAACGAGCACATCACTACCACTATCTCTCAGCACTACTACCCACCACTACAGCTGCCACTACCACTACTACCACCATTACAGACCATGAATACCACTCTACCAACACCATAACTACCACGAACACCACTACTACCATCACTTTCACTACCACTACTACCACACTGCTACCATTGCCGCTGATACCACAACCACGGCCCCTGCTACTACTACTACCACCACCGTTACCACCATTACAACCACCACCACTACCACCACCACCACTACCATCACCACCACCACCATCACTGCCACCACCATCACTACCACCACCATCACTACCACCACCATCACTACCACCACCACCACCATTACCACCACTTACCACCACCACTACTACTACCATTAATTACCACCACCACTACTACCACAACCACGACTACCACCACTACCACGGCTACCATCACTACAACCACCACCACCACCACTACCACCACCACCACCACTACCACCACCACCATCACTACAACCACCATCACCACCACCACCATCACGACCATCACTACCACCACCACCACCACTACCACCGCCACCACAACCACAACTACCACCACCACCGCTACCACCAGTACCACCACCACCACCACCATTACCACTGCCACCACCACTACACCACCACTACCACCAACACCACCACTACCACCACTTACCACCACCACCACTTATCACCATCACCACCACCACTACCACCAACACAATCGCCACCATCACCACTTTTACCACCACCACCACCACTTCGGCCACTACCACTACCACCCCTACCACCACCACTACTGACCACCCCACTGTTATCACCACTACCACTACAACCGCAACCACCACCACCACCACCGTTACCACTACCACTACCACCACTTATCACAACCACCACCACGAGTACCACTTATAATCACCACCACTACCACTTATCACCATCACCGCCGCCGCTACCATCACCACTACAGCCACTACGAACACCACTGCCCAACCACTACCTACCACTTATCACCATCGCCACTATCACTTCTACCACCAATACCACCACCAAACCAACAAACAACCACTACCACTACCACCACCACAATCACCAAAACTACTACCACTACAAACCGCCACAGTAACCACCACAACCACCAACTTTCACCCCTTCACTGTGAGAGGTCCAAAGCCAAAATAAATAAAGAAAATCGTCTGACAGCTAAAAAATAACTGAAAATCGTCGTAGTAGAGATTATTTCGTCACTCCGCCATCACAACGTTCATTTGACGGAGTTACGACCAAATTCCTTCGTAAGTATTATTTTTATCGTAACGGGAAGGACAAGCAATGGAGAGCGCAGTATTTTCCCATAGCTCTTGTACTCCCTGAAAAAAGGTCTTAGTTACGAGGTGAAAATTGTCGTGTGTTGAATCTTGGCCTTAACGGTGTCACGGCTATACCATAAACAAAGCTGCTACAAGACTTCCACCTATAGAGTCACTGCCCACTCTGAGCTCACTAAATTTGTTACATACTCCTGCCTATTTAGATTTAGAGGACTTTGATCACTAACTCACTGGAAATTTTGAGAGCAGGTAAAAGGACTAGCCCACTGAAGCGATCGAAATGTTGAGATCTTCCATGGCGGGTATCTTCATTGACTTTGGAGACTTTGGAACGCGTTTTCTTCAGTGATCGACTTTCCCTGTTTCACTTTAACGTCCTCTTGTATGTTACTAATCTCAACAACATTGATATAATAGATAATACTGCCACACATGGGCGTACTGCGGTGAAATATGGAAAATATGTCGTTAAAGAAGAACTACGAAATCTCCCAAAACCAATAACAACAAAAGTTCCCCATTTTTCGGTCTCGGAGTAGATTTCGTAACCCCGTCTTCTCCAGCGATATATTTTTCCTTATTATACTCTCTCTTGCACGTTACTGATTCAAAGTATGTCGATATTAAAAACGAGAATGGCAACATACGAGGCAATGCTAAAGTGTAATCTGCACAAGTAATTTTTCAGAAATAGTACGGTCTCCAAAGGCGATAAAATTTTGAAGCGATGGCGTAATCCGTGAGTCTGATGTCTGGTGGTGATTTTTGGATGTGTGGAATTTTTGGATGCAATTGTGAATGTTGGCCGTAAACTCCACTCTGGCCACATTAACTTGGCATACACTAGAAAATGGTGCTAGTTAAGAAAATGTTGTGGGAAGTATGTAGTGTTGTTGTTTTATTCTGCCGCTGAGCTACAGGAAAAATGGGCGGGAAATTATGAATATATCCGCCAAGTTACAGTGAACGAATTAGGCTCTTCGGAAATGGTGACCAATGGCTGCTCTCATTTTCTTTTCCTCCTTTTTACTATGGCGGTGACGGTGTGGTTTCTGGAACATTTATTACATCTCAGGGGTCTGCTGTTAGGAGGTCCCAGATTGTTCAGGCGTAACGGTATAAAAGGCCAGGTGAGAAGGTGGCTTTTCGCGCCTTAGGCCAAAACAATAGGCATCATAGACCGTGTTCTGGTTGTTTTGGGAGGCTGCGTCACACCCTCTTCCTCGGCTATTTATTTTCCGCGTTGCACTTTAATATCCTTTTGTGTGTTATTGATGCAAACTATGTCTATGCAGAAAATAAAGCGAAAAGCATACAAGCGGATATTTGGTGCACTACGCTTAATAAATCGCTTTGAAAGAGGTGCCACGAGATCTTCCATAGCGACTGGAATACGGCTTCGTTGTGTGTATAAATCTTCGACTCGGCAGGCGTCAGTGTCTTAACCCCGCTACAACACAAACAGACTGTAAATATTTGCCCCTCCTACTCTAAGCAAATGCCCTTGGGTAGGAGAGCTCAGGAAAATTATGTGTATATGGGAGTCGTGTTTTCATCGGATTTGGGGGGTTCGTAACGATTTTATTTGGCTTACACCTTAAAAGCCTCATGTATGCCATTTTTTTTAATCCTCAACATCGTTTGCATCAATAACACACAAGCGATTAAGGTGTAATAAAATAAATCGCCGGAGAAATAAAGTTACGAAATGTCTAAAACCAATGACAACACGGCCCAATATTTTGAACCTCGCGCTGCTCAAGACTGTGCCTGAGCAGTGCAAAAGTGTACATATTGTTGACTCACTGTACATTGTCTCGTTGTACTGCACTCTTGTACTCTCACCTGTTTATAGGATGTACATAATTTGCTCTAGTCCTCCAATTACAGTATGTTCTTAGCAATAACTGCGATACTGTACATAGCGAAGTGAGCGAATGTTAGAATTGTACCTTAGACCTTAAAAGGATGTGAACGAAAGGAGTTTGGAGGTGTAACTCATGACTTGGAGGTGTAATCTTGAAAGGCTTGGAGGTGTAACTCTTGAATGGCTTGGAGGTGTAACTCTTGAATGGCTTGGAGGTGTAACTCTTGAATGGCTTGGAGGTATAACTCATGAATAGCTTGGAGGTGTAACTCTTCAATAACTCTGTATATATAACCAGCATGTCTTGCAGGTGTAGCCAAGTTCATCAGTGCCTGTGTATTTGCCTGTATATCACCGCCTATAACCATTTTCAAGCCTATTTCATTTTTGTTATTGTCACGAAGGTATATAATCATTCAGTAGCATTCTATCATTTAGTCACTCATGTCATAATTCCTATATTTCATGTTATTATCCTATATGTAATTTCTTATATTTACTGTTATAAGTATCTCGTATATTCCCCACGTAAGATCAATATTTACAATTATCCTCGCTTAAAGGGTCGTATTTTCATTGGCCTAGATTCCGTAACGCCTCTTCCTTGTTGATTTATTTTCCTCAGAACTCTTTAAAATTTTCTTCTGCATTATATCTGTTTGGGAAGTCTAAGCAGCTTTCCCATCAATAACATACAAGAAGATAGTAAATTCTCAAGCTCCTATGATTCACTATGCTCTTTTTACTCTAACTTTGCCTAAAATTGCCTTCTCCCCATCTTCAGGGCCGAGTTATAGCAATAGATTAACACTACAAAATGATGACAGTCAAGGGGAAAATCAATGGAAAGGGTGTAGAGCCAAAACAATGTCTTTTACATCACTGGACCGTGTAAAATAAACTGCATGAAGAAAAGAATATTGGCCAAATTAATGTAAAAGAAGTGTAAGTAATATTGTTTCACTTTCACCAGAATATAAGACTAGATGTACCCCAGTGTAGAAGTGATGGTGACAGTTTCTCACTTAGTTAAAAAAAAAAAAAAAAATCAGCCATTACGTGGAATCAAATACAAGAGTTGTCCTGATCATGGAGGAGTTAAGGTGTAAATATGCAAAATAAATCGCTAAGGAAGGGATGCCACGAATCTCCCATGCCAACAAAAACTAAGGCCTTCGGTATACATAAATAATTTGTCTCCTTTTCATCCCTTCATAGGAAGCCAAGGGTATTGTCTATGCACACAGCTGTACAGTGTTATTTTCTTCGTTACCTGAAGGCTCGGGTATTGAAGAGCCAAACTGAGCTTTACTTCAGAACAAAATATGAATGTTGAAACAAATATAAAAGCTAACGTAAGCAACACTGAAGTCGCCACTGCAGAAATGTCGCTACTTGTGCTAATAATCAGCAGTGTTATATTAGCATGAGTATAAGCACCTTACACGGAATTATATATTGCAAATTTCATGTCTGTACTAAAGTTAAATTCGCAGTAGCATTGGGACGATGTGCCAGATGTATTTTTGACTGGTGACTTAAATGTACAAGTGGCGACTGGATTGTTACTTACGGTACATACATTTACCTGGCAGCTTGAACAAACTCCCCTTCCAAATGGTTGCTGCCTGTGTATGCTGCAATGATACATACAGGAAAGTGTCTGGTATTCATGCATGGAAGAAAATTCAAGCTACACTTAAGGAACTGCCCCTATAAATGTACAATCCTGTTTGGGAACTTTCATACCATGTTGAGGTCTGGTGGTCGCCTGAAGCCGTACTCTCACTGGATTTGGACATTTTTAAATACTTCTTCCTCAGGGATCTATTTTGCCTATTACACCTTCATATCCTCTTCTTTGAGACTGATGCTAAGTTATCTAATACTGAAAAAAGGTATACAGCAAAACATACAGGTGTGATATGAAAAATTAATCACTAAGAAAGGCTACAAACTCTCCTGAACCAGCCAGAGTAGGGCCCACAGCATACTTCATTTATTATAAGATTTGTTATTACCCATATACTGTACCTATACCTGTAGATTACGTTGTCAGCTGTGTTAATACTTTAGGTGCTTTGTTAATATCTTTAGATTATATTGCTAGTTAGGTTATGTAGCGTATGCAGCACTAAAGTCGCCACAGCAATAATGTCATCTTGTCCTAAAAATCAAGCCTTGGATTATTACAACTTTAAGTACACTGTCCCTCATGCAATTTTTTAAGTTTGTACCTGTACCAAAAAAATGTCTAATAACACTAAGGACGATATGCTGATTTTTTTTTTCCTTTTTTTTTTTTTTTTACAGTCCAGGTAACCCCAATCCACGAGGCTCATTACCCGTACGTCTAATGAAATGGTGGCGGCTTTAGCATTACATACGTTACACATTTTTCAGTATTACCGATATCTGAAAAACAATTACCTGCTTACGTTACCAGCCATACACATCTTTTAATATTACAATTTTTAAAGATATAATTGATTGCTCTGTTGACTACTATGTACAGTCTCCAAAAGAATGTGTTGAGACTTACAGTATCATGGAAAACAGGATGAAGGGCCATGAAATACCTTACTATACAGCCTGTTTGAACAACCGTACTTTCGCCTTTTAAAAGATACAAATACATCCAAACTGGGGAGGCCTGATTTCTGAATGAACGCTGTGGCTGTTATCATGTGTATTAGTTGGTTGGTTGTGAAGTGCATTTTTAAATAACTGTAACTGTACTGTATATGAAGCTTGTCCATATGGCAATCTACTTACAACCCTAAAAACGCCAAATTCAAAAATCACGTGTTTTGATCGTAACTGCAAGACGAGTAAGGTGTCCCCAGATATTTTTCATCGAATGTGTATCAGTCCAAACGCTTCTATAAACAACCGTAAATAATTTTCGACTACGGTCACTAACTAGAATAAAATTTAGCATATACGTGAATGTTCTGAGATTTTGAATTACCAGCTACACTGAAACTAATAATTATCGTCCAGGTACTGTTTTCATCATGGATTGTGGTCCCCATATTTCTTTTGGTGACTGGACACTCGCAAGTCACAATTTCTATCCCATCCTGGTCAGAGGTGAGTTTTTTTGAGGTCACATCTAACATATTTGTATAACTGATGTAAAATAGTCATTGTTTTAGGTAATTCTTCACACACACACACACACACACACACACACACACACACACACCACATTTGTGCAAAATATAAAAATCGCTACATTTGTTTAGCGAATGAGAGGCGGCGAGTATTATAGCGACTGAGAAGCGGCGAGTATTACAGTCATTGTATGTGGGCTGATTTGACGATTGAATTTGTGCTGTCACGTAACTTGTCCACAAATGACCTCTCTTCAACTCGCCTCAGATGGGCTGGGAATTAAGGCTGGGTGTAGACGGTAAGCAAAAGTGTCCATCAAGCAATACACATATATCCATAGACACATTCTCCTGCAGGTTTAGAGAGAGTGTTAGTGTATGGAGTCTGGTACACGGTTGATGGACAGTTGGCCGCACATCTACCTGGGACAGCCGTGTGAAGTGCAGATACGGTTTCCATCGCTCATGCATCACACCCTCACTGTCATTTCTGCTCAAGTTTGTGTTTGTCAAAGTTGCAAATCTGCTGCCCTCTGATATTGTCCCAGGTTTATGTGTGGCCAACTGTACCATCCTAAAACATTTATAGTCAGTGGGGCCTCAGATCAGAAACAGTCTGGGTTACACACAGCTTACAACACCCTACATCTCTCGGAGTCTGGCAAAACGTGGTAACTCACACTTGCTGTACACTGATTCTTATTTTTCTGTGTTCTCAGTTGCCATAACACGTCTGCTGCCATTAATTATTCACAACAATCCTTCATTCCATCAAGATACAGCTTCTCAAAATGACTTAATCATTATTTCATCTTTGCCTGAATTTTTAGAGTTAAATGCCTTCAGCCCAATGGCGTTATTTTGTATATATTTTCTCTTTTTATACCTCCAGATTTTTTTGGTCATGCTAGCAATAACATCTCAAACTGACGGGATTTTTTAACGTTCCATTTAACGCCTCCAAACCGAAAATGTTCATATGAGCTCAAAAAAAGGGTCTGAAAGTGGTAAGAAAAATATGAAACGTGACTATCAGAATGAAATAGTTAACCGTCTTTAGCCTATCGACTCATCATTAGTCCTTCAGTCCATTCCAAGCCGCCCTCCCCCATACACCGTTTAAATACTTGAATTCAAACCTCTACTTGTTTATGATTTGAGGCCCTGGGGTGGGATTCCCGAAGACGGTTATGATGGACTCCCTGTCGTAACATAGATTTGAATTTGCAGGAAGAACTACGCACGAGAAAGCCTGTATTCCACTATTCCTGTCCTTACTACTTTAAAATATATAAATCCGCCATTATTTCCCTCTCGCAGTCAGGTTATCTTTGTGTAGGATGAACGAGGAAAATTGTAAGGAATCTAAACCTCTTTCCTTGTCGATCCTGCGTAAACAAATCATACGACAGGGAATTTATCGTAAGTGTATTTGCGACTCCTAACCCCTAAGAAGCGATGTAAATATTCCCTGTAGCAGCCCTTACGTAGATCTCACTAGGCTAGACCAGTGTACAGTGTTGCCATAGACCACTCGTTATGTAGTTTAGTTGGGTGCCGAGAGAGGGTGCTAGTGGCAAACAAGACTGCATGTTGGTGTATCGGTATGAACAACTCTATTTCCAACGGACTTATGAGGCAGGTTACTGATGCTGTAATATATATTTCATAAAAAGAGGGGTTTTATTCTCCTACGCACTTTAAATAATAATAATAATAGAGACAGACACACACAAGTACACCCAAACATAGACAAACACACACATATAATAGTCTGATTTCAGTAAACCGCATGAGGAAAAACTATGCAGACAAATGTATAAATAATATGGTTTTATCATTAGCTGGAACAAGAATCTTTTTGTATAACAGATACTATACGTATCAAAAATACATACAATTGCACATAATTAAATGTGTTGTTGTTGTTGCTACTCCAATCACTGACCGAGCAGACCCATCGATCACAAGTATGCACTTTTTTTTTTTTTTTTTTTTTTTTTTTTTGAGCCGTTCCAGTGTACAAATAATACGTTCACAGTACAAGGAACCAGCGCCCCGTTTTGTTAGTGCCTCGCCAGGATGCAGGGAAGTATAAGAAGACTTGGTTCCCGGGTGGATGTCGCAAATGCTTCAACCAGTCACAACGCCACCAAGTCTTCAGCGTCTCAAATGTGTAAATATACTGACCAAAACATGACAACAGAAATATAGCAAAGAAAATATAGCAAACAAGGAGATAAATAGTAATAATAATACCGGTAATAATAATAATAAAACGAGTCCAGATACGATCAATAGTTCCTTTACACTGGATTCTGTGAGCCATGCTGCGTGACATGGAAGGTTTTGTAGCTCTTCTCCCTAAGCGATTTATTTCGCATATTACACCTTTGCATTATCTTGTATCTTTATGCTGTTTCAATATCGACATAGTGTGCACTGCTATCTATTAGGACTGTGAGGTGTAATATGCAGAATAATTCGCTAAAGAAGAGGTGTAACGGAAGATGAAGAGAGGAAAAACAAACTAAAAAAAAATCCATACACCATATTACAAGTGTCTGCCATTCATTAAATAAACAAATAAATAAACTTGCCAAACTTAATATTCAAGCCGATTGGATGGGTTTGAATCTCATTAGCTTTGAATCCCATATGTGTAAAGCAACCGTTGATCGTAGCTGTGGAATATCTAACTATACTCCTTTCACCTTAACTTGGCCCAGATTTTCGTCCTTTTGCAGCTTATTTCACGCAGCTTCGGTTCAAAAATAATGCTATGGCTCTACATCCTTTCCACAGCACTTCTTCGTGACTAGCGCCATATTCTACCGCTAAACTATTGCTGCACCTTAGCATGCAAGACACAGAGATGGCAGGTTGGGCCAAGTTAGCGTAAAATGAGTATAGAATCGTTTATACACGGAATATACGGGTTACATTGGGTTATGCTCGTATTTGTGTCAGCATGGGAGAATTCGTAACACCTCATCTTGTGCTATTTATTTTTCACACATCTTAAATTTCCAAGTCAACATCATTCTATTTTTTTATGCTACCACTAGACTATGTTATTAATTTTAAAAGATATTTCGAATTAGAGAGGTCAATTATAACTCCTACTGACCCCTCCACTACAGCTGTCACTTCCTCCAAAGGATTAAGATGGACTTGGGCAGGAATTTCGCTTTTCATCAGGAACTTGCAAGAGGATACCGATGTGTAATGTGCAGAACAAGTCGCAAGGGAAAAGGTGTTACGAATCGCCAAGGCCACTTTTGAAAAACGGCCCTGTCACTTCACAAGTTTGACAAGTCTCTCCCAGAAAAACAAAACAAAAAATAAACAAACAAGAACCACGTCATCAGAGTAAAGTGCTAAGGATAGTCCATACATAGCGCCCTTTTTGACCAATTCTCGCGTTTAGCGGGTACGGCTTACTCAGCGCACAAGTGTCTACCCTGCATGACATCAAAAGTGTTTATCATTAATGTGTAACAGGGGGGATATAATGGTCTTTGTCTAGATCATTTTACCACACCCACATCAGCAGACTGAGCCGTTCCCGCACCACATGAGTACTGGCCAGGGGGTGCAATGTATGTACCACCCTGCAATGTCTGTATATTTAGGTGCAACACAGCAACAAAACATAGAGTAGTTGTTACAAGATTTTACTACAACAACAGAAGGCTCTAAGGATTTGACAAGAAGTGCAACGTAACAACTACTTGAGAGAGTGCGTTACGTAGCTAAGATAACACAATACACAGCGTTACGTAACTAAGATAACAAGACAGGGCGTTACGTAACAAAAATAACAATACACAGCGTTACGTAACTAAGATAACAAGACAGGGCGTTACGTAACTAAAATAACAATACACAGCGTTATGTAACTAAGATAACACAAGATACAGCTACGTAACTAAGATAGCACAATACAGAGTTACGTAACAAAATAACACGATACACAGCGTTACGTAACTAATAACACTAGAATCAGGGCGTTACGTAACAAAAATAACACTACACAGCGTTACGTAACTAAGATAGCACTAGACAGGCTATTACGTAACCAATATTACTAGATACAGTGTTAAATAACCATGATAACACTCGAGATACTGTGATATGTAATTAAGATAACACTAGACATGCAATTACGGAACTAAGATAACACATAACGTACAGGGCGTCACGCAACTCATACAACATTTATACTGACAGCGTAACGTTAATACTGCGGGATTTTACTGCAACAACAAAGAATATCTGAGATTGAGCGAGAAGTGCTACGTAACTAATCATTCCACATACCGACAGTGTTAAGTAACTGAGGTAACAAATGCGAAGAGCGCTACGTAACTGATAAACACGGAAAGCGCTACGTAGCTTGGATGAACAGAAAAAGCGCTACGTAGCCAAGATAAACACGAAAAGCGCTACGTAACTAAAACACAAAAGGCGCTGCTAACATCGATAACACTGAGCAAAAACCTATATGCATACACTACACAACACTACTGGTGATATGGAAAACACAACAACCAACATTTTGTGTGTGTGAAGCTTAGACATCGTTCTCAGCTGACGAAAATATGGGCGTTAAGGAAAATTTAAAAAAAACAATTAATCTTTTGAAATGCGCGGGCTGTTATACGGATGCTACACAAGCCAGACTTTACAAGATTTAACCTAACTGAAGGCCACATACTTTTCTTTTTTTTTCTTCTTCCTTCTTTTTTTTCTCCTTTCCTTTTCTTTTTTTTCTGTTTCTTCTTTCTCTTCTTCATCATCTTTTTCTTTAAGGTTAGGAGCCGAAGGATGCCAACGTAAGGATGGAAGGATGCCAAGATTAAGGCCAAAGGATGTCAAGGTTGGGAGTGACGTATGTGACTTTCACGCTTTGAATAGGACTTGTATTCCCGCCGGTTAAGGAAGTTCCCTAACACCTGTTCCTTAGCGATTTATTTTTGGATATGGGTGGTTAATATGCTGTTGTACGTTACTTATGCAGTGTGTGGCGATATTAGGAGTAGTGCAACACAGAAGAGGACAGCAGGGTGTAATAAAGAGAATAATTAGCTTAGGAAATGATGTTAGGGACTTGAAATACGGGTCTAGGTCTTGTTAGTCTCGGTTTGTGCTATATCCATTAATAAGGCGACACAAATCAACGTAATAATGACAGGAAAATTATATCAGTTGGCGATAATTACAATAAATAATGTTTAAACTCACACAGCCGATGCGACGGTCCTCTCGCCTCCATTTCGCGCCAAAAACAGCAGGTTCTTCAGAGCGGCCACGGGTTTGACGTAGTATGCGGGCGTGGGCGAGGGCGTGGGTGGCTCTGTGGGTGTGGGGGAGGGTGTGGGCGTGCGGATGAGTATGGGGGCGTCCTCTGGGGGGATGTGGAGGTCGGAGTAGGCTGGGGGCGGCGTCTCCTCCTTCAGTACCGTCTCGTAATCGGGAGGCGGGTCCTGCAGAAGAGACGGGGGGAAAATGAACTACACTTGATCTATAAAGCTTCGTAATCCCTTTCCCTGTGCGATTTATTTTGCCTATTACATCCCTACTTTCAACACAATATCCCATAACAGAAAAATACTGTACATATTGACCTAACAGGAAGGAAAATACTATATAGGAGGGAGACAAGCCCGTAACTATGTCTCAAAAGGAAGCTCCCTAACACCTTTTCTCAAGTGATTTATTTTGCTTATTATATCTTACGCTCCTCCTCTGCGTTATATAAATCCATCTAATATCGCCATACTCCGCATAAATAACGTGCAAAAGGATATCAACCAGACATCTAAAAATAAATCGATAAGGAAGAGGTGCTTGGGGGAAACGAATTTTAAGAACACACAAATAACAGATATGAACAACTAGAAGATTATGAATAACTTTTCCTGTGGATCTGTTTGAATTACGAAAACTAACAACCCTTTCAGTACGATGGGGCCACTAAGGTGATAGGATCTAGTTAATATTATCATAGTATTATTGCATTCACCTGTACTGCTATCATTTGCAACATTATTATTATTATTATTATTATTATTTGTGGTAGGTGGGGGCACTCATCATCCACTCACTCGATGTAGTACTGCTCTCGGGTGTCAGCCCTTTCCTCTCCTCCATCCTTCTTTCCTTCCGTCCTCTTCTGTCTTTCTTTCCTTCATTCTTTCCTTGTCCTTCTGCCTATGGGCAACTTTACACTCCCTCTTCTGTCTTTCTTTCCTTCATTCTTTTCTCTTCCTTCTGCCTGTGGGTGACTGTACACTGAGTGACAAGCCAAATGGTTTCCTGTACACCAGGAAACCATTTACTACGCTGGATGGTAACCATATAACCAAATTTTGGCGCCTGGTAGTTTAGTGGGTAATTACAGTATTGCGCTCCAATCGGATTGAGCCGGTGAAGGTTTATATCCAAGGGATGGTTGGGGTTGATTGCTCGTGTAATGCCACTCAGGGATGAGTGAGGCTGGTCACCCTCATCTTAAATGTCAGGACCAACTGCCTAGCCCCCGGGCTCCTACGCTCCTCATGGGGGAATGTAGGATTGGGTGATAGATAGATAGAATTATTATTATTATTATTATTATTATTATTATTATTGCATCCACCTGTAGTGCTACAATTTGCAACATCAGTATTATTGCATCCACCTGTACTGCCATAATTTGCAACTTCAGTAGTACTGCATTCACTGTATATCTATCTATTTATGCCAGACGCCTTAATCTCATATGGGGTGGCCACAAACAAGTCGCCTCCATGTCGCCCTGTCCCCCGCCATTTCACTGCCCTGCTCCCAGCTAACACCCCCCTCTCGCATATACCTCTCCACCCCATCCTTCCATCTCACCTGTACTGATGTAATCTTGATGCAGTAAAGGCCGCGCTGAAGAGATAAGAGAAGTAAGAAGTCTGTGTGTATTATTTGCAGTATCAGTTTATTTTTGAATTATACACACGAGTAAAGTTTAGCCGACGCATAAGGGGTAGACCGAGGATGAGGTGGAGGGATAGAGTCGTGAGGTACATGAGGGAGGGGGGAGAGTTGGGGGAGGACAGTCAAATGGTGAGTGACAGAGCAACTTGGAGGCGTTTTGTTTGCGGCCACCTTTTGCGGGATTAGGGCTTTGGGCTATGGGTAAATAGATAGATCTCTGCCCACTGTGGCGATGAGAGGAGCAAGGTGAACTATTTATCTATTTATTTATTTATTTATTTATTTATTTATTGCTGTGATAGTAATATAAGCGTAAAATAAAACAGTATAAAAAAGGTAGGAGGTGACCTGTACAGGGAAGGGGCGGGAAATATGAAACGCAGGACACGACGCTGCCAAAGGCTTGTCCCCTAACTTTTTCACCCGCCTGTACGTTGTTATTCACGTCTATGATACTTACAGATAAGGTCAACGTTAAAAAAAAAATGTATAATAACACCCTGAGAATATATACAAGTTTAGTAGACTTTATATCGCTAAGGAAAAGATGCTTGGGAGCTTCCGGAGTCGCTGAGAATTCGGCATCACGTACACAAAGGGCCGAATTTTTGTTAGTTTTGAATATTTCGTGACACCGCTCCCTCAGCCGTTTAGTTTGAATTCATATCATGATTTCATAATGTTATTGTTGTTTCTGGCGTTCTTGTTGTTGTTGTTGTTGTTGCTGGTTTTCTTGTTGTTGTTGTTGCCGTTCTTGTTGATGTTGCTGCTGCTGTTCAACGCCGATCTCTTTGGCCAAGCAGACTCATCGACCACGTGTAAGTATCTGCTTCTGTGGGGCCCTCCTACAGGTACAGTACATTACATTATACAGTGTAGGGATCCGGCGCCCCCCTTGTAGCAGCCAGCGCCTCCCCACGGTCAAACAACACACTAATCTACAGTAATTTCAAGGCACGAAAATGGATTCACCTCTTCATTATCAGGACGCCTTTTTCAAATTATTCCCGCCAAATTTCAACCATGAGCAGTTCAAATCCAACTCTTGCAGATTTCTCTCTCTCTCTCTCTCTCTCTCTCTCTCTCTCTCTCTCTCTCTCTCTCTCTCTCTCTCTCTAATGAATGGAGGACACATGTACCCTGATGTATGGAATTTGTTTTGGTAATTAATTTGCGTTTTCTTCTGCTAATCTTTATTTTATTAGATTTTTACGTAATTCAGGACAGACACCAAATCTTAGGGGTTAAAAAAATTATCTTCCTAAACTTTGAGGTGGATTGGATGGAGAGTGAGGGACTGACGAGGAGAGTGTACGTGAGTGAGGTGGAGGGGGGAGAAGGAAGGGGAGGCCAAGGGTGAGATGGAGGGATGGAGTGGAGAGGTATATGATAGAGGGGGTGTGAGCTGTGAGCAGGGCGGTGAAATGGCGGGTGACAGGGCGACATGGAGGCGATTTGTTTGTGGCCACCCCTTCCGGAATTAAGGCGTCTGGCATTAGATAGATAAAGTTTCGCTACTGGATGATTTTTTTTTTTTTAGATATAATGAATGAAAACCTTCTGGTCAACGTGGAAAAAAAAAAGCGTCCTCGGCCTGAAGGGGTTAAAAGGAATTCGACGAAAGGAAGAGGATGCGTTGGACGAAGAGAGGAAAAAAAGTGTGTGTGTGTGTGTGTGTGTTTGCGGGCGCGCGCCCATGGTAGCAGAGTATCCTGTGAGTAAGCAACCTGTAAGTGCATGGATATATGGTACACCCGCGAGCATTTCCGCGCTGAACACTTGACTACTGATTCGAAGCACGGAGAGCGAGACTTGAGGTGTCGAAGCAGCTGCCTCTGAATCCATTGTGTTTACTGTGTTCTTGAGGGCAGGGGAGGATCTTGGAGGAGTGGGGGGTAAGAGAGGAGTGTGTAGGCGGAGGATGTGGTCATCTGAATGCAACTAACTCCATAAAGACTTTGATATCATGGCTTTGTAGAGTTGTGAAGTCTACGGCAGTGATATGGCGTGACTTCAAATGCCACTACCACTTTATACACCTTTGGCAAAACCTGTAAAGCAAATTCCAACACTAATACTTCATGAATATACATCATAACTCATACAAGCACCAGTGAAGGTATATATGTGTAGGTAGGTACGTAGGTAGGTAGGTTGGTAGGTTGGTAGGTAGGTAGATATATTTGCTTCTTTGTAAGCGCGTGTGTTTATGGCTTTCCGTCCTTTCCCCATGTGCATATCTTTAGCCATTTGATATTGACACTCAGTTAAATGATTCCCATAAACACTGCAGTTTTACACGCGTAGCAATCACAACAGGACAGTTCCCTTGAAGTTCACATTATTCTGCAAAGCCATGATATCAGAATGAAGGGGTTATTTGCGTTCAAGATTACCACACTGGCGTCTACACTCCCTCACCTCTCACCCCACATCCTATGCTCTCCCCACCCATCCCCGCCTGTGATGGTCGGAAGGTGTGTGTGTGTGAGTGAAAGTGACTCATAAAACCCAAGTGACGTACCTGAGTTGGTCGTGGCGGTGTCTGCAGTGAGCGACGATCATAGATGAGGAAGAAGAGCATGAGTATTAGGAGCATAATATTTAGCATAGACCCCGCCACCAGCACCATCTGGCCCTCACCTGCCGTCCACCCGCCATTGCACCCATTACTGAACACCACAACACCACCCTGCAACATAATGATACACCTTAATAAATATACACACACCTTCACACACCTTACACACACCCGCATCTCACCTGCCGTCCACCTGCCCTTGCAACCATTACTGATCACCACAACACCGCCCTGCAACATAATGATACACCTAAACAAATATACACACACCTGCACACACACCTGCTTCTCACCTGCCGTCCATCCACCATTGCAACCATTATTGAACAGTCACATTTTAGGGGCATTACATTTTAGGGGCATTACATTTTAAGAGCATTACATTTTAGGGGCATTACATTTTAAGAGCATTACACTTTAGGGGCATTTTAGAAGCATTACATTTTTGGAGCATTACATTTGGGGGGCATTTTAGGGATATTACATTTTAGGGGCAACTGACCTTGACGGGAACGGCGTGTCCTTGTTCGGCTGGGCTTCGCTGGTCCCCTCTCCTGACGTAGTGGGCGATGGTCCCGTGGCAGGCGACCATGTACATGCCCAGGGCCGTAAGGGTCGTGGCCACCAACCAGCCCAGCCCCAGCCCCGTCAGAAGGGCAGACCAGGGCACCTTACCCCGACACGCCGAGCCCCCCGCCATCCCGCCAAACACACCCTGACGAAGCGATAACACGAGGACATTCTTATTTTGAATTTAGATGCTTTATTTTGTATTTAGGTTCTCTGTTTTGTATTTAGATTCTTTTATTTTGTATTTAGGTTCTTTATTTTGTATTTAGATTTTGTATTTTGTGTTTAGATTCTTTATTTTGTATTCAGATTCTTTATTTTGTATTGAGATTCTTTATTTTGTATTTAAGTTCTTTGTTTTGTATTTAGATTCTTTGTATTGTATTTAGATTCTTTGTTTACCATTATGAAGCAATAAAACGAATCATGGACATTCTTTATTTTGCATTTAGATTCTATATTGTGTATTTAGATTCTTTAATTTGTATTTAGATTCTTTGTTTACCATTATGAAGCGATAAAACGGATCTTGGACGTTTTTATTTTGTCTTTCGATGCTTTTTACCATTCCGTAGAAGCCCCGGGCCCCCGACACTCAAGGAATCGTTGTCGCTGAAGGACAGGAAGGGTACATGAGAGTGAATAACTGCAGATCAAGAGGAAAGGAGGAGCAACGTGCCTCTAGTGTGCAGGATATTCACGCCCTTCTCTACGGCAATGTTTTTCACCATATTCTTGCCGCCAACGGACGATTTTTTTGCCCAGCCTAACCCCTTCAAGCTGAGGACGTATATTCATCCTTGTCTTTATCTCTATGATAGCTGAATAAATCGTCTGGATGTAGCTGGCAGTAGTACTGGTGGTAGTGATAAGTGGTGGTGGTGGTGGTGGTGGTGGTGGTGGCAGTAGTCGTAGTCGTAGTCGTAGTAGTAGTAGTTGTTGTTGTTGTCATAGCGTTGGTAGTAGTAGTAGTAGTAATAGTGTTAGTAGTAGTAGTAGTAGTAATAGTGTTGGTAGTTTTAGTAGTAGTAGTAGTAGTGCTGGTAGTTTTAGTAGTAATAGTAGTTTTAGTAGTAGTAGTGGTAATAGTGGTAGTAGTAGTAGTAGTGGTAGTAGTAGTAGTAGTAGTAGTAGTAGTGGCAGTAGTAGTAGTAGTAGTGGTAGTAGTAGTAGTAGTGGTAGTAGTAGTGGTGGTGGTAGTAGTAGTAGTAGTAGTAGTAGTTCCAGCCCCAGGTTCTTTTGAATGTGACAGACTGAATTTACTCGTATTCTTCTCCAGGCGTCCACCATCATCCTTTCTGGGGATAGGGAGGGAGTTGAGGGACGTTCGTATAACCAGGCAGTGGATCCGCCTGATTATATCAGTGCCACAGCGTGAAGGCGTCCCTCTCCACCACCAGGAGGGGGGGAAGGGGAGGAAGGAGAAAGTGTCTGCTACATCCCTTTATTTTTTTCCCTTCGACGCGTAGGGACCTCTGGCTAGGCTACCGTTAATCTATCTGAATTTATTTATCTGTCTGTCTATCTATCTGGCTACGTATCTATATATCTATTGCCTAAATCTCGTAAGGGGTGGCCACAAAAAAATCGCCTCCACCATGCCCCGTCCTCTGCCCTCCCTCCAACTCACATCCCCCTCTCTCATACATCTCTCCACGCCATCCTTCCATCTCATCCTCGGTCTCCCCCTCCTCCTCTCCCACTCCCTCTGCCGCCTGGGAAAGTGGAAGAGGTGGAAGAGTGGAGTATTGACGCACCATCTGCCTCCGAAATCCAGCTGTCTTTTCCAGCTGGGAGATGGGAAGTGAAGAGTTACGTGGACAGACTAATGAGGAAGCAAAGGAGCGTTGTGGTGCTGATGTGGATGTGGTGCTGATGTGGATGTGGTGCTGACGTGGATGTGATGCTGATGTGGATGTGGTGCTGACGTGGTGGTGTGCTGATGTGGTGGTGTACTGACGTGGTGGTGTGCTGATGTGGTGGTGTACTGACGTGGTGGTGTGCTGATGTGGTGGTGTACTGACGTGATGGTGTGCTGATGTGGTGGTGTACTGACGTGGTGGTGTGCTGATGTGGTGGTGTACTGACGTGGTGGTGTGCTGATGTGGTGGTGTACTGACGTGGTGGTGTGCTGATGTGGTAGTGTACTGACGTGGTGGTGTGCTGATGTGGTGGTGTACTGACGTGGTGGTGTGCTGATGTGGTGGTGTACTGACGTGGTGGTGTGCTGATGTGGTGGTGTACTGACGTGGTGGCGTGCTGATGTGGTGGTGTACTGACGTGGTGGTGTGCTGATGGGGTGGTGTGCTGATGGGGTGGTGTGCTGATGTGGATGTGGTGCTGATGTGGATGTGGTGCTGATGTGGATGTGGTGCTGATGTGGTGCTGATGTGGATGTGGTGCTGATGTGATGGTGTGCTGATGTGGATGTGGTGCTGATGTGGATGTGGTGCTGATGTGGTGGTGTGCTGATGTGGATGTGGTGCTGATGTGGATGTGGTGCTGATGTGGATGTGGTGCTGATGTGGATGTGGTGCTGATGTGGATGTGGTGCTGATGTGGTGGTGGTGCTGATGTGGTGGTGTGCTGACGTGGTGGTGTGCTGATGTGGATGTGGTGCTGATGTGGATGGGGTGCTGATGTGGCGTTGTGCTGATGTGGTGTTGTGCTGATGTGGATGTGGTGCTAATGTGGATGTGGTTGGGTGTGGTGAGAGCATTGGGTGATTTGCCCATGTGGAAAGGATGGATGAGAGACTGACTAGGAGAGTATGTGCGTGAAATGTAGGGGGAGAGGAGAAGACCAGGGATGAGATGAGGGATGGAGTGGAGACAGATGAACGTTGGGGGTGTTAGATGAGGGGAAGGAAACCAAATGGCAGAGAACAGGGCGACGTGGAGGCGATTTGTTTGTGGCCACCCCTTACAGGATTACCGCCTTAAACACTAGGGCGATTATGTTACTCTATTGCTATGCCCATACGACTTTATTGACATTAGGATAGGGTTTACGGACTGGAAGGGTTAGACAGAGCTTTTTAGTTACCTCTCCACAAAGCTCACCTGTGCTAATTAAGAGAGAGAGAGAGAGAGAGAGAGAGATTCCTAACTCAAAATCCTCTTCAAACCCATTATTCCAACCTAACTTCTATTTTCCAAGCCTAACTCAACTATTGTATACCTCACCACATCTGTTTTACTTAATATGCAACAAAATAGACACACAGACAGGCAGAAAAGCACAGAGACAGAGACAGCGAGACAGACAGACAGGCAGAGATAGACAGACGTACAGAGAGATAGGCAGACAGGCAGATAGACAGGCTCAGGGACAGACAGATAGACAAGCAGAAAACAGAGGGGAAAAGAGGAATAAAACAGACATAAAGCCACTGATGTAGGTGAGGCAAGGGAGCGGCTTCAGTACCTACAAATACTATCAGTCCTTCACATCCGCTAGCGTCATGTACGGCTGATACGAACGAGGCCAACCACACACCTTAATAACAATGATTTAAAACACTGTAAACCGTAAAATTAGGTGTCATATTCCCTTCGGTTTAATAAGCCCCCTAACACCTCTTCCTTAGCGATTTTGGGATATGGCTTGTTAATATCCTTTTTGTACGTTATTTATGCAGAGTATGGCGATGTTTGAAGGATTTATGTAACAGAATAGGGCAGTAAGCTGTAAAAAGCAACCCAAATCGCTTAGGAAAAGGTGTTATGGAGCTTCCTTAACGACACTTCAATCCCGTGGTCTATATTTACACTTCGTTCTTGCCACTAACAGATGAGTTTGTACAGGAGATATTTCAAACTGGAGAAGGGGTTTGGTGCAGCACCCTTCCCTCCCCCACTACAGCAGCGCCTCCCACCACTTCCCCCACTACAAAAAGCGTTCTCCCAAATAAATGACTACATAAAATCAACTGGAGATAAAAATAAAACATAAAAACAAGACAGTCCGTCATCTGTGAGCCAGGCAGACGATAATAATACTGTTAGATGAAAACTTGACTATCATTTATCCATCTTGGTGACTCCCAATGCTGGCTGAGTGACATGTGAACTCAAGCTGTGACTCTAAACGACTATTATTAATTACTTTTCCTTCTACAGTCAATGCTTCCTGAGATTTGAGTTTCTCTCTCTCTCTCTCTCTCTCTCTCTCTCTCTCTCTCTCTCCAACGGCTGCTTTAGGAGTGGTGACGGCTATTGTTATATTAATGATTCGTTCAAATTTTTGCAAAGCGAGATCATATATAAATTTAACCTACATTATTAAAGCCGTCTCATGACCAGGAAAGTTAGTATTAAATTCCGGGCGTGGAATTCTCAGCTACATTTACGATCGATTTCCCGTCGAAACTTTCATGTGCTTCTTTTACAGGAGGAACTACATAAGGGCCAATTTTGCACTTCCTTCCCTGATCGTCCTGCAGAAAACAGAACCTGTTGTACTTTTTGTCTCGTAACTTGAGATTTATTTATGAAGTTAGGACAGGATACAAGAGGAAGATTAGACAGCCTCCTCCTCCTCCCTGCAATTCAAAACCCGAGTTACGAAAGGGAATCGATTGTAAGTCGGGAGAATGTATCATAGGAATCTTACGCTGGGAAAATATATATATACTCCTTTCACCTTAACTTGGCCCGGATTTTTGTCATCTTCCAGCTTATTTCTTTTAACCTGGGGTAGAGTATCGTCCCATATCAGCTTATTTCACGTAGTTCAGTGGAGGAAAATAATGCTATGGCGACACATCCTTCCTCTAGCGCTTCTTCATGGCTAGCACCATATTCTAGCGTTAGTCATTCACGCAGGCAATAAAGATGGGAGTACGGCAGTTTTAGGCCAAGTTAAGAGTAAAATGAGTAGAGCATTATATTCAAACAAGTCCTCCTTTTTGCTCTAACTTGGCCTAAAATTGACAGCCTTCCATCTCGAATGTTGGAATACTGCAATAGGTTAGCACTGGAATAAGGTGCTAGTCACGGAGAAGTGCTATGGAAGATGATATAGAGCCGTAGTATTTTTCCGACACTGAGTTATGTGAAATTTGGTGAAAAAATGACGAAAACACTGAATAAATCCTACCACCATTAACGCTCTCATGCTGGGCACAGCTCTAGTCTTGTATCCAACCAAAACCTACTTATTTCATTCGGGTAAGAGTGGGACATAGGAGCCGGAGCCAGCTAAGGAAACATCGTCAGTGTGTTGGTCTCTCCGCTGTAGGAAATAAAAAAAATAACGAATAAAAGGAAAGGAAATCCCCCCAAGTGACGTCAGAGTTAAGCCCGACGCTACCCTGACGTCTTTTGTTTTGCGCCTCTATGTTGTTTTTGTTTGCTGCCCTCACGCGATTTATTTCTGACGAGACACCTAACAGCAAACCTCTTTATTTTATTATTATTATTATTATTACTGCTACTACTACTGCTACTACTACTACTACTACTACTACTACTACCACAAACTCTAGATGTACACGTATTCATTGACTTTACGAACTACAGGAGTCATATATAGCCCTCTTTAGCCCCGTCACTACCATGAAAGACAAAGTTTTCCTCAGGCAAAGACAATCGCCTGGCTGCTTAGTGTCGAAAATCACTGTTCACTGCCTTGTTAAATATCGTATTTAAATGACCCGATACTTCTGTCTGCAACTGTACAATTCCGTTCAGCCACTCTTTGCTAATCGCTCCTCAGATTAATTTTCCCCCACACCTGAACTTACAACAGTTCAAGTCCAGTATTTTTTTTTTTAGTGACTGGAGGACGCCCGTAGTGATGTATAGACTTTTTATTTATTTAATTTCCCTTACTGTTAGTCGTCTTTCTAAACAATGGAAATCGGAAATGTTTCAACAATGCTTCCCACGGTCAGACCTTACTTAATAAAATGATAAGCCATGGTTTCTGCTCACCGTCTACCGCTCCTGAGTGAAAGACATCAGTCAGGATGTCTCACGGAACGAACACCCCTTTTTTTTTTTCCTTGTAACTTTTGTACCAATTGACTGGGCAAGTGCTTGTGTGGTCCCGTTGTATAAAGGCAAGGGTGATAAGTATGAATGTACTAGCTTTAGGGGTATAGGTCTGTTGAGTGTTGTAGGTAAGGTGTATGGTAGAGTGTTAATTATGAGAGTTAGAGAGGGTACAGAGGGAGTGATTGGTGAAGAGCAGTGTGGCTTTAGGAGAGGGAGGGGATACGTGGATCAGGTGTTTGCTGTGAGACAAGTGTGTGAAAAGTATTTAGCGAAAGGCAACGGTGTGTTTTGGGCATTCATGGATTTAGAGAAAGCGTATGACAGAACTGATAGGGAGGCTTTGTGGACTGTTTTAAGATTGTATGGACTTGATGGTAGGTTACTAAAAGGGGTGAAAAGTTTTTATGTAAATAGTAGAACGTGTGTAAGAGTGGGAAATGCTGTGAGTGATTGGTTTCCCGTGAGAGTGGGGCTGCGACAGGGATGTGTGATGTCACCTTCGTTGTTTAATATTTACATGGATGGTGTTGTAAGGGAGGTGAATGCAAGAGTTTTAGGTGGAGGTCTGAGTCTGGTGAATGTCGATGGTGGAGAGTGGAATCTTAAGCAGCTGCTGTTTGCAGATGATACTGCACTGGTGGCTGATTCAGAGAGATTGAGACAGTTGGTAGAGGAGTTTGGAAGGGTGTGTGAAAGGAGGAAATTGAAAGTAAATGAGAATAAGAGTAAAGTGATGAAGTGTACGAGGTTGGTAGATGGTAGGGGGATGAATATAGTTTTGAATGGTGAGTTGCTTGAGGAGGTGGAGTGTTTTAAATATCTAGGGTCACATGTTGCTGTGGATGGAAGAACAGATGCAGAAGTGAAGTTTAGAATAAATGAAATGGGAAAGGTGCTGGGAGGAATTAAAAAAGTATTTAGATGTCGTTCGCTTAGAATGGATGTAAAGAGAAGGCTGTATGAGGGTGTTGTGGTACCGACTGCGTTATATGGGGCTGAAACATGGAATATGGGTGTAGCAGAGAGGAAAAGTTTGAATGTAATGGAGATGAGGTGTCTGAGGAGTATGTGTGGAGTGACGCATATGGATCAAGTGCGAAATGATGAAGTGCGAAGGGGAACTGGAGTTGTTTGGGAGATGGCTGGTAGAGTTGAGCAGAGGGTGTTGCGATGGTTTGGGCATATGGAGAGAATGGATAATGAGCGACTGGTGAAAAAGATAACTAGATCTGATGTGAGAGGTGTAAGGCCGAGAGGAAGACCAAGAATAGGATGGATGGTCAGTGTGAAGAGAGCGCTGGATGCGAGAGGGATGTCTGTTGAGCAAGGAAGAGTGGCTGTGCGTGACAGAAATAAATAGAGAGAAATTGTGAATGAAAAAATGATGACGCAGTCCTGAGGGGATATTCTCCCGCATTTGGTCTGATCAGCTAGTCAGGTCAGGTGCGAGTAAGGGGATGGGTCTATTATGATGTGGCAGGGGTAAACCAGCTCTGCTGTCGGGCCCTGCTGCGGATGTCACTGATTGCACTGCACAGTTGACCCATGTGTGGTGTGGTGCGGTGAGGATCTGTCCCTTCTTCCCTTTGGGGCTAAGATGCGAATGACTGTTTGAATGGATGAGTAAATAGGGGGGGGGGTTGTCATCCTGTCTCGGCTACCTCCCTTTCCATGGGGGAAGCAGCCTAGGTATATAGATAGAGATAGACAGAACTTTTGTAGACTAAGTAACCCTGTCATAATGAACTGTTTCGTGTAAAATTTAGCGAATCTTCAAACTGTAACCCTATCTGACCTGAAGCCCTGACGTTGGAGGTTAAAATCACTCCTAAACAAAAGTAGTAACAATGCTATCCTGTCCTCATTCGGTCTGGGAAAGCTTGGAGCCACCACAATGACACGGGACAACGTGTGTGTCTTCGCTGTGCTATACTGGCCAGGGGTTCCCTCCAGCCACAAAAGTTTTATCTTAGGTAACAAAAAGAAAAACGGCATTGCTTCCCTGGCAGTCCCCCCCTCCCCCCCCAGTTGTGGTGGCCATCGGGGGTCCCACTCTTTACAACGTGGTCAGAGTAAACGCCCACCAGTACGCATAATTCTGTGTTCTTAAGTTAAAACTATAGCTGTGCATAATGCCCTTGCCAGGAACCTTGCAACCTACCCCTCTCCTTCGTAAGCGGCGACCCTTGGTGGTTTAAACCTTCCCAAAACCTGGCCGGGGTGAACATCTATCAATATGGATAATTTCGGGTTGTTCAATTAAAAACTTTGGCCGTACATAACTAGCCTGGCTGAGACCACATAGGGACGGCCATCGGGCCCCCCTATGTGCTTATAACCTGGCGCAAGTGAAGCTCTACCACTGTGCAAAAATTCGTGTTCCTATGTTTAAAAAAAAAAAAAAAAAAATGGGGCACCTGGTGGCCGCCGCCCCCGAGGATCCAACCCTACCTATAATCTGGCCCGGGGGTCGGTCTACCATCGTGTAAAATTTCGTTTTCCTAACACTCTTTCCATAAGACCTGGACCCATTCTTCAAGTCAGTACAGTAACTCCGCAAGTGAGGGTGACGCAATTAGGGACAAGGAGTATATAATTATGGCCGATTCTAGGGGTGCGGCAAAAATATAGACTACATGGGCATCATATCGGGCCAAAGATTTTACTCCTCACATGCTGGACGAACCGAACCTGCATCTTTTCCCTAAGGTAGGTGAATTTTCAGGGTTCGGTTTTAGTGGCTGGCTCGATGAAGATCATACAAGGGTGGGGAGGTTGCTGGAACGCTTTCATTCCATCAATTTTGGCAATGAGACACTTCCACAGGGTATAAGGGTCAAACATCAGTTAATAAAAAAGGGGGAGGGGAGACTAGCTTTATCCACAAAACTCGTGTTGCCCGAAAGTAAAACTGTATCGAAATTTCCCAGGTCTTGTACTTCCTACGTGATCGTTAAGTGTGTCTCTGGGCCCGGTTACCGTACACAGTATTCAACATTTTCACTCCTAGACGAGTCTCCTGGGTTGAATAAAATCGTATTGAAGGAACAAAAATAAGCCACAGAAAATAAGACCATGGTTTTGAAGGTGTCGAATCCTAAACCTCACAGAACGACTTAACTTAGATGTCACAGGTTTTACCCGCCACTGGCAAGCCGAGAAATACAACGGTTCACATTACTTCCGTTGTAGACATAACCTTTGTACAACCTTCCCGTCTACCCTGAGTTACACAATACTTACTAGAATATTAACACAACGGCTCTAAGCAACGGAACGGAGGATAACTCTTTTTTTATATTTAACTGAAAATGCGATACCTTCAAGTCTGCTCCTAATCTGTTCCTTAATTTTATGTTTTGTCGTTCACATCATTACTCACGTACAGCATTAATATCTTTGTAATACTGATACGGGTTGAACAGCAGGGAATATAAAGCGTAATGTGCAAATATAATCGCTAGGGAAGAGCTAGTTGAAAATAAATGGCAGTGCGAAAAGGCTATGTACCGAATTCATCACACACACACACACACACACACACACACGCCCCCACATCCCCACCCCGACTCACACACCCAACAGTAATACAAGCTGAGATATTACAAGCCCAACTCAGTAACAGAACAATGCTGAAGGTAAGAACACATTTACACTCAGTTCACAAGAGCAGGAACCAACCAACCATTTCATTTTTAAATCCTTGGACTCTGGGTAACGTCTGTTCGGTAAATTTTTCATACAACCAGACAATACTATGCAACTTGGGAAAAGGATTTGTAAAGGCCGTGGCCCGCGTTCTCAAGATTTAAGCTCCCTAACACCTTTTCCTAAGCGACTTTTTTAGTTTATTTCACCTTACTGTCTCCGTGTTACATAAATCTTTCTATCTACGAATCGACTGCCAGACGCCTCAATCCCTTATAGGGTGGCCACAAACAAGTCGCCTCCTTGTCGCCCTGTCCTCCGCCATGTCACTGCCTTCCCACCAGCTCACTCACCCCTCTCTCATATAGGTTACCTCTCCACTCCATCCCTCCATCTCGCCATACTAGGAAGCTCCAAACACCTTATCCTAAGCGACGTAATTTATCACACCTTACTATCCTCCTCCGTGTTACATAAATCATTCTAATACCGCCAAACTCTGCATAAATAATGTAAGGTGCAAAAGGATATTAACCAGCCGTATCCAAAAATAAATCGCTAAGATTGAGTTGTTAGGGAACCTCCTTACCAGACGACAGTATGAGCCCCTATCTGCCCTGTCTGTCTGGAAGTCTAACCTAAACTATAAAAAAAAAAAATTACCAGAAAAAAATAATAAAACCGTGCTGAAAAATAAATCCTTGCTCTCAAAAAGAAATCCCAGCACTCAAAAAGAAATCCCAGCACTCAAAAAGAAATCCCAGCACTCAAAAAGAAATCCCAGCACTCAAATATAAATCCCCGCACTCAAAATAATCCTCAGCACTCAAAAATATATCCCCGCACTCAAAAATAAATCCCAGCACTCAAAAAATAATCCTCGCGCTCAAAAAGAAATCCTTGCTCAAAAATAAATCCCAGCACCCAAAAATAAATCCCAGCGCTCAAAAAATAAATCCCCGCACTCAAAAAGCAATCTTCGCGCTCAAAAATAAAGCCCTGCCCTCAAAAATATATCCCCGCTCTCAAAAATAAATCCCAGTATTCAAAAATAAACCCTAGCACTCAAAAAATAAATCCCAGCACTCAAAAATAAATCCCAGCACTCAAAAATAAAAATCCCCGCACTCAAAAATAAATCCCAGCACTCAAAAATAAACCCCAGCAATCAAAATAAACCCCAGCAATCAAAATAAACCCCAGCAATCAAAATAAACCCTAGCACTCAGAAATAAATTCCCGCACTCAAAAATAGATCCCCGTGCTGAAAAATAAACCCCCGCACTCAAAAATAAATCCTTGCCCTCAAAAATAAGTCCCCGCACTCAAAAATTAATCCCAACACTCAAAATAAATCCCAGCACAAAAAGAAAATCCTGCTGCGCTCAGAGGGTTAAAATAAATCGGCTGGGGGTAGATGGCAAGAAAGTAGAACAATAATAATACAACACCAAGACCACAACACCCACCTCCAAAATTTCCACGGGTGAACACACAATATCTCCTGGGTTTTCCGAGGCGCACTAAGCTCCGTTTGTTTTGTTTACGTTTACGCTTACCATTCGAGTCTCATTTTATTTTTATTATTATTATTATTATTATTATTGTTATTTTATTATTATTATTATTATTATTATTACCTGGTGATTTATTCAATTTAAAAAAATACCTGTCATACTGATGGGGTTTGTGAAAGCTGTGTCTGAATTTCGAGAAGTCTGTCCCGATGAGAGAGAGAGAGAGAGGGAGGGGGGGGGAGGAGGGAGGGAGAGAAAGCATGTCATTGAACTGAAGTGATTTGTCATTCTTGTGCACAGTACACCCACCCCAAAAATATGTATATACTAATACTTTCCTCACAGCGAAGCATTTGAGTATCTGTCTATCTATGTGTATCCATCTATCTATGTATCTGTTGTCTAACACGATAAGATTTTGTTCAAGAGTGAATTTCTACCAGTTCGAAGCTTCAAAAACTGTTTCGACCAGACTTCTGTTTAGGCTGCCAACATACGATTCCTAGCAGTTAGTGGAAATTCCAGCTGTAAAGGGTTGATATATTCTTACGTCCTTGCTAATCATAATATTATCTTCCCTACTTTTGGTCAATGCACCGTGAAAGAGTCGAACCACAAGAGACACCAATAATGTCAGTGATGATTTTGGCAATATTTCCCTGGGTTTCAATAGCTATCAGGTAAAAAGTGGAAGGAATTTGATTTTCTGACTCTTCACTCGCCAAATAATAATAATAATAATAATAATAATAGATACGAGTAAGTACCACACGGACGAGCTACTTATACGGTGTTTCGGTCCGTGGCATTTTCATTCAAACTCCAATTTCGCAATCATAGTTCGTGAGACAGTCAACACCAGAATTATTGTACAAATGGTATTTTTCAGACATCCTTACCTTGTGTTTTGAGACTGAGAATATCGATGCTTTCACTAGGCTGTTACTGAGCCCACTTACCTAGCTGTTAGCCCGGTGAAGATCAGATGCCGGATGGTTTATGGTTACGAGGATGCGTTCATTAAGCTGCTACAATCCAACGCTCCACTTCTTGCATTACGAACTGCTAAAATAATCTTCCTAGTTGTCCAGTCGTGGTTTAGAAGCGTTCACTAAGCTTCTGCCAAACACACTTCTGTTCTTGCATCACAAACTAAACAAAATTATCCGTCCAGCTGTCTACGGGGTCCTGTCTCTTGCTGGCGGCCACGAGAGCTATAGCACCCGCCTTTCCCCCGCCACCTGACTTCGGGCACTGATAGGATTTGAGTCAGCACACACACACACACACACACACACATCCGGTCGTCACACCAGTCAGGGTAATCAGTGTTCATTCCGGATTCACGAGTCAGTCATATTCTTGTTCGCAGGGAACACTTAGCATATTTTACAAGCGTTTCGTTTTTTGTTATACCTTCATGTACGGTGTTATGGAGAGTTTTTTTTTTTTTTTTAATGCATCTGTAACACAAGGGAATACTAGAGGGATTACACATAAATCTGGCGCTGAGGAAGAGATGAAACAAAACCCTTAAGCCTCCTAAATACTGTCCGGAAGTAGCCAGCAAACGATCTTTAATTACTGACTGTCCACTACATAAAGGATTATTAACTGAAGGATAAACTTGTCCGAAATAGCCTACATTTTCTTGCGTGGCCTCGTTGAAATAAATTAGTCCAGTGATTGGCATGGGATTCTCTGGAGTGGAATTCTCAGACATATTATTACGAGTGATTCCCGTTTTAATTAATATTTTGTTTTCATACGAGGATCTAAACAAGGGAAGATTTGTCACTTCTTTCCCTGATTATCCTACAGAAAACGTTTATAACCTACAGTAATATCCGTCTCGCAACCAAGACATATTTATGAAAGCTAATAGGAGAAAACAAGATTCAACAGCCTCTTTGTCCTTCCTGCAGATCAAAGTCAGAGATACGACAGGGAAATGATCGTAAGTGCGTTTGTGTATCCCGGTCCTGGTTTGCTTAGACACTGTATTTCAAAACCTTTCAGACTTGCTACCACACAAGCACTTCTCCGGCTGTACTGCCTAACTGGTCTTCTCCCCACCCACCTATTAGCCAATCTCACCCATTTTCCTCCACAGCACTACTTTCCCTCTTGAACCCATTTTCCCACTGAGCCTGCTTCCCCCATGGACCTGTTCCCACCGTGTACCTATCTTTCTTTTTTTATGTACTCCACCGACTTATATTCCCCTCGAATAACCTACGTTCCTCATGGACACCTATCTCCCTCATGGACCTATTCTCTCCATGGAACTTTTTCCCCATGAATCTATCTTCTCTTCATGGGGACACACCAGATCCCCAGATGGACTTATTTCCTCATGGACATTTGCCCACTGGTCCTGTGACTCCACTTCGGTCCACTTTCCCCTTACACAATTCCCCCATGGACCCCCTTTTCCACATGGACCTATTCCAACCATGGATCTGTTTCCCTGTAGACTTTATTTCTTCCCCCATCTCCCCACACAGGCTACCTACCTGCGAATTTAGTGTGATAAACCCGCCTCCTGGTTTGTCCTCAGGGAAATCGCACATAAACCCCACCCACACCACCCACGAGCCCAGTCCACCCAGTCAATCCCACCCTACCCATCCACCCACACCACCCACGAGCCCAGTTCACCCAGTCAATCCCACCCTACCCATCCACCCAAGTGCCCAGTCCACCCAGTCAATCCCACCCTACCCATCCACCCATCCCATCCAAGTGCTCAGTCCACCCAGTCAATCCCACCCTACCCATCCACCCATCCCATCCAAGTGCCCAGTCCACCCAATCAACCACACCCTACCCATCCACCCACTTCGCCCATCTCTACCCACTTTGTTCATTCCACCAACTTCACCCACCACACCCACCCATCCACCCCACCTACCCACCCAGCCGTCTGCCACACCATCCACCCGACCACCAAGATTCCACCACCACAGGCTGACTTGGAACGTTTCACACACACACACACACACACACACACACACACACACACACACACACACACACACACACACACACAATAGCTCCGTAGCCATTACAGCATTGGGGGGTGAGGGGCACAAGTACACCCGTGTGTGTTAAAGTACAAACCTTACGATATATACCAACGATATCTATCTATCTAACTGTATCTGCTGATGACTGTAGATATATATATATATATATAGTGATACGGAAATGAACCAGCGAATACATTAGATGAGAGTAAAACAGTAAGTGTAGGTGTAAGAGGGATACGTCCAGTGTGACGGGAGGTGCCGATAGGAAGAATACATGAAAGCAGGAGGGTCATGCAGAGATTAGGATGCAAGGAGTGCAGGTTTTAACAAGGCTAACGGGAGGCTCTTCTGCCATGTGGCCACCCCTTGGAGGGAGTCCCCAAAGGAAACCATGCGTCACAGCTACTGTAAAACCTACATTTAAATCACTCTCCTATTTATATTGGGATTCTGGACGATGTAAATAGTGCCTACTCTAAAAACTAACATACTGTCCTCAGTTTTCACAAATTTAATTTCCATATATATATATATATATATATATATATATATATATATATATATATATATATATATATATATATATATATATATATATATATATGAAATAATTATTTCAATGTTATAAGCAGGTAATTGACTAATTAGTGTAGGAAACTACTGTGAAAAATAACATACCGTATCATATGTATTCAAATATTTTTGTTGCTGCATTGTATGTTTGTAATGAGTTCACAGCTAATTATTGTGTGGGTAAAATCCCCCGTTTGCTTCCCCACTAAAAATTAGGAGGGGGGGGGCCTGCCCCACTTCCGGTGCCCTTGCACACACATCCATGCATAATTTCGACCCATTTTGTAAGACCTGGCTTGTAGTATCGAAGCATGGTGACGAACACAGCTAGAATACCAGTGTGTGAGAGGGATATCCAGCGAGCTAGATACCTTCTTCTTTTTTTTTTTTTTTTTTTTTTCCCGAGGCCTCTCAAAGTACTGTCACAATCTCAAGTTTGCCATCAGTGCCCTGCCAGTATTGCGTCCTGCTTTCCATATTTCTCATTCTTCCCCGAACATCAGAGAGTAACTTTCCTTCTCATACTGTTTTGTTGGTTGCATCGTACTGCCATCACATCAGAAACTGTCATGTAACCCCCTTCATTGCCGCAGCAGACAGGGAAAGGTCGCCAGGGCCCGGATCCACCTAAAAAAAGAAAGAAAAAATATCACTTCCTTCTCATCATTCAGACCTTCAGAACTATATAACGGGAGGAACAACGAGCCTACACAATCTTCCCGTTTCTCTTCTTTTCGCGTAAAGAATTTTAAAAAATCTTGGTTGCAAGAGGAATATTACTTTATATATTTATTTATTTATTTAAAGGAAAGACATAAGAGTAAAACAGAGCGTGAGGACACTTCCCGAGCCTGTTTTTCCTCCTGCAGCTCAGAATCTGAATTACGAGATGGAGTTGGTTGTGAATGTGTTTGAAAATACCACCCGAGGGCCTAGTTCACACACACACACACACACACACACACACACACACACACACACACACACACACACACACACACACACACACACACACACACACACAAAATCACCTACAATCAATTCCAGATATATTTGTGCAAGACGGACGAGGAAGGAAGAGTGAGAAACTAACCTTTGGCCTTCCTATACAACAAACCACAAATTTCCTTTCGCAACTGTGAATTGTTTGTGAAGGCAAGACATGGAGGGAAGACTACATACACATCCCATGTCTCTTGTCCCTCTTTATTCACGCTGGTAACTAGAAATTGTGCTAGAACGACAAGGAGGGGAGTTTGTTACCGAGACGATTAGGCTATCTAATTCTGCGATGAAGATAACGATAGGAAAGCAAGAAGGCGCCCTCCCACCCACCAAACCCTCCTGTAAAGCTGGCAGGAAAAGTGAGAAGGACAGACATGCAGCACACACAAAAATATCGCCATGGAAATTTTATAGGATAGACGGAGAAGAAAAAACTGTACCTTTTCATTACAGATTAAGATGCTGCAAAAGGACGAAGCTCTCTGGCAAGTAAAAGTGAATTCAGAATTGCTCTGATGAGTGTATATTGGCCAGGTATAACGTGTCTGCATCTCAGGTGATATGATTGGGCCATCTATCTATCTATCTATTTATAACCCGACTCCCTAATCCCGCAAAAGGGTGGCCGCAGACAAAACGCCTCCAAGTCTCTCTGTCACCCACCATTTGACTGCCCTCCCCCAACTCACTCCCCCCTCCCTCATATACCTCTCAACTCCATCCCCCCACCTCATCCTCGGTCTCCCCCTCCCTCCACTTCGCCTACATACATCTTCTTAGTCAGTGTTTCATCCTCTGTTCTCTCCACATGTCCAAACCACCTTAGTGTATTTCTCCTAATTTTCTCAGTCACATCCACATCCACCCACCCCGTTCTTTCACTTCTTCATTCGTTCATTGGGCCATACTGGACTGAATACCTTAATTGGATCTAACAACCTGTATGCTCCTGTACACCCCTGACCAAAGGCTGTATAAATGGAGGACCTTAAATGACCTAAATTACCTCAAACTGGACTACACGAGACCCATTTGGAGCTGACTGGCCCTAAAATGACCTGGACCTGTATTCTGGTTGGTTCAGGAAGCTCCCTAACAATTTCAATGGCAAAAGTTTCGCCAAAGTCCCGAAAGGTGGATGACCAGTATTTATTGGTTGATGCATTTATTCATATATTTACAATCTTCTACAGTTTGAAGGTGTATACATACCACATGAACATCAGGTCACGTGTGACACTTTCTGATGCTGTTATGGACAACTTTGACGAAAATAATTCATGCATGGAGATGGTGGTGCATCCGAAAAGTTCATGTACAGTACAGAAGAATCCTGCATCCCTCGTGCAAACAAGAAAACTTTGGATGTTTCAGATTGCAAAGAATAATTAATATCTCACCTTGGTTGCTAATGCGCCAGAACGACTGAAGGCTTCACCACCCGAGAGACTGTTGAGTTTGTGAGGAACACAGGAGTGATCTTGCTTCTTGAGCTCTTCTTTCCAAGAGGAAACAGACACCAGAATGGTACTACATCCTGTTGCTTAAACACACTCCACAACTGTCATTCCCTGTAATGACATATGTGCCGGTCATTCTATTTTACATGGTCAGCAAGTAACACCTAGAGTCCACATGTATGTTGGTCATTCTGAAAGAACCATGACTCCTGGTTTATGTTTGCCATCTAATCATGCTCTCACAAGTTGCAGTGCCAACACTGCCCTGTTCAGGACTGGTAAATGCACTGCCTCACAAAGCTGCCTCAAAATACTGCAAATCTTAGGGAACCTTCACAGTGCAGTGAGACTGGCATCGTTTGACAGCAGGTTGCTCGCCAGTGTACACTAGGTTACTAATATATATTGACGGTCTGACAAAAAGGAAAGAAACGCAGACAGAAAGGAAAGAAATTCATGGACCAACTTGTAGTACACTCTGACCACAAGAGAAAAGTCAGCCATGTTCCCGCCTGTGGTCCAGTTTGAGGTAATTTAGGTCATTTAAGGTCCTACAGAGGACGCATTCAAAAAGCATACACTGCAGGCAATGCTGTGATATTCCCAAGCCTGATATATGCAGACCCTATCGTGCATGGGTGGCTGCTGGGATAGAAGAATCCCTCTTGAGCCCTGGGATGTATGAAAATGACTGCTTCTACACAAGTAACCATCCATCCATCCATCATCCAACCCTACGTTGCCCTATGAGGAGCGCAGGAGCCCGGGGCTAGGCAAGTTTGTCTTGACATTTAAGATGAGAGTGACTAGCCTCACCCATCCCTGAGTGGCATTACGTCAGCAATAAACCCCAACCACCCCTTGGATATAAACCTTCACCAGTTCAATCCGATTGGAGCACCGTAATTACCCACTAAACCACCAGGCGCCAAAATTTGGTTGTATGGTTACCACCCAGCGTAGTAAATGGTTTCCTGGTGTACAGGAAACCATTTGGCGTGTCACTCAAATGTAGAGTTACCCACAGGCAGAAGGAAGAGGAAAGAATAAAGGAAAGACAGAAGGAGCGTCGTCACCCGTAGGCAGAAGGACGAGGAAATAATGAAAAGAAGACACGAGGATGGAAGGAAAGAAGGATATATCACAATCTCTTTTGTAGCAGTACTGATTGTGCCACATCCAGAAAATGGCCTTGAGTCATGGTTGGTTTGCAATACATCAAGCACTGCACTTGTACATATATCGTTCAAACTGACCAGCTGGGCAAACTTATTAATCTGGGGACTTTGTTGGCAGAAACATTATAGTATTTTGATAATTACTGATTAAAAGGATGCATATGGCATCCTCAGACATGTAGCCTACAATACATCCCCATGCTATAGTAGAAAAAGCAAGTATGCTTCAGCAATAATCATATAACTGTAGCCTACATTCTTGTCCATGAGGTATACATTTGTAACTGTCATTGAACATTAACTGGAACGCTTGGCATGCACATATTATGAAATTGTTTTGAAATAAACATCCATGAATAGAGGCTAGAGCATCCTATATTGCGCTTTCCAGCACTGTACTGTAGCAATAATATTTTACTGCCATTTTGGTGGTTATTCAGACATGCTTAGATTTTACTCTTTTTTGTTATTCGAATTGCTACCTGGTATTGTAACGTCTTCCGATGATTTTTGCATATGTTTAATGGCAGAGAAAAGCAATAAACAAGCAAATCCATTAAGTTAATATAATTCGATGAATATTAACACTGCCATAAGTGAATCCAGTTTGTCAATTTAAATGCCTCTGAGATGGTCCTGTCACCAAAATGTAACGCCACGACCACTCCTTTCCACCTTTGCCGTACACTATGCTTAAAATTGGAAGGGGGTGCGTTCATTTTGTTCTAACTGGGTGAGGGGCACCTCGTTAAAAAAATACTGTAACCAGAATGACCACTAACGGATGTGAGGAACAGTGTATATGGGTAAATGAGGCTTTACAAAAAACAGTAACTGCACTGGGGTAAAGCAAGTTGGGTTTGTTTAGTACACCCACCCTCAGAGAAGTAGATTTTGCAAGAAGAGTGAATATTATTTTGTCATGACGAGGCCGCAGAGAGACACTCAAGGGACACTGTGAAATGCGACTGATACTGCTGAATATTAAGGGATATTATTGAAGAAGATTATGCTGAACTGAACGTTGTTGGTACTGAATGAGGATCCATTAAATCAGTTATGGTTTCTATTCCCTGAAGCAGAAACAAGAGACAAATGAGAGACGTGAACCACAACTTGGTCTCGTGACTTAGTAACAGCTGTAATGGACGTTGTGAGGATTGATTGCCTAAATAAAGGGTGGAGTCAACAGCGTATGGGTGGATGGGACTACAAGTGCAGCTCAGACCACTGGTAAGTAGGCTAAAGGAAGGCAGCTGAGGACAGGAGAGAAACCCAAGGAACTCCACTGTTGATAATTTTAGAACAGTGGCCATCTACAAAAGCATGTACAGTGACCAGAAAGCAAGCAATAGATGCAGGAATAAATAGAACTGGAACAGTTAGCCAGACTCTGTGGAAAGCTTTGGGGATGTCAGGTGCAATGGCAAAGGTTTCGCCAAAGTCCCGAAAGGGGGATGACCAATATTCTTAAAAGACTGAGAGAAGATCGCCAGTGGCGTGTCCCTGACAGAACCCATCGCTACGGTCAGAAGGGCTATGAGAGGAAAGGTGCTGCATCATCCTACTGAGGACAGTCAACACTTTGAATATCAAAAAAAAAAAAAAAAAAAAAAAAAAAAAAAAAAAACATGCAAATAGGCAACGGTAAAAACGCTGGAAACGGTCACCCTTATCTGGCAAGGCTGCGTAGGAGCAAAGTTCCAGCTAGAAGAGAAGGTGCAAGTTGATGGACAATGGCGAAGGTGTTTGTCATGGCAGGGCATCAGCAAAACAACACAATGGAACAATCAGGACTGTACTCCATTTTAGTGTTGAGGATGGGGAATATTGTATTTCCTGCTTCCTATGGTCTCCAGTCTTTCAAAAACAGTATGTCCAGGCATCTCGAAATGAACGGATCTTGAAGTTGGCTGTTTTTTTTTTTTTTTTTTTTGAAGGAACGGTTTGCGGGCTCCTGACCTTTGGTTCCTTCTTCCTTGCATTAAAAAAAAAAAAAAAAAAAAAAAAACTGACATGACGGTCGTAACCAAAGTGCAAAGTTCGGAACACTGAAGCTGAGCAACGTGACAGCAAGTACGTGTTTTGCACGTACACCAACACCCACCTTTGGCTTGGAAAGTATAATATAAAATGAGAGAATGGCGTGCCATCAGTAGCCTTAGTTTGGAAGATAAGCCATAGACAAGCAGAGGCGGTATTCATCAGAGAAAAGAAAAGGAAAAGCTACGAATGTTACATGAGCAAACAGATTAATATATTCGTCTAAAGGTGGCAGTACCAAAAGAAAAATTACGTCGTTGGGTTAAAGGAAGTGAGTTAGGGTTGGGGTACTGAGTGAGGAATGAAAACTGATTCAATACACCATGAAGAAGTGGCAGCGTCTACGTAAGTGGCTGGTGGCATAGTTGTGCTTAGTAGGTGATAAAATACACTATGGAGATCATATGCATCAGTGGATATGAGGACAGTTGTGCATAAGTGATCAAGTACACAATAAGAATCATCTACATTAGTACTTGTGGGCACAGTTGTACATGGAAAATGTGCCATAAAATCATCTACCTCAATGGGTGAGGGCACATTTGTGCATGTGATAAATTACACCATAATGATCATGTACATCAGCGTGTGGGGGTAGTTTTGTTTGGTAAGAAATGATAAAAATAAGTAGACCTAATATGAGGCAATAATAAACACTGAACAGTACCAGCTGGCCGGCCGCTCAGCTGCGGGAGTGCATTGGGTGGGTGTGTTGCAGTGCCCTCCCGCAGCCGTAGCCGTTAAATGGCAACATCACCTTATATGCCGGCATCTGCCACACTGGGCAGTGGACTTACCAACACAGTAATATTTCATTTTGTACCAAACGGTTACAGCCTGCGTTAGGGACGGTCGCCTGACGTGGTCCTGCGGCGGCATCTGCTTCAGTGGGCAGTGTCAACAACAGTTATGCTTCATTTTATACAAAACCGTTATATAACTTGCGTTAGGGACGGTCGTTTGACGGGGTCAGGGCGCATCATTAGATTCAGCTATACATTATGGCGGCATCTGCCTCAGTGGGCAGTGTCAACAACAGTTATGCTTCATTTTATACAAAACCGTTATATAACTTGCGTTAGGGACGGTCGTTTGACGGGGTCAGGGCGCATCATTAGGTTAGGCAATACATCATGGCGACATCTGCCTCAGTGGGCGATGGAATCAGCAACAGTTATGCTTCATTTTATACAATACGGTTATAACTTGCGTTAGGGACGGTCGTCTGGCGGGGTCAAGGCGCTTTATTAGGTTACACATTATGGCGACATCTGCCTCAGTGGGCCGTGGAATCAACAACAGTAATGTTTCTTTTTGTATAAAACAGTTATACCTTGTGTCAGGGACGGTCGTTTGACGGGGTCAGGGCGAATCATTAGGTTAGGCAATACATCATGGCGACATCTGCCTCAGTGGGCGATGGAATCAGCAACAGTTATGCTTCATTTTATACAATACGGTTATAACTTGCGTTAGGGACGGTCGCCTGGCGGGGTCAAGGCGCATCATCTGGTAAGCCAGCTCCACCAGGTCACTTGCCCAAGCCCCCAGTCGCACAAACTCCAGCTGGTCGCACCTGCTTGCTATAAGATATCCCAGCGAGTACACGTCACTGGCCGAGCTTGTTGTCCTACCGAAGTACATCTCCGGTGCGCACCATCGGTGCTGACGATGGCGCTCTGGGCTGGCCGCAGGGATGGTCACGGTGTCGCCTGCTTTACTACACAACCCGAAGTCAATTAGTTTGGCCGTAACACGACCCTGGCTGAAGTCCAGAATTATATTATCAGATTTTACATCGTTATGTATGAAACCCCTGCGATGAATTTGGCAAAGACTGAGTGCAATCTGCAAAAATACATCAATCAGCTGTATTGGCGATATTGCTTGGCTGTGGAGTAGCCAGTGTCTAAAGGTAACACCGGGAGTCAGCGTTGTGATGAGAATGGGAGAGTCTGTAGCAACCGCCAACACCCGCGGGGCGCCCCCAGCACCACGAAGCTTCCACAGCTTTTTGCCCTCACTCATCAAATTGGCGTGTTCGCTTAATGTTTTACCCACCTTCATACATGAAAGTTTGCCCTTGTAATAAACCCTATACGCTATACTACTGACGCCTTGCCCTAAGGCAAACTGGGTGACAGTATCGCTCATTATATCATGTTTTTGTCGTATTAGGTCCCGCAGTGTAGGCCTACTGGTCTTCTTATCCAAACGTTGAGGCACGCCCGCCCAAGATGTGAATACGCGTAACAAATGTAGTGCGTAATCCATTGTGTTAGCAGTAAACTACGTACTGGTACCCACCTACCAACTCGACGGATCTTTTTCTACTGAGGGATTTGACAGCAGTTGTCCATATTTATAGGCTGATTCCAGGATGGCTCCGTTTTCTATGTTACTGACCATTTTCTTTCTCTCTCTCTCTCTCTCTCTCTCTCTCTCTCTCTCTCAAAACCTTCATACAGACAATTTACTCATGTGTTACGCTAAGATGGATTTATATTTATTAAAAATGTATTTATAAATACGTCCATCCTTATATAGTTGTAAATAAAACAAAGATAAAGTACACAAAAATTTGTATTATAAGCGACCGAGAGGATTATCAGCTGTTGATTACGGAGGTCGTTTCAGTCCAAAAGTTATTAACACAACACCAAAACTCAGAATAATTTATTTAATCATTCAAGCCTTTGTGTGTCATCAGGACTTCACAGCCTTTGGTAATTTATGCGTCTGAAAGCCTGTCAGTTGTAGTTTGGTAAGTAATGATAAATTTTCAGGAATGATGGCATTTGGAAAAATAATGAAGATATTGTTGACCACCTCAGAATTTGTAAAGAGGCTATTCCAGAAATGAAGCCCCTCATATTGTTTCAAAATAACAAGTCACAATATCACATTGCCACTAGTGGAACAGATTTATTTTGGAAATGAGTTTAATTCTCGTCTCCAAAACCATTCGTTTTTATGACAAAAGGAAGTTGAATGTAGTGGAGATGGCAATCTGAATATCATCTCAACTACTTTTATTTCTTTGGGGATTTTTTTAATTTTTTTATTGAGTCTGCTTACCATTTTTTTTTTTTTTTTCCAGCAAATAGTGTTTGTCTTGTTATGCATTGTTTGCTGTTAGTAAAGTGTACTGAAATGTTTTGTCAAGCCCTGTCACAGGGTGAAGATGGCTGCGTCATCATCCTGGCCTTTAATCACCACAAGAACAATCATTGGTAATTTTTTCCTTCAGTCCTATATGGTACTTGTCATCCTTCAGTCCTATATGGTACCATACTTGCCATCCTTCAGTCCTACATGGTACTTGCTATCCTTCAGTCCTAAATCTGCAATCCTTCGGTCTTAATTTGCTATCCTTCAGTCCTAAACTTGCCTTCCTTCAGTCCTATACTCATGCGAGGGAGAAGGAACCAAAGGTCAGAAGTCCACAAAATTGTTTCCTCTAAGAAAAACAAAAACAAGATACCAGAGAGCCAAATTCAAAATTCGTTCATTTCGAGATGCCTGGACACACCGAGTTTAAAAGACTGGAGGTCATAGGCAGTAGGAAACACAGACAGAAGAAGACAGTTCCAGAGTTGGCCTGTTGCATACATGAAGGACTGGGAGCAATGGTTAACATTTGCTCTAGAGAGTTGGACTGAAAAGGGATGAGAGTGTGGTGCTAGATGGATGTTATGTGCCCACTGTAGTGGGGGAGGGATGCAAGCAGACAGTTCAGAGGAGCAGTGACCATTGAAGCAGCGATAGAAAAGAGATAAAGATGCAACAGTGCGGCGAAGAGACAGAGGCTGAAGGGAGCCAGTAAGAGGAGGAGAGTTAATAGACGAAAAGCCTTTGCCTTCATCTTTTTGAGGAGAGCCGTTTGTGAGGAGCCTCCCCACATGTGAGAATTGTATATATTGCACACAGACAAATAAAATCTGTGTATAAAGTCAACAACCATTAAGCATCCTTCAGTCCTAAACTTGCCGTCCTTCAGTTCCAAGCTTGCCATCTTTTAGTCCTAAACTTGCCATCTTTCAGCTGCAATCGTGCCTTCCTTTGGTCCCAACCTTGCCATTTTAGTCCAAACCTTGCCATACTGTCCTACAGTCTTAACATTGCCATCCTTTGGTCCAAACCTTACCATCCCTCAGTCCAAACCATACCGTCCTTTTTAGTCCAAACCTTGCCATCCTTCAGTCGAAACCTTGCCATCCATCAGCCCAAACCTTGCCATCCTTCAACCCAAACTTTGCCATCCTTCAGCCCAAACCTTGCCATCCTTCAGTCCAAACCTTACTATCCTTCAGTCCAAACCTTACCATCTGTCAGTCCAAACCTTGCTATCCGTCAGTCCAAACCTTGCTATCCGTCAGTCCAAACCTTGCCATCCTTCAGTCCAAACCTTGCCATCCTTCAGTCCAAAATTTGCCATCCTTCAGTCCGAACCTTGCCATCCTTCAGTCTGAACCTTCCCATCCTTCAGTCTAAACCTTACTGTCCTTCAGTCCAAAATTTGCCATCCTTAGGTCCAAATCTTGCCATCCTTAAATCTTAACCTTACCGTTCTTCAGTTCAGCCTGAGCATCACCCAGATCAAATGTACAGTAGAAGTCCGATTTTTCGGCATCTATGGGACCAGGCAAGTGCCGAATAATCAAAATTGCCGAATTATCAAAAACCCTACCCACTCAGTACCTTATATGTTTCGGTGAACACTATCATCACTACTCATATCATTACAAATGTGTTTGGAGAGAGTACTGTATACTGTTTGATACTGTACAATACTGTAATGAATACAGTACTACTGTATACATGAATATGAAAAATAAAGAAATTAGTGAACATACTGTATATAAATGTAATGATACAGTAGGCCTACAAGTTCACATGCACTTACCTAAACTTATAGTAGGTTCCTTATTTACATATGTACAATAGAAGGGGTTGATTGGAGTCTGCTACTGCTGGAAGAAGTCCCCAGCAGTAGAGGGGACGAAAAAAATCGGAAAATCTGCCGAACGATCAGAGATTTTCGTAAATGGGACAAATTGTCAAAACTGCCGAAATGTCAGATTTGCCAGGGAATTGGATGCCGAAGAATTGGACTTTTACTGTACCAGAACATACACTGTCTGAAAATGTTGGTATGGCAGACTTTTTCTATATATTGGCCAAGGGCTTTCAGGTGAGGGGAAATATGGGGTTAATAAGCTGCAGATGAACAGGAACAGATAAAGAAATTCAGACCATTGGCATGAAATGTTGAGAGCCATTTTACAGTATCATTTTTTTCCTTTATAAAATGTAACCCTATTGTCAGTGAGATGGGTTTTAAAGATCATGGAATTGTTCAGTATTGCTGCATTGTAAGGAGAGTGGAAAGGTTACAAGAGGATGAGAAAAAGGCAGAGTATAAGAGAGAAGTGGAGGAACGATTGGGCAAATATGAATTGGAGCAGATGGGGGATGTGGAAGGTGTGTGCAGGTTATTTACAAAAGAAATATGTGCAGCATGTGATGTGGTGTGTGGGATGAAGAGAAGACGGAGGGGTGTGCAAGGAACAGCGTGGTGGAATGAAGAGGTGAGACAGGCTGTGGCACAAAAGAAGAAAGCATATAATGAATGGATGAGAAATAGGGGCCTGGAAGAAGTTGAGAGGTGGAAGAGAGAGTTATATGTAGAGAGAAAGAGAGAGGTGAAAAAATTAGTAAGAAGAGAGGGGATTAGAAATTTGGAAGGAACTTGAGTGTAAAGTGGAGGGACTGTAAGAAAATGTTCTGGAAAGAGGTGAAAAGAGTAAGACAGGGTGGAAGTGAAGTCAGCAGGGGAGTGAAAGATAAAAATGGTAGATTACTCGTGGAGAAGGGAGAAAAAGTGAGCAGATGGAGAGAACACTTTAAGGAATTGTTGAACATAGAGGATGGAAGTAATGTGAGTATAAGTGGCTGGGGAATGGCTGGGAGAGGGAGGGAGGTGAGAAGACAGGAAGAAATCAGTAGGATAGAAGTTGTGGAAGCAATGAAGAAAGTGAAATTTGGGAAAGCCCCAGGAATTGATGGAGTGTGTGGTGAAATGCTGAAGCATGAGGGAGAGATAGTAGTAGAATGGATGTGGAAAATGTGCAGATTGGCCTGGGAGGAAGGTAGAGTCCCGGAGGACTGGAAGTCAGGTATAATTATTCCCTTGTACAAAGGAAAAGGGGAAAAAGAAGTATGTGGTAATCATAGGGGCATCTGTCTTCTAGTATAATAGGAAAAGTGTATGTTAGGATACTTACTGACAGAGTTAGAGAAAGAACAGAGGAATTAGTTGGAGAAGAACAGGGAGGCTTTAGGAAGGGAAGAGGTTGTGTAGATCAAATATTCATTCCTAGATCTTTAGTGGAAAAGTTTTTAGAGAAGGGAAAGAAGTTGTATGCGGCTTTCATGGATTTGGAGAAAGCATATGACAGGGTGGATAGACAAGGATTGTGGAAAGTATTAAGAATATATGGAGTAAATGGGAAGTTGTTTAATGCCGTGAAGAGTATGTATGATGGTGCTAAGGCTGCAGTGCATGTGGATGGTGAACTGAGTTAATTTTTCTCTTTGAAGGTTGGGTTGAAACAGGGATGTGTCATGTCTCCATGGTTATTCAATCTGTACATGGATGGGGTAATAAAAGAGGTACAAGGTAGGGTAGTGGATGTTAGTGAGAGAGGGTAGTGTTTGGAAACTCCCTGTACTGTTGTTTGCAGATGATACTGTGTTGTTGAGTGAAGACGAAGGAGAGCTGCAAGGCTTGGTGGATGAGTTTGGGAGAGTGTGTAAGAAATGGAATCTAAAGGTGAATGTAGGGAAGAGTAAAGTGATTGTCTTTGAGAGAGGTGAAGTCAGTGAATGTACAGCGAGGTTGGATGGTGAGGAATTGGAAAATGTGAGTACGTTTAAGTACTTGGGTAGTGTGATGAGTAAGGATGGAGGTTTGGAGGGTGAAGTGCTTGAAAGGGTACAGCAGGGAAGAAAGGTTGCTGGTTCCTTGAAAGCAGTGATACGAAGCAGGGAAGTGAGCATGGAAGTGAAAAAGTTACTACATGACAATATTGTGATACCAACTCTAACGTATGGAAGTGAAGCTTGGACGTTGTTGGAAGGACACAAGTCAAGAGTGAGAGCAGTGAAAATGAGTTATTTGAGAGGAGCCTGAGGAGTCACATGGAGAGACAGGCTGACAAATGAGGATATAAAGGAGCGTTGTGGTGTGGATGTGGATGTGACAGGAAGCATTAGGAGGAATACACTGAGGTGGTTTGGCCATGTGGAGAGGATGGAAGGTGAAAGACTGATGAAGAGAGTGTACCGTGTGTGAGTGAGGTGGAGGGGGGAAGAGGGAGGGGGAGGCCGAGGATGAGATGGAGGGATGGGGTGGAGAGGTATATGAGAGAGGGGGGTGTGGGTTGGGAGCGGGGCAGTGAAATGGCAGGGGACAGGGCGACGTGGAGGCGTTTTGTTTGTGGCCACCCCGAACGGGATTGAGGCATCTGGCAATAGATAGATAGATATGAAGCCCATTCGGCTGGAGAATACCTGCAATGTCGTCCCCTCCCTACCCACCTGCCTTTTGTTACCTTTTGTTACTCTTGATTTCTGAATAGAAAACAAGGTAAATTACCAGAATTACACCCAACTAACAGACACTGAAATTATTATGGTATGCTCATTAATGAGTTTAAGCAGTTACAGGCACTTTCTCTTCATAAGCATCTCACAAAAAATTACTGTGTGTGTGTGTGTGTGTGTGTGTGTGTGTGTGTGTGTGTGTGTGTGTGTGTGTGTGTGTAAAATTTACCAGTCTCCAACTTCTGGGTATTTGGCCTTTAAGTGGCACACAGTGAGACTAAAATCCTAATACTGTATTTATATGCCCCTTAGGTCTTTTTTGTTTTGATATTCATTTTGAAGAGCAAATACAGGTACTTTATAAATACAGTACAGTATTCTGTATAGAGCAGTGTACAAGTATTATACAAGTGCTTAATTATTGTGCATTTTGTTGTAGTGTGGATGTCGGCACTACGAGGTGGCCAGTGTGTCTGTAGAGGAGCAGCAGCCAGATTGCACACCCTTCCCATAAGAAGGATACCTTCAGTTGTAAACTACCAAATACCTACAGCATCACTCCTCAACTCCCACCTCTGTTTTACTCCAGGTACTGTACATTGCATATAATGCATCTGTGCCGTAAATCACTGTTACCAGCCATAGCCAGGGTTTCTCTCAGTGGTATGGTATATCAGATGCTGTTTTGTCATTGTTATACCTGGAATTAGGAGGACTCTAGTACTGCCCTTACAATGCAAGGCCCACCACATGAGACTGAAGAGGAGACAGTTAGAAGTGCAGTTGCTATGAGAAATTTGGGTGAGGTGGCTGATATGTCAGAAATTGTTGCTGAGATGCTCAGAGCTGATGGTCATTTAGTTGTGAAAATACTGAGTTGCTAAATGCAGTTGTAAGAGAAGACATTGTACTGGTATAGAATGACTGGTTGGAGGGTATGAATGTGATGTGTATGAAGGTAAACATAATGCAGTGGAGAAAGGGAATTGCAGAAGGATGAAACTGATAGATTAAACAGTGATGGTTTTGGAAAGGGTCATTGAGAGCATGATTTGGAAGAGAGTATTAATGAAATGCAGTTTGTTTTAAACCAGGACAAGGTACAACTTATGCAGTATCTTTACTTATTGTCTGACATTTGCAAGAGAAATGCCTCAGAGGAGAAAGCTGCACAGTGCTATTGTGGATTTGGAGGGATTTGATAGGGTAAAATGGTCTTGGAGAAAGTTGTTTTGATAAATGGATCATCAAGTTGGTGTTCTGTGAAGGGGCAGTCATGTATGTGAGAGTGAGCAAAGAGTTGACTGATGAGTTCTCAGGCCATGTTGATACAGTACAGGGTTCAGTGCTGAGTCTGTTGCCTCTCAGCTAGACACTTGAAGCATTGTTATGAGAATTTAGAAGTTGGCTACTTAGGAGCTGTTAGGCTATATCTTGCTAATTTAGTGTACGTACCAAAAATATGGAGGTCAGAGAAAGTTTGAAAGGTGGACGAAGGGATGGATACAAAATTGCTAAAGATTAGTACTGGTAAAACAGTGTGGTGTTACATAGATAGATAGAAAACAGAGGTCTTTAGGTATGAGGCCTCTTGCTCTGTGTAACAAAGGAGTTTGGAGGAATTCTTTCCTGTGTACACCATGTAAAGAAGGGATCCGCAGAAAGTGCAGCAGTAGAACAGGTATACTATAGGATGTGAGAAATTTTCAGTATGTGATATACCTGGACTGTGGAAAACAGAAGGGAATGGGTCATTTAGGATGACAGTCACTTGGAATGCATGGAAGAGTTTTGTCACCTGGAAGACATGCTGAATATGGAAGGAGGAGCAGAGTCTAGTTCCATCGCTAGAATGAAAGGTGGATGGGAGAAGTGTAGAGAACTGTTGCTTCTCCTGACCATGTAGAGGCTCTCCTATGCCAAAGGCACTCTCTGCAATGCAGGTGAAAGATGTGATATGCTGTATTACAGTGAGATAGCCAATAAGAGAAGGGAATAAAGGCAGATTGGAACACACAGAAATGAAATTGTAAAGGTTGAAGAGTAGGGTATCACTGAATAACAGAACCTAATTCATTGTGCAGCAAGAGAAATTTGGAATAAGAAAATTTTGAGATATTATGGAAACCAGTAGATTGAGAATAGTGAGTGGGAGGACTGGGTGAAGAGGTCATTATAGTGAATGTGGAGGGAAGAATGCCCATAGGCAGACCAAGGAAGATGTGGGATGAGGTCCTACATGGAGACCTCCATGATAGGGAACTGAGAAGGGAAATGGCTCAAGATCATGACAGTTGGAGAGCTGGCATCAAGTAAAAAGACCTAAACATTCTGACTTGGTCAGTGGTTTCTAAATATAAAAGCCTGTTGTTAATAATTCTTGCATTTTGTTCTTTTGGTTTCTAGATCCTTCCTCATCCCATCAATAGGTGTGAAAAAGGATAATGGCAGTGGTGGTTATGGTGATGATAAAAGTAATGGTGATGGTGGTGGTGATAATGAAAATTAGAATAGTGTTGATGTTGATGATGATGATAATGAATAAACTCATGATAATAAGTCACTTCTCTTGATATTTCAGTTAGGCATCCAGCACAAGCTGGAGAGAGGAACATGTCAACAGTGCGTCACCTGAACCAGGATGAGGCCACTAATGTGGATGTGGAGCTGTTCACTGACTACCAGTTCAGTGTGGACCAGCTAATGGAACTGGCTGGCCTTAGTTGTGCTCATGCCATCGCTCAGGTAGGAGGCCTGATTTTATGCTTCTTTATCACCCACTAGTACGGGTACCTAGCATTGCATCGGTAAAACCCTATAGTCATGCATACCAGCATTACCTGGGACCCTGGGTGGCCACTGCCTCTGTGGGAGAAGATTCCTGTGGTCCCATTTTACCTGCTGAACCTATGTTCCTCCATGAGTCCAAATTTCCAAGGCTGTATATCTACCATGGACCTATTTTCCCACTGCCCACCCACCCACTCTGCCCACCCCACCAATCCATCCACTCGTCTTACCTGTCATGGCTAATAATGATATGGTTGTACAGTCAATCAAAAAAGTATTGCACGCCTGGGGTATGACATGTGAAAATGAGCGACTTCTACAGACACACCTGGATCTACTAACCTGGTGCCTTAAAAAAAAAAAGGGTACCCAGAATGTGAAGTTTTATGTGATTTTGAGTCCTAATAATCACCAAGGATAATATTTGCTCTAATAATCACAGGGTGTTCCATATATCACAGTGTTTCTTCCATGTTTCATAATTATAGGTGTGGTAAAAGGCCTCGTAAATCAACTAACTCAAAGACAAACAACCATCCCTTATGGGATTTTGATGTCTGGCTATAGATAGATAGAAGATGCCCAGTACTTTTCTGGTTTACTATACACCTGCACCTAAACATTCATGGAAGCAACATCCATGAATTCACCTTTCCACAAGGTAGCCAGAGATATCCAAATTTATAAATATATATTTTTTTTAAGTATGCTAAACGGCAGCAGTGCTCATTGCATGATGGTACAGTTCATGCATCACCTGTATTAGGTGGCTAGCTCTATCTTACTCGTAACCTGGAATTGGGGAAAGGATGTGTAGAGAATGTGGATTGCATATTCTCTACACAGTAATGCAAGTTTGTGGGTGGTTGGGTGAAACTGTAAGGTGAATGACTCGTGTAGAGAATATGCATGTATGCACATTCTCTATACAGTAATGTGAGGGTGTGTGATGTATGGTCATTGGTGCTGCAGTCTGTGCATTGGTCAGTGATATTGTATCAAGCGAATGAGTGAGGGATCCAGTCAGGGAGACAGAAGCCAGCCAGTCTAGCATTGCAGTGCCACTGAACTTGTCATACATAAAACACACACACACACACACACACACACACACACACACACACACACACTTATATTAATATATTTCACTGACGTCCTGACATGAGATGATGTTACACAGGTACCGTATAGGCCAATGTTTAACAGTCAGTGAAGCAGTGTAGTGGGTGGCTGTGTACACATGAGGTTGTGAGCAACACCCATCTGAAAGTACTTGGTTACAGTGACGAGCAAAAATTAACCAACAGTTTGCTCCCAGCATTGAGCACTGTTGTCCATATTTCTTATTCCTGCTCAAACAGCAGAATATTCTGCAGTCTCATACCATCTCATATAATTCATATAGCCATAAGAAAAAACAGGTCTCATAACAACAGCCTTTGACCTAGCTGGTTGTGACTTTGAAATTTTGCTCATGGCTGTATATACACATAAAGCCTGGCAGCACTCAGCTGAGTAAATGTTGCCAGATGTTGATATTTCTCCCAGTAACAACTTTTATGCAGTTGTCACAGTCATGTAAACCTTTCATCACTGCTTTGGCGATGGTGCAGTAGAATACCTGTAGTGTATATGCAAATTCAGTTGTTCAATCAAGAACAAATATTAAATATGTAAGCTTAAGAAACTGTTAGTTTTCCCACAATATTCAGCGTCATTATAAAGAGAATTTTAATACAAACCTCTTCATTTTCCCTTGTGCAGTCTCAGGTCCTTTCACACGTGAAATGAATATTTTCGTTCAGTTGATAGTACGAACATTATTTCACATGCCTTAAAATTTTTTCTTCATTTTACTGTAGATCAGTAATGTCACACAGTTATAAGCATATGATTAACTATACAGGCCGTCCCCAACTTATGAAAATGATTGGTTCCTGAAGGTCTTTCATAAGTCTTTTTTTTCCGTTAGTCCATCTTTTCTAGTCACTTTATATCATTCACCAAGATGAACTCCTCCCCGTGAACTGCTGTCAATCTTAGTAGCCCCTATTTTCATGCATGTATGGTTAATATAAACAAGCATAAATTCAAAGACTTTGATATATTTACGTTTAAAGTACTATTGAATGCATTGGTACAGCTTGCTTACATGTTCAAGAATACGTTCCTTGTCCTTTAAAATTGTTCCTACAGTCAAGGGATTCAGTGTAAGCACATGTGCCACATCACTCAGCTTCTCCCCACTCTCCACTCTCATGATTATGTTCACTTTGGTTTCCATTGTAAATGCACGCTGTTTTCTGCTGTTACCAATACCACTCTCACTACTTTTCTGTTTCTGAGACATGTTGGGGGAAATAATCAAGTCTAAATGATGAAAATCACAACTGATGTTACTTGTGGTGGTAACAACAATGCCCTGAGCCTCCAAGCAGGGGGAGGGAGGGAGTGCACAGTTGCCATCTGTTGGGGACCACTGACTTGTCTTTGGCGTGCGTTTTGAATCAGTAAATTAATTATTATTATTATTTTTTTTTACCTCTGAAAATTAGAACAGGGAGGTTTTAGGAAGGGAAGAGGTTGTGTAGATCAGATATTCATTCTTTGGTCTTTAGTGGAAAAGTTTCTAGAGAAGGGAAAGAAGTTGTATGTGGCTTTCATGGATTTGGAGAAAACATATGACTGGGTGGATGGGTGGATAGACAAGGATTGTGGAACGTATTAAGAACAAATGGAGTAAATGGGAAACTGTTGAATGCCGTGAAGAGTATGTATGAGGGTGCTAAGGCTGCAGTGCATGTGGACAGTGAATTGAGTGAATTTTTCTATTTCAGGGTTGGATTGAAACAGTGATGTGTCATATCTCCATGGTTGTTCAATCTGTATATGGATGGGGTTATAAATGACATACAAGGTAGGGCGTGGATGTTGGAGTGGCCCTAATGAGAGAGGGCAGTGTTTGGAAAATCGCTGTACTGTTGTTTGCAGATGTTGCTGTGTTGTTAGTCATGAGGAAGGGGAGCTGCATGGCCTGGTGAATGAGTTTGGGAGAGTGTGTAAGAAGTGGAATCTATATGTGAATTTAGGGAAAAGTAAAGTTACGGTCTTCATGAGAAATGAAGTCAGTGAATGTACAGTGAAGTTGGATGGTGAGGAAATGGAAAATGTGTGTGCATTTAAGTACTTGGGTAGTGTGATCAGTAAGGATGGAAGTGTGGAGGATGAAGTGCTTGAATGGGTACAACAAGGAAGAAAGGTTGCTGGTCTTTGAAAGGAATGATAAGAAACAGGGAGGTGAGCATGGAAGTGAAAAAGTTAGTGCATGACAGTATTGTAATACCATCTCTAACGTATAGAAGTGAAGCTTGGACGTTGTTGGAAGGACACAAGTCAAGAGTGAGAGCAGTGGAAATGAGAAATAGAGAGGAGCATGTGGAGTCACATGGAGAGACAGGCTGACAAATGAGGAAGTGAAGGAGCGTTGTGGTGTGGATGTGGACGTGATGGTAAGCATTAGGAGAAACACACTGAGGTGGTTTGGCCATGTGGAGAGGATGAAGAGCGAGAGACTGACAAGAAGAGTGTATATGAGTCAGATGGAGGGGGGGGAGAGGGAGAAGGAGACCAAGGATGAGATGGAGGGATGGAATGGAGAGGTATATGAGAAAGGGGGGTATGAGCTGGGAGCAAGGCAGTGAAATGGTGGGGGACATGGCGACATGGAAGCGATCGGTTTGTGGCCACCCCTTACGGGATTAAGGCGTTTGGCAATAGATGGATAGATAGAGGAAGGATGGGGCTTGAATATATTTGGTTTTGTGTTGAGGAGGGGTAAATTGAGATGGTTTGGGCTTGTTGAGAGGATGATGAATGACAGTTGGGTGTGGAAGATGATAAGTGTGAACACTGGGAGTAGGGTTGTGAAGGGCAGACCAGGAAAGACCTGGGTCAAGGTCATAGAGTTTGACCTCAGGGATAAGGGACTGAAGAGGGGGGCTGCCAGATATTGAGCAGCATGAAGAGCTGCTATTAGTTGATGAAGGCCAATGCATGTAAGCATGTTGGAGTCTTTATAAACAATATGAATGATACAATTTGGCAGTGACTGAACTGGCAGAGAGAAGGCCTGCAGTCCTAGCGGACCCAGGATCGAATCCCACCTGGGGCAGGAAACTGTTTAAAGATTTGAAGTTCATAAAGCAGACATTACTGATTTACCAGAAGACTCACCGACGTGTCGTAAAAATACCTCTGGTAATACCAGCACACCAGTCTTGTATTTTTTTTTTTTTTTTTTTTTTTTTTAATGCGAGGAAGAAGGAACCAAAGGCCATGAGGCCGCAGTAACAGTTCCCTCCAAGAGAAAAATAACATACAATAGAGAGCCAAATTCAAGATCCGATCATTTTGAGATGCGTGGACACACTGCGTTTGAAAGACTGGAGATCATAGGAAGCAGGAAATACAGACAGAGGGAGGCAGTTCCAGAGTTGACCTGTTGCATTAATGAAGGACTGGGAGTAATGGTTAACTCTTGCATTAGAGAGTTGGACAGAAAAGGGATGAGAGTTTCCTGCCAGACGGGTGCTACGCGCCCGTCGTAGAGGTGGAGGAATGCAAGCAGACAGTTCAGAGGAGCAGTGACCATTAAAGTAGCGATAGAAAAGAGATAAAGATGCAACAGTGCGGCGAAGAGACAGAGGTTGAAGGGAGTCAGTAAGAGGAGGAGAGTTAATGAGATGAAAAGCCTTTGACTCCACCCTATTGAGAAGAGCTGTATGTGGGGAGCCTCCCCACACATAAGAGTTGTACTCCAAACAGGGGCGGATAAAACCTCTGTATACAGTAGAGTCAACAATTGTGCAGGGGTAAAGAAGGAACGGAGTCGGCTTAGCACACCTAATCTCTTGGAAGCATATTTTACAAGAGATGTAATATGATCTTTCCAAGATAAGTCCCAAGTAAATGAAACCCCAAGCATGTTCAAGGATGATGCAGGATTAAGCTGAATATTATTAAACATTAGTGGGTATACCTGCGGAATATTTTGTCGGGTTGATAGGTGTAAAAACTGAGTCTTTGAAGCATTAAAAACAACCAGATTATTTTTACCCCAGTCAGAGATACGAGCCAAGTCAGACATTAGGTGTGCCATAGCCTCATCCCTTGTTTGTTGAAGTAACTGCTGAGATGGACGTTGCGGGAACCGAATGGAAAGGTGAAGGGTGGAGTCATCAGCGTATGAGTGGATAGGGTTAGATGTACAGCTTAGAAGATCATTGATGAATAAAAGGAAGAGAGTTGGTGATAGGACAGAGCCCTGAGGAACACCACTGTTGATAGATCTAGGAGAAGAACGATGGCCGTCTACAACAGCGGCTACAGAACGACCAGAAAGGAAGCTAGCGATGAAGGCACAGATAGAAGGATAGAAACCGTAGGAGGGCAGTTTGGAAATTAAAGATTTATGCCAGACTCGATCAAAATCCTTTGAGATGTCAAGTGCAATGGCAAAGCTTTCGCCAAAGTCCCGAAAGAACGATGACCAGGAGTCTGAAAGGTAGGTGAGAAGATCGCCTATGGAGCGTTCCTGACGGAACCCATACTGATGATCGGAAAGAAGGTTGTGATAGGAAAGATGCCTTAAAATTTTTCTATTGAGAATTGATTCAAAAACTTTTGAAATACAGGACGTTAAAGGCAATTGGACGATAGTTGGAGGGTTGGGAGTGGTCACCCTTCTTTGGGACTGGCTGAATGAGAGCAAACTTCCAGCAAGAAGGAAAGGTACAAGTTGACAGACAAAGGCGAAAGAGACAGCCTAGCATGTATTCAGTATGGAAGGTGGCTGTTAGCATTGAAGTGGTGACATGAAGGTGTAAAGTATGTAGGAGGACTGCTGGGTTTTGTGAACAGGCTGTGAAGCCAATGCCCAGAGTCAGACACATAAAAAAAAATATATATATACAGATACCCGGTATTGTTCATACCTGCGACATACATGCAAGATGGACAGAAGAGGGTGCTGGTGTGATGTGGTCCATGGATATACTGTAATGTGGTGCTGTGTATACTGTAATGTGTTGTTTGTGCATACCATCATATGCTGTGGTCTGGGTATACTGTAGTGTGTTGTAATTTATATATACTGTAATGCCTACTGACTTAACAATTTGGACAGAAGGTGCTGTTGCATTGTGATCCATTTTTGTACAGTACGTAGTGTGTTGTTGTCCATGTATATCTTGTTAATACCTGCAGACGTACCAGCCAAATGGACAGAAGAGGGTGCTGGTGTGTTGTGGTCCCGGCAACAATGGCGGTGATGGCCTGGTGTGTGCCCGTCACCTCACCCTGTTGGGCTTCACACCGGTCATCCTGTACCCCAAACCCACCGACAAGCCACTGTACAATAACTTGGTCAAACAGTGTCAGATGTATGGGGTTGCATTCATCGACGCCATGCCAGATGCTGACTCACTCAACAGGTAACTATATATGGTAACTCAAACATAGTCATTTGTATACAGGTAAGGACTAAAGTTTGTCTACTGTTTCACTGTATCTGCTTCACACTTCGGGCATGTCTTTCAGTTTGCTTCTTAATGCAGCTTATTGAAAAGAATCACCTGGGGGGGGGGGGAATACCAAGCCTGTCTCGGTTGACAAGTATTAGCCTAGAAGAGGAAAATGAGAAGTAGAAGAGATGGAATACCTGACGAATGTTTTTTTGTGATAGGTGGGGGTGCTCACCATCCACCCACTCAATGTAGTGCTGCTTTTGGTGTCTGCCCTTTCCTCTCTTCCTTCCTTCCTCTTCTGTCTTTCTTTCCTTCATTCTTTCCTCTTCCCTCTGCCTACGGGTGACTTTACACTCCATCCTCTGTCTTTCTTTCCTTCACCCTTTCCTTTTCCATCCGCCTATGGGTGACTCCACACTAAGTAACAAGCCAGATGGTTTCCTGTACACCAGGAAACCTTTTACTACACTGGGTGGTAACCATATAACCAAATTATGGCGCCTGGTGGTTTAGTGGGTAATTATTGTGCTCCAGTCGGATTGAGCTGGTGAAGGTGTATATCCAAGGTGTGGTTGGGGTTTATTGCTCACGTAATGCCATCAGGGATGAGTGAGACTGGTCTTTTTCATCTTAAATGTCAAGACCAACTTGCCTAGCCCTGGGCTCCTATGCTCCTCATGAGGCAACGTAGGATTGGATGATGGATGGATGGATGAAGGAAAGAACCCAGGTAGTAAAGGAGATTATGAAAGCTATATTTATCCCTTTGAAAACTGCATCATACACCAAATTGAAGGATCTGAGGATAGTGAAAATATACTAAAAAAGAAATCATGACATTCAGAGTGTTTGTAAGTATCTGTTTAAGAGTGTCCAGACAATTTCCCTGCATTTCAGAGACTACAGTTTAGTTGTGGATGCTTTGTTCGGGTTTAGCTTCAAGCCTCCAGTGCGACCTCTGTTTGCACCTGTTTTGGATACTTTATCAAAGGTAACAGAATGTGGGCTTTGTACACATCATGTAAACGTAAATAGGATAGTGTATTACAGATGGATCCTATTTAATGTTATTACATGATTAAGTTGCTGATCAGTTAACACCATTTCTTCACACAGAGTTGCTTGAGTCATTATAAAATTCCTTTGCAGTCAGTTTTTTTTTTTTTTTTTTTTACCCCCACAGTCTTGAACAAGAATCATATTTTGCATGAAATTGTTTCACTTAAAGTTGCATTCTACTAGCACACATCCTAGACATTAAGTGAAGACTACCTGTACTGTTGAGTTATTAACCCAAGAACTGTGGCATACAACACTAAATGCCCAGCGGGTGACTGCAACATAATCATTAAACTCAGGCAAAAAATTCCGTTACAGTAGACCCTTGCTGTAATGGACTGCATAACAGTGGAGAAGCCATGCATGGTAAAGCCTAAAGGTAATTAAATCCAAGGGTCCACCCTCCCCCTCAGGTGAGAATTGAAGCACATGTTTAAAAATAAATGAGAACAGTATCACAATCTAGTACTGAAAATGAAAATTATACCCATTTTACATTCAGTAGGCCCGTAATTTCACCCTTTTGCAATCTGTTTCACATCCATATCATAGCACTTCTTCATGACTAGTACAGTATTACTGCACTATAATCTGTTATTATAACGCAGCAGTCACAGAGGGGAGAGGAGTTCCAAGGGCCATGTAATTCACCTTATTTAACAAATTGTTCAGCATAGCACTGAGGCCATTGGGTGACTAATGACTGGTTGTTTATAATGTAGTGGCATCTGGAACCTTTTGTCAGTCATTTTCCCCATTCATGTCTCCTCACCTGTTCATGCTGCATTTTGCAGTTGCCTCTGAAATTTAGATCTTAAAACACACACCCTGACTACACTGTTGCAGTTATTGACTTAAAAATTGGCATACCTATACTTTAAAATGTGGTCTTCCTTCCCATCATGCTAAAAAAAAATGTCGGTGATAGAAATAAAAATTACACACTGTAGTTTTTCATCATCGGACTAAAGCCGTTGAACTTAACTACATAATGACTAAACTGTGAGAGATAATGACTTGGTATAGCATACATATACAGTACTGCAACATGTTCGCTTTCATATCAGTGAAGTAAAATTAGTTTCTGATAATGTTGGAAAACTTTTTTTTTTTTTCCACCACAAGATGATTGAGATATCCTGATGGCACACTTCATGGGTTGATTCGCTGTGAGACTTTTATCGTATCATGTATCATGTTGCCGGTGCTGGAATGGGAAGCCATCATGTGGTGGTACCAATATAACCAAACTGCTTTGCTTCCCAGTTACATAAACCCTCAGCTCCCTTCCTAATCCTGTTCCCCTAATAGCCGATGGTGGGCTGCAGCAAGAGGGCAGCTTCAGTTGGCAGTAGCTGGATTAACATTCAGAGTAGGCTGGAGCTGCAAGTATACTATTATCTTGTTGCCCATATTGCACACTGCCAAGATGTGAGATCCGTGCATATTTACTTTCATGCATTTGTTTTTATTGTTATTTTACAAGGGAAAGCTTTCACCCCTTCAGTCTGGTGATGCACTGATTATTTTGTTCATCATCATCATTGTCATCGTCATCATCATCATCGTTATCATCATCATCATCATTATTATCATCATTGTCATTGTTGTCGTCATCATTGTTGTTGTCCGGACCTCCCTTCCTACCCTAGGGTGGGTTAAGGTTGAGTCCAGACAGCCAGAAAGAACTTGATAGAATGAGATACTAGCCAAAACTTGCCGAGGTGAATGGGCCACACTCCCATTGACTCACCAGTCAAGCTCCCAGAATCCTGGCCTCAATGGATTGATACAACTTATGCCACTTGTATCTTCGTATTCACCTATCCAACAGTCAATTCAGTGACTGTCAAGTTCACGTTCTTTATTGGTATTTTCTGGCTGTCTTTACAGTTTTACAATAACTTTGCCCTCTCTGTAAATCTCTTCCAGTACTTTAACATATGTTTCTTGTACATCTTGTCCTCGTTGTTCTCATCACTGCATCTTTTTCAGCAGAATCAAATACTGTACCCTCTCATAAATAGCAAAGTCTCTCCACAAAGGTTTTTTATATTCTGAAGTTTCCACAGTGGCATGATTAACCAAAAATTTGCAGTTTAGGGAAACAGTTAAGTTTTTCCAGTTGATTTTTTTGGTCATGTTGTCTCCAGGGATGGGGTCAAATACGTATTTGTATTTGCAAATACACAAAAATCAATATTTGTATTTTGTATCTGAGAATTTTAACAGTTGCATATTTGTATTTGTATTTGAGCCTTGTATTTGCCATATTTGCTTCAAATACAGTCAAATACACTCATATAAAATTGCTAATTTTACATGCCATTGTGATAAAATTACTGCCAATAGTGAATTTTACTTTTCTTCATAAATAAAAGTTGGCATAGTTGGCATCTTGTCTACCACTGTCATTCAGTCAAGGGATAATGTACAGTACTATACTTGTCAGAACGTGTTCCAAACCTGTTAGCCTGTGTTGAGTGACTGAGAGACTGAGCTCAGCACCAGAAGCCAGCAGTCACTTGTAAAGCCAAGATGTCTAGTACTGTACTGTATTTAGATGTTTTGGACCTAAGCAGCCTGGTTCTGACCCTAGCCCAGGGGTTCCCAACCTTTTTAGCTCTGCAGCCCCCTTTGGTCAGGACTGTATTCATGATGCCCCCCTCCCCCCCCACACACACACACACTGCTCTGATGCCTAAACAACAATGTTTTTATCCATTCCATGTGAACGCTAAAGATGCTGGAGATAATTGTAGGATTTATAACGAAATCAAAGCTCATACCGGTATGTTTATAATTTTTAATTCCTCTGAATAAGAAAAAACATTAAACCTGCATGCAAAAACATAAGTATATTATTTTCATCTCTCTGAAAAACAAAAAAAAAACATTAAACCTGGATGCACTTTTGCAATAATTAATTGAGTTGTTAAGCTGCTGAACACTTGGATAGAAGGAAAATTAGTGGGAAGGTTGGCTTTGTTTCTTCTCTACGAGCAACTTGATTCTTGGAGCAGTTTTAATTAGAGCACACTGCATGTCATATTCAGCATCAAGCAAAATTAACGACACTGCATGCAAGGATTACAACAGACTGATGGTTGTATGTTATGACAACACTACATGTGGTTGCTTGAAATGGCAGTTGTGAAGTTTTTCTATCACATATATGTCTTTGGAAAAACCCTGTATGCATTTGAATGGCCTAGCCCTATTTTGAACTTTGATTGCCCCACGCCTCCCCTAGCAAGCTCAAATGCCCCCCAAGGGGGGCCCACCCCCCAGGTTGGGAAACGCTGCCCAAGCCAGTACATCGTTGAGTGTAATTATTGTCACAAGAATGTTGCTGGCTCCCTCAAGAGTTCTTCCCCACCAGTTCTAGCACCAGTGGTGCTTATTTTACCTAGGTAAATCTCAAGGGAGTAAAATTATCTGTTTATAATTAGGTTGAAAGAAGCTGGTATGGTACCTGCATTTGTAATTATATTTGAAGTTTCATATTTGTATTTGTTGGTACAATACCTGTATTTGTATTTTATTTGTATTTGAAGCTTCATATTTGTATTTTATTTGTTTATGATGATTTAGAAGTTTGAATATTTGTACCTGTATTTGTAATTGGCTGCAAAGAAATTAACGTATTTGTGTCCGTATTTGTATTTGGGCACTTGTAATTGACCCCATCCCTGGTTGTCTCAAAGAATGTGATTGAGTATATGTTAGTGAGCTTTTAGGTGGATATGTGCTGTACTTTAGCTGCTTCAGTGTCCTAATGTTAAAACATTTTCACACACAAAAAATGTATATACTGTATACCAGCACAGTTTTATTTCATCAGCAACCAGCTTTAAGGGTATTAGGTGAAAGAGGGCATAATAAAAAATGAGTTTGCAAATATCCGGGTCAGGATTTACTGTACTTCAGCCATAATGGCCACCACACAAAAAAATATATATATATATTAAAAAAAAATAAATTGTCTCTTTGCAGCATTGTCACCATCTGAACACAATTCTTTATCTAGGTATTTGATGCCACCTGTTTTGAAGCAGGTATTTCTTTATAAATGTGCTTCACATACACTAGCCAGGTTGTTAGTCCATTGGCTGTTAAGTTCAAAAGTGGATGGCAAACCCTGGTCATGTACTGTGGGTCACAAAAGTATTGGTGCACAGTATGTGTGAAACATTTGGGAACACAGAATGAAGGTCACCGAAACATAGTGTCCGACCTACCATGTGTTGGTAGCCCTGGTGTCGGGAGTTGTCCTATATCGCCAAGTAGCAATATCATCTTGCAAACATACTGTATAGCAAATGTTATGTTTATATCAACAGACATTCTTCATACACAATGAGACGTTGGTAATATACAGCAGTTGTTCAAATGTTTTCAGTAGGCATTGGACCCCCTAAGCACTGATACTTTTGCGACCCCCAGTAGTCCTCCATACATAATTCATCCAACCAACTTGATCCCCTGTCAGTTCCTGAACTTATCAGCTTCCATGCCTCTATTCCTACACATGCATTTGCCATAACCACCCATCTCCTTGGCTTATCAAAATTCCACTCACCTTCAAACTCATTCACACTCCTCTCATACCCATTAATTTATATATATCCATTGTCTCTGTATCCAGCTGTTATTAAACATTCTTACCATATATGTTTCATGAATCACTGTACTGTTTCTTTTTTTATCCCTTCTATGCACTCCATCCACACTCCACAATTATGCTATATCCACTGCTCTACTTGGGCTTTGAGTTTTCATTCATGCCATACCAGATTCTTACACTTATACATTAACGTGGGCAATAACACACCCTCATGCAGTCCTCTAGCAGCCTCTCCATGCAAATCTTTGTTTAGTATCAAAACCTTCATAGCACCAGCCATCTTCCTTTCATGTGCAACTCTATTTTCCACTTCTGTTTTACATATTCCTCTTTTTCTATTACAGTACTGCACCAGGGTACCAATTCAAGGCTTTCTCATCAACAGTCACATTAAAAATTACCCTTCTCAGCATTATTATAACCATCACTATATTGTGACAGGTTGACGAATGAAGAAGTGCAGGAACGTTGTGGGGTGGCTGTGGATGTGATTTAGAAAATTAGGAGAAATACACTGAGATGGTTTGGACATGTAGAGAGAATGGAGAATGAAACACTAAGAAAGTGTATGTGGGTGAAGTGGAGGGAGGGAGAGACTGGGGATGAGGTGGAGGGATGAGGTGGAGGGGGGAGTGAGTTGGGGGGAGGGCAGTCAAATGGTGGGTGACAGAGCAACTTAGAGGCACTTTATCTGCAGCCACCCTTTGCTGGATTAGGGCATCAGGCTACAGATTGATAGACTAAATTGTAATGTGTATTTAAGTGTAATGAGAATGTGGTGTCTACAGACGTCTGTGCCTGTGGTGAGTGTTGACATACCATCCGGGTGGCACGTTGAGGCAGGACCGCCCACCGATGCCCCTGCCATTGCCCCAGACATGCTCATCTCGCTCACAGCACCCAAGCTCTGTGCCGCACACTTCAAAGGTTAGCCAGCAGTAAGAGAGGATGGAGGGTGAGAGACTGGTGAGGAGAGTCTATGTGAGTGAGGTGGAGGGGGGGAGAGGGAGGGGGTAGCCAAAGATGAGATGGAGGGATGGAGTGGAGAAGTATATGAGGGAAGGGGGGGGGGTGAGCTGGCAGCAGGGCAGTGAAATGGTGGGGGACAGGGCAACATGGAGGTGATTTGTTTGTGGCCACGCCTTACTGGAATGAGGCGTCAGGCAATAGATAGATAGAAGATTATTTTGGTGATGATGAATGGTAGATATGATTATTTTATTTACAGAAGGGTAGATATGATTATTTACAGAAGGGTAGATATGATTGTTTACAGAAGGGTAGATATAATCACAGTTGCTAAAGTTGAACAGTTTTATAGTTTTATTATTACTAAGAATAATCACAGTTGATGATCCTCTGGCTAATATGCTAGGTTTAAGAACAGAACCCTCCTTGTATTGGTGCAGGTGATTTAGTGACTTTAATGCCATATATAAAGCTTTGTGGTATTCGTGTGGATGTGACTGAAAGCAAGACGAGAAGTACTTTGAGATGGTTTGGCTATGTGGAGAGGATGGAGACTGAGAGACTGATTAGAAGCTATGTGAGTGGAGAGGGAGAGGGGGAGACCTAGGATGTGGTGGAGGGATGGAGTAGAATGATTATAAGAGAAGCGGTGTGTGTGTTGGAGGGAGGGTAGCCAAATGGCAGAGGACAGAGCAGCCTGGAGATGTACCCTAACCTAGCCTAAAATTGCCATCTCCCCATCTTAAATGCAAGTCGTAACATTAGATTGACAACAGGAAGTGGTGGTAGTCATGCAGAAATCCTGTGAAAAAGATGAAAAGCCATAGCATTGTCCTTTCCTGCCACTGAGCTGTTTGAAAAGCCCAAGTATTGTCCTTTCCTGTCACTGAGCTATTTGAAAAGCCTTATTATTGTCCTTTTCAGCCACTGAGCCATGTGAAAAGCCATAGCATTGTCCTTTTCTGCCTCTGAGGTATTTGAAATGACCCCCAGAATGACACAAATCAGGGCCGAGTAAAGGTAAAGAGCTACTGATGCTTTGCAGGTCGGTACCATATCTTGGGTGGGCGCTTTGTTCCTCCTCAGCTGAGTGCCAAATACCAGCTCAACCTCCCTGACTACCCTGGCACCAGTCAGACCATTGTGCTCTCATCACGACCATAGCCATTCAACTGAGGCTCGTATTCAAAGGCTGGTATCTTCCTTAGCCAAGAGGGCTGTGGCACCATTTCCCTACCAGGTTACTAATGTATATACTAAGTTAATATTCTTGACTGTGGTATTTACACAAACCATGTCATTATTAAAAAGCTGTAAATAACACATGGGAGATTATTAAACTAAGAAGCAAGATAAATTGCTAATAGAGAGGTGTTAGAAAGCCTCCTAACTCAATAAGGTTATCAGTCTAAGTGGCTTTGGTGATAATCCCAACTCCTTTTCCTTAAATTATTTATATTGGACACACTGGCATGGGTTGCATCAATAACACACAAGAGGGTAAAGAGGTGTACATACCCCATGAGGATCATAGGAGCCCGGGGGTAGGCAACTTGGTCTTGATATTGAAGATGAGAGTGACCAGCCTCACTCATCCCTGAGTGGCATTACTAGAGTAATAAATCCCAACCATCCCATTGATATAAACCTAAACAGGCTTAATCCAGCCAGAGTGCCAACTGTACAGGAAGCCAAATGGTTTCCTGTACACCAGGAAACCACTTACAGTAGTATGCTGGGTGGTAACCATATAACCAAACTATGGCACCGGGCGGTTTAGTGGGCAATTAAGGCGCTCGAGCCGGATTGAGCCTGTTTAGGTTTATATCCAAGGGATGGTTGGGTTTTATTGCTCCAGTAATGCCACTCAGGGATGAGTGAAGCTGATCACTCTCATCTTAACCCCTAAAGAACGCAAATTTCTCAGAGCACTTATACCAAGAACCACAATTAGGGTCCAACTTTTCGACTTTCTCAAATTGTAATTTTTTTCTTACAGATTTCAAGAGCTTGAATGTACACACCTGAAAATATATATCTGACGCACATATGTCCAATGGTTACCATACCAGTGACTGTCAAAAATAAAAAGTGTATCCTTGAATCTGCCAGAGAATGGCTAGTAACCATACCAACATAACTGTAAACAGTATACTATATATTCCTAGGCAAAAAACAAGGTGAAATAATTATCATTACAGGAAAATAAAGTTTATAGTGGTGCATAGTGAGGGAAAACCCCACGTGCCTGGAAACAAAGGGAACGGATGAAAGTGGAGTGAGTGTGGTGGTGGATGGAAGGAGGAAGGGAGGTGTTGGGGGCGAGGAGGAAGGGAGGAAGTATGCTTGCTACACACGCCAGCTACGGTATCTATGGGGTATAAGGGGGTATGGGTGGTTGGGAGGCCATAATGAGAGGGCCCAGCGGGGCAGAGGCAGGCGGAGAGATGGAGGAGGGGGGTCACCCCTCCCCTTCTAGAGGCCCAGTCTGGCCATACCGCACCAGATACTGTAGTTCCCATTGGCTTGGTCCTACATACGTCGTAAAAGAGGCGGTGCTACCTACTGCCCGTCTTTGGTAGGCTGTGTACCATTGACAGACATAGGACTTTATGCAACATCTTCTGAAACTGTCGTTCGACAGACATAGGTCTTTAGGGGTTAAGTGTCAGTACCAGCTTGTCTAGCCCCGGGTTCCTATGCTTCACTTTGGGGCAACACAGGATAAGATGATTTATGTATGTATGTACACATCATTATCCTCATGTGTGGTATTGATACAAACCATGCCAATATTAAAAACACTAAAACACACATACAAGAAAATGTAAATCTGTAATATGCAAACTAGATCAAGTTTTACCTGCCATAGGAGGTTTCATCATATGTCTTTCCTTGTGTTTTATTTTCCACATTATGCCTTTCCATCATTTTGTGTTATTGATATAAGCCATAAAACTGTCAATATTAAAATGATTTAACTACTATGTAAGTGACTAGTAAGGTGTAGTATGTGATTCATTCTCTGGCCACGACCCATTTTCAGTACCCAGACTTAAACAAGACCAACTCAGCAGCAGATATTAGGTCTGATAAAAAAGTAATCAACATTTAACAGGGGAGGGGGTAATTACTGAGTTCAGACTTTAATGCTCTTCACAGTATGGCCCTTGGGACTCAACACATTTACCCCAGCAGTTCTTCTGTTGGTGGAAATGTTTTGTAAAGTCTGTTTTTGGGATCGCCAACAATATCTTTGTCGTATTTATCTTTATGTCATTTGTGTCCTCAAATCTCGAACTCTTCACGGGCATCTTCAGTTTAGAAAATTGCCAAAGTCATAGGGAGCCATGTCAGGAGAGTCGGGAGCCTGCCAGACCTGTGTGATCATGTGTTTGACTAAAAATTCATGGATGAGATGGGATGAGAAGGCTGCAGCATTGTCGTGGTGGAGTTGCCAGTCCTTTGTCTCCCACAACTCTTGTCTCCTGTGGATTTTTTTTTGGCTAAACACAGAATCACACAGGTCTGGCAGACTTCCTACTCTCGTGACACGGCTCCCTGTTACTTTTCGTTATTTCCTAAACTGAAGATGCCGCTGAAGGGTTTGAGATTTGAAGACACAAATGAGATAAATGGATAATGTTGACAATCCAAAAAACTGACTTTACAAAAACGTTTCCAGCAATGGAAGGACCACAGGGCTGAGTGCGTTGAGTCCCAAGGAGCGTACATTGAAGGTAATTAAAGTCTGAATTCAGTAAGCACTTCCCCCCCCGACACCAGCTAAAGGTCAGTTACATTTTGTTCAAACCTCATATTATTTCTGAGCCCAAGGACTGGCAAACAAGCGCTACAACAATCCTAGGATGTGGCTGAGGTGACTTGTAGCAGATGCTTATTTTGAGGGATTCTGTAGACCACGGGAAACTAAGTAAATACAGTGAGCCCTTGTTTTACACGGATAATGTAGAGGGTAAGGTCCTTGTGGAAATGAATTCCATTTAAACAGTTTCATAAGATACATCATTGTATGGCTACTGTGGGGGAAGACTTCCAAAAATTCCAAAAATTTATAAGAAATTCTTATTATAGCCCAATGGAAAGCTGTACGCCCATGAGACACATCTATAAACACACACTCATTATCATTATACATATTAAATATTGATTGTTTAAGTATAATGGTAATAACAGTGGAATTTAAGATCTCCTTGACAAAGTAGTTGAGATGATTCATGTTGCAAATTTGCAACATGAGGCTTAAGCAAGTCTTTGTTTATTGACTTAAGGCTCAGTGACCCCTCAAAAATGCTCTCTTAACTCCAGTCAACTGATTCTACATACAATGTTCATTTCTAAAATGCATCTACAGTTACTTCTAGCATGTGTGTATATCATCATCAATCATTGCAAGTTACATATTCATAGTTTAATCTAAAAGAAAAACAGCGCTTTCAGCATAAGAGAAGAGAACGAATGCCTGCTGGGTCAAAGGGTGCAGGTTTGCATGTGCACTAGCACCGTGCCCTCACCTGGCCATCTCTGTAGCACAACACTTTTATGACAATAAACATTTCAGTCAGTCAATCAGCTTGCCCAGCCTGATGACCTGCTCTGCCTTAACCCGGCATAAGTGCACAGTCCTTACAATTGACTCATTAATTTTGTAAAACTTTGCAATGTCCACTACTAATTTTTCAGCTTCCAAGCATGTGAGAATGTCCTGTTCCCCCCCCCCCCCTAGCAGTAAGCCAAACCTGTTTACCTTTGCTACAATACTGAGGGCTTTGCTGTTGCTTGGAGGGCATCATGACTCAAAGTACAGTAAAACCTCTACAGTACTCGTCAGAAGTATTCAGCGTTGTCCGCCGGGCGCGCAATACTTATGGCCCAAAAAGAATCACCCATTTTTGGGGGTAAGAATTGAGCCACAAGTTTGAGCTCCGAGCATGACGTCACGGTAGCCTGAGGCCTTCCGACACGCTGGTTGGTTCCCGCCTCAGTTGCCCACGGGCTGCCTGAGAGAGAGGAACTCCGCCGAGTGTCCCTCTCAAATTGCGCCATTTTTTACCGAGTGTCCCGCAGTGTTTTGGCCTTTAAAACTTTGTTATGGCACCTACCCGTGAACTATCGAGTGAAATCATATCCCAGATCATTGCTCTAAAGGAGGCAGGCCACCAGACAAAGGAAATTAGTGAATTGGTTGGTGTGGCACGATCGACAGTGCGTCGTTGGTGTGCGCGGTTTCGGGAGGAAAACAGTGGTGAAGTTCCCACAAAGAAACCGAGGTCTGGTAGGCCTAGGAAAACTTCCCAAGGTCTGTTAATGTTTTAAAACGTGCAGTGGAGTTTAATCCTCATGTGAGTGCAAGGAAAATTAAGGAGAGCAACCCAGAAGTGTTTGGTGAGGTGTCAGTGAGAACAGTGTCTCGTAGGGTGCATGAGCTTGGTTACACAAGTCACAGGCCTGTGAAAAAGCCTCTTCTCTCTAGCAGCCAGAGAATTCGTAGGCTTGCCTTTGCTAATAAATATCTAAACTGGGGTGAGGAGCAATGGTTGTCAGTGTTGTGGTCTGATGAGGCAACGTTTAGTGTTACCTGTAACAGAGGAGCACGAAAAGGTAGTGACCCACTTGACCCACGGTATGTAGAAAGCACAGTTAAACATCCTGATTCACTCATGGTATGGGGTTGTTTCTCAGGGAAGGGTTTGGGGAAGCTTGTTGTACTTCCCAAGAACCTCAGAGTGAATCAGGATGTTTACCTGGAGCTTCTGTGTGATCATTTACCAGACTCCTTCGAGCTAACAGGTGCACGAGTGTTTCAGCAGGATGGTGCACCTGCTCACAAGGCCAAATCGGTCACCAATTGGCTTCGTGACTGTGAGGTATCATTCATGACAGACTGGCCAGGAAATAGCCCAGACCTCAACCCGATTGAAAACCTCTGGTACCTCGTAAAGAAGAGTCTCCAAGGGAAGGACGTGAGCTCTCTGCCTAAGCTGGAAGCCGCCATTCGTGACTCCTGGGACAAAATACCGCTCCAGCACCTCAGGAGCCTCGCCCTTTCACTTCCAAGACGTCTCAGGTCCGTGAAGAAACGTAAAGGCTACCCTACAAAGCACTAAAGGTAAATAAAATGCATTATTTTTATGTTTTTTCAATGTTGAAAGGTTTGTTTCTCAGGAGGGACGCAGGGCGCTCCATACTTCTGACGAGCACTGTACAATTTGGCATCCTTCAAGTCGGAAACTTCTACAACTCGGGAAGGCTCCAAAATATTCATTTAAAAAATCAAAATTCAAAAATTCCCAAAAATGCACACGTGAGAGGAAGAGAGTCGGCAAAAATCCCCCCAACTCGGTAAGATGCCGAGTTGTACCGACATTCAGCAAGAGTAACCCGGCATCACGTGTGCATGGGGATGTAAATAAAGCCTGTTGTGCGCCACATGGGCCAGTTTGCCTTCGTCCACCGCCTGTGTTACTTTCTCTCCTCACTCGCTCTGCTTGTGACTAAGTGTTATGCACTCTTAAGTGGATTGTACCAGCAGAAGCCAACCATGGCATCTCCCAGTGCTACCCCAGTGTTTAGTGAATAAGTTCTGTACAGTAATGTTTAGGTGTTTAGTTCCCCAGTATAGTACAAGTCATAAATACATTACAGTATGGCCTTTATAGTGTTAATTGTGCTTTACATAGTGTACAGTGTCAAATACAGTAAAGATGTGCCCAAAAGTGATCTTGAGCCCCCCTAACACCTCCAAAAACTACCAAAAGTCCTCCTCCATGCCTGCAATACACCCTGCCACTGCATGGAATCATGGTAAGGCAGCTTTTTCTGTTTATTGTAAAAACTTTTTTTTTTTTTCCATTTTTCCCATTTTTTACTTTTGTGTGTGTGTGTGCTGGGGGGGAACTTAAAGTTCATCCCTACAACTCGGCAAATAGGCTAACTCGGCAAGGCTTGCACATGTATTATACCGAATTGTAGAGGTTTTACTATAATACAGGGTAAGATTACACAGGATTCTGACACACTCATGAGTCAAGGTTGGGACAATATGCAGCCTGCATGGGTGAGAGGGGCAGGGGAAGGATGCCCAGTGCCATGTGTGACATCAAGATCATGACATTCATCCCATGACCACCATGTCAACGCACAGATATTTTCAGTGTTGAAGGCAGCAATCCTGGGTTCACAGCCGCAGTCTTCCCTCGCAAACCATGGCATGGTCAGCATAAGGGCAGGAGGGTAGAGACTGGGGTGTGCCATGTGGTTAGCATAAGCAAGGACCCACTGTATGTAGCCACACCAACCTTACAGTGCATAACAAAAGTCGAGTTGAAGACCAATGTTAATACTGTACTTTCCTCAAGCACTGCTGTTTCATCTTGCTGCACAAGGCCAGAGCGATGTACCTCTGCTGAATTCCCCTATGTATCAACTAGTGACTGTGCAGTTGCCATCTCCAACAGGAGAGGACAGTGCCTTATCCTTAGACTGAACCACCCACAGGTGTATTGTGAATAATTACAGTGGCTTCCTGTAACAAATATATAAATTTTGACCAAACACGTGTACATTATTTGCTCATCATCTGTATGTAGCGGTGATGGATGATTGACCAGTGTTCTGACAAGAGATCCATGGACCAGATTCCCACTCACACTAAGCGTGTTCAGACTCATCTTGACATCTTTGTGTTATACGTAGTATTTACTGGCCTAACAGCACAGCTAGTTTTCTTGCCTAGTTTTATGTGCATTAACCTGTCCAAGGGAGGAGCAACCATTGTGATTACCTTTTGTCAATTGAGTCAGACCTCTTGTGATATCACAAGGCAACTCAACAAACTTCTGTTAACCCCTTGTTATATATATTGCACCCATTGTGTGCGATATCTTTGTAGCTACTCAAATGCTCCATATATCATCCAGGGTCATTGTCTCACATACAGTCCATATGTGATGCAGCTACTCAGATGTTCCATGTACTGTCCAGGGCCTTTGTCTCATATACAGTCCTGATGTGACAGATCTATGACATGTCACTGCCCTACTTTGGAGACATAGGATGAATCTCAGGTCTGATATCAGCCATAAAGGATTGGGTTGGGTTAGGCATCCTCCTCGGGGAACTCTGTCGATGTACCAGTTATGTAGAAGATGTACATTTCCTACAGTTATGGCTGACAACTCTCCAGGGTTCTTGCCAACTACATACATGCTGGGAAATGCTATCCTTACCTTTGTGTGCTTGCTTCACATTTGGTTCTCCACCTCCCTCCATCCTTTTTGGGTATTCATCCTAACAGTGCCTCCAAAGAGGGAACACAGTGAAGTGCCAGATTTTTGCAAGGCCAAAAACACAATTTTTACATAGTGACTTTGGAAACATGTTATTTAAGACCTCGCCCAAGGAAGTATACATTAGTTTCCTCCTCCCCATGTCACACCCAGCACGTCCACTCACACTGGAAGCAGAGATAATTTCCTTGTTTTTACCAAGAACAAGGATATGGCCATGAGCATCAAGAAAGAAGTGCAGGGTGGTCATTTTAAATGAGATGACAATACTTGCACATTGATGACCCTAGGTGAAGTTTGTCATGCCTTCTGAGGTATTCCAACTGAGAGTGATGATAATGCATCCATCCTCAGCTCTGAGTCTGTAATGAGGCCTCCAGCCACCATTTGAAATGCTTGGGTGGTGATATGTGAAGTTTTCAAGCTCACTCAAGAGCACCTACTATTTCTCGTGATTAATTCCCCCCCCCCCAGCTATCAGCTCCATTCTGTCTGATGCAGGACAGTATTTCATTTACCAACAAGGAACTTTTTTTTTTTTTTTTTCCAAGATATGTTTGAAATCAGATTACAGTATTATATACCATTACAATACAGTAGACCCTTGCTTTTGGACCAGATAAAGTATTGGATTTAATGAACTCTATGAAATCACTGGACTTCTGTCCAGCAGTGTGTGTGCGTCCTACTCTTTTTACTCCAACCTTGCCTGAAATTGCTCTCTCCTCATCATGACTGCTGAGTACTGTACTAGTCATGAAGGAGTGCAATGACAAGGATGTGAAATAAGCTGCAAAAGGGCAAAATTATGGGCCAAGTTAGTGCAAAATGAGTTTAGTTTTCATTTTTAACATATGCTGTTGTACTCATTTATTTTCAAATGTGCTTGAAATCCCACTTCAGGGGGGACCATCCTGTATAACGGATTTTCAGCTTTATCAGATCAGGCTTGCCCACAGTTAGTCCATTATAGGGAGGGTCTACTGTATTTCCATACAAAATCTTATGTAAAAAAGTAAGAACTATTTCATCAGAATATCTGTTCACATTTATTTTTGTTTTGTCAACATACCACATTGTAATAGCAATAATTTTGCATCAAATTTGGTACATTTTGCATAGAAAATAAAACACCAGTTTTATCAAGAAGCTTTTCTGCAAGTGGCAATGAAGAAAATCAGCACTGAATTTCTCATCCTCTTAAATGTCTTCATTGCTGTTTTACCTACATGGTATTAATATTTTTACCCAAATCCACTGTAGAAACAAATACCTAAACTGAACTAATAATGGTGCTATCATAATTATCAGCATACTGCTTGTTCTTCTAACAAGTCATGGAAAGACAGCAACTTTAGTGGTCATTGGCAAAGTTAACATAAATTGATGGATCTGGTGCATCATGGCAGCCACTTGCATCGATAAAGGGCGGTCACAGGGTACCATATTGTGATCCTGGGTTGCCAAGTATCTCAACCATTCTGAGGTCTTTGTCAGATGAAATTGGAACCTGACAGACCAGGATCACAATATAGTGCCTTGTGACTGCTCATTAGTGATGCAAAAATTGACAGCCGTGATGCGTCAGATTCAGCAATTAATCTCTTATTCACTCATATCACATAAGAAAAAATCTGGGGGGGGGGGGGGAGTGGTTACTCAGCATAAGATTTGACAAGTGAGATGTCAGAAGGATATATTATCATCCTGTTAAGTTGGCATCACTGGGTGGGTTCTAATTTCATCTGGGCATGGCAGGGGGGAGGTTAAGTGTTTGAATACTCAGTAAACTTTTATTGGAAAAATCTGGTTTCTGCCTTAAACCACTAGACCACCAATTGTTTTTAGCTGAGATTACCATTCAGTGTAGTAAATGGTTTCCTGGGTTACAAGAAACCTTTCGGCATGTCACTCAGTGCAGTCATCTGAAGGTAGTGCTACACTGAATATGTGGATGGTGGAAACCCCCCACCTTATCACCTTCACTACCGTAAAAAATGTTGCCACACGTGGGTAGGTATATTTAAAGGTCCCACACCATACCAGCCACATTACCGTCCACCACAAGTAGGCCAGCTGTGTAGCACCACCATTTATGGGAAAATCATAGTTTGACTTCATCAACATGTTTAGATTTGGCATATCAGGGTTTATTGTGACTTCCAGCCGTGTGACTTCACAGTGCATCGTGATCATGCAATAAAACGTTATAGGCCTTGACCAATGGTTTGTTTCTCCACTATGATGTAATATCCCATCCACCAATCTTTATTTTTTGTATAATTTCTCCAAATGTTACTGGTTACATATCAACTGCCAAGAGCCCTACCCTGCCAGCTGGCCTGTTAGGCAAGTTGAGGGAATGTATGTGGTTTAGCCATGGCGACTTTTGATTCTCCCCTCAGATATTGAGGAGGTAATAGTACACAAGAGAAAATTATGATTTTTTTTTTTAATTGCATGTCATTTATGTTAATAAATAAATAAAAATTAGGTAACAGAGTACGAAGAATCTATATTTAGCGATTATTATGACACCGCTACCCACCCTCCTGCAGGAGAGAGATTGAATCTCTATCTCTCTCTCTATTACCAGACACCTCAATCCTGTAAGGTGTGGCCACAAACAAGATGCCTCCATGTCGACCTGTCCCCCACCATTCCACTGTCCTCCCCCCAGTTCACACCCCCTTCTTTCATATACCTCTCTATCCCTCCCTCTCATCCTTGGCCTCCCCATCCCTCTCTCCCCCTCCACCTCACTCACATACACTCTTCTTGTCAGTCTCTCGCTCTCTTTCCTCTCCACATGGCCAAACCACCTCAGTATATTCTTCCTAATGCTTTCTACCGTGTCCACATCCACACCACAACGCTCCTTTACCTCTTTATTTGTCAGTCTCTCTCTCCATGTAACTCCACATGCTCCTCCCAAAAAACTCACTTCTGCTCTCACTATTGACTTGTGTCCTTCCAACAACATTCAAGCTTCACTTCCACATGTTAGAGTTGGTATCACAATACTAACATGCAGTGACTTTTTTTTTTTTTCCCCCCATGCTTACATCTCCTTATTTCTTATCACTGCTTGCAAGGAACCAGCCATTTTTCATCCTTGTTGTACCCTTTCAAGCACTTCGTCCTCCAAACTTCCATCTTTACTCCTCACACTACCCAAGCACTTAAATGCACACATATTTTCCACTTCCTCATCATCCAACCTCACTGTACATTCAGTGACTTCATTTCTTTTAAGACCATAACTTTACTCTTCCCTACATTCACTTTTATATTCTGTTCCTTATACACTCTTTCAAACTCATTCACTAAGCCTTGCAGTTCTCCTTCATCTTCACTTAACAATACTGTACAGTGAGGAGCTGAGTGGCTCGGTCATAGAGCACTGGACTCAAGATCGCGTGGTGGAGAGTTTGCAACCCACCCAGGTAGCTGCCTTACCTGGGAGGGGCAGTGCTCTCCTGTAACCCTAGCAGGGCTATATGATCTATCTAGGTCTAACTCGGGGAAATAAATCCATATCCCCTAACAATACGGTATCATCTGCAAACGACAGAACAGGAAGTTTCCAAACACTGCCCTCTCTCATTAGGACTGCTCCAACATCCACTGCCCTACCTTGCACCTCTTTTACAACCCCATCCATATACAGATTGAACAACCATGGGGGCATGATGCATCCCTATTTCAATCCAACATTCAGACAGAAGAATTCACTCAATTCACAAACCACATGCACCTTAGCACCCACATACATACTCTTCACGGCAATCAGCAACTTCCCATTTACTCCATATATTCTTAAATACTTTCCACATCCCTTGTCTATCCACTCTGTCATATGCTTTCTCCAAATCCATGAAGGCCGCATGCAATTTCTTTCCCTTCTCCAGAAACTTTTCCACAAAAGATCTAAGAATGAATATCTGATCTACACAACCTCTTCCCTTCCTAAACCCTCCCTGTTCTTCTCTGATTTCTCTGTTATTTCATTGACACTGTCAATAAGTACCCTACCATACACTTTTCCTATTCCTTTGCACAGGGGAATAATTATAATTGACTTCCAATCCCCTAGGACTCTACCTTCCTCCCAGGCCAATCTGCACATTTTCCACATCCATTCTATCACTATCTTTCCCCCATGTTTCAGAATTTCACCACACATTCCCCAGTTTGACTTTCTTCACTGCTTTCACTGTTTCCATCCTACTGATCTCTTTCTCCCTTATCACCTTCCTCCTCCTCCCAGCCATTCCCCAGCCATGTATACTCACTTTTTCTCCCTTTTCTTCTATCAATCTGCCATTTTTATCTTTCCCTTCCCTACTAACTTCTCTATCACCCTGTCTAACACTCTTTACCTCCTTCCAGAACATTTTCTTACATTCCCTCCACTTCACACTCAAATTTCTTCCAAATACTCTCTTCTTACTAATCTTTTCCTCTCTCTCTTCCTTTTTACATAACTCTCGTTCGTCTCTCAACTTCCTCCGTGCCTCTACTTCCCATCTACTCACATTATGCTTTCTTCTTTTGCACCACAGCTTGTCTCACCTCTTCACTCCACCATGATGTTCCTTACATCCCCTTACCTCTTCACTTGGCCCCACAAGCCACTTCACAGGCTGCACAGATTTCTTCTGTGAATATCTTGGAGACATCTTCCACCTTCCCCATCTGCTCCCAATCATATATACCCATTCAGCACGGTTGGTAGCGAGGGAGTTAAAGGAGTAATTTCCACACACACATCCTAGATTACAAATGAGAATTGACTGTACGGCTGGGTGATGCTTGATTTTTTCCCATGAAGTGTACAGGTGACTGCAGGAATTCCATAGCTCCTGATGTTCAATAACACACTGCATTACTATGAGTCTGGGAAATGTTGCTTGCAGCCTCTCTATCTGTTTAGTTACAGCAACAATTACAGCCAACTCTTCATTTTAATAACCCAAACTAATGCTGTACACAGCTACAAGCTTCTAAAGTTCAGGAGGAGGAACGAAACTTCTGCAGGCAACAGTACATGTTTATATTTACTCTTTATATTTAGATAAAATCACAGCATACCTTTTTTTCCTCATGAAGTGGAAAGCTTCACTTAATTACCAACTTAAGATTATTACTGAACATGGAAAATGCTCAGATATGCTTGGAAATATTCACCAAGAAAATGTAGCTGGTTCACTCATGCACAAGCTTGCAGTGTCATCACTATAAGAGAATGAATGACACTTGTCCAGGCTCATACATACACACACAACACATGACAATTAACTGAAATAAAAAAAATGTTATGACTTCGAAGGTGAGAAATACAGGCAGCCCTCAGTTAATGCATCATGGTGCAATTTTCATTATGGCAGAGCAGGAAGTAAAATGGACTCTCCCTCAGTATACAGTAAAACCAGCTATTGCATAACTAGGACCAGGTGATATCTCTCCTGGCTAAGCCAGAATATGATGTCAATTAGTCATGTGCTGTTGGTTCCTTTGTGTGTTTTCTGTGTAAGTGTTGCATGTTCTGTGTAAAGTGTGTATGTTTTGTGCATGTGCTGTGTTGTAGAAAATGTTTATGGCAATACTAGTAGAGGTATGAGAGAAAAAGGATCACTTGTCAAGAGGCCAATAACTGGTACAACTTTACAGCTGTTTCCCAATACTTATTTGACAGGTTTTGATAAACACAGTAATTTTTAGAAGAAGGTTATCTGTATTAACCAAAGGCTGAGTGTAGACCACACTGTCTTTATTTTTAAAAATTTTGAGCAGGAAGCTACCCAAGTGGGAGAACAGGTTTTGACACCAAATGTGCATAGAACGGTCTACAGAGCTAATACTGTCCACTTATTAATGTCACTTGATGAGACATTAATTACTATTGACACAGTAGATTCACTATCTATCCTTTATACAGAACACAACAAAATCAGTTAGTGTGATCAAGCAGCTGCGATAGGCGTGTGACTTCATGACTAGGTTTATCACAGATATTGTTTGCTTAATTATAAATGGTATAATAGTTATAAGGAGGGACTGATTCAAGTGCAATACCTAAATATTAAAGGTAGGGCTTGTAACTCCTCCCACAGTCAGCTTAATTCCTTCATTCCTGTGATGTGTTGAACAGATTTATTTTTGCTACCTACAGATTATTTTTATTCAGCTCCGGCAGTCCTCCAGCAGGGGAGAGGTAGAACAATGAAGGCTATAGCTAAGCCCTTCAGTTTGAAAAGTCCTCCTTGAGTTGACTAAACCTGTCTGGAGATGGTAAGAAAAATGGGAATACAATACTTCACTGGACTGAAGGAGTTAAAATCTATTTTTTAAAAATAAAAAAATAAGTATAGTTCTGTAGGTCTCAAGAAACATTACAATATTATCTCAGAGCTACCCTTCATAAGTACAATGGTATATAAAGATTCCTGAAGACACTGGCTCAACATTAATGTGGTACTCATTATATCAACAAACCTACTATACCCATTATTACTGTGAACAAAATATTCGTGAGAATACTTGAAACTGTACCCTACATGAACTTATGAAAAAATCAAGTTACATCAAATGAGATTCAGTTAAAGCTTAGTTGGTATTACAACAGAAATCTTGAATTCAAAATGAGTACTCAAGACACTAGAGTTACTTTAAGACTAACTAGAGCACATCCCAACAGACTCTCACCAGAAAGTATCCATACACTGTAGGCACCATGCATTTTTAAATATATCACCAAGCAATGTGACAACAGTTCTCTTCATGTGCATCCCTATCACTAATGGTTACTGCATCAAGCACCAATGTAATGACTTCAAGGTATATCACTCCACAATCAGGCATATCAAGCTATGTTCTGCTCGTTTGCACACCCACTGTACCCATGTGTCCATGTAGTATTTGGCGTGGGTGTTCATGCTATATTAACCCATTAACTGCTCTATACAGTCTGGGCTGTTCCGAGTGTACAGCCCTGGCTGTGCAAGTGAATTCTGAATATAGTGCCATGGTGACCAAGGCCGACCCATGCAAGCATGTTGGAGCCTTCAAAACCAAAACCAAAAGAGAAAACGAAAACCATACATTCCAATAGGGAATCAGACACTTCGATGTTCATCCATGGCTTTACCAAGGTAAATATTGAGCTAATATTTCATTACCATATACTTTGGCATGTGTTCTCTCAATTCCTAAGACAAAATCTGGACTTTGGGAAAATTCATTTTTACCCCTATGTCTGCGCACCACAGACACCTCCAAAAAACCGCCATGCACAGTTAACGGGTTAAGGAACACAATGCAACACATTAAAATATCCACTTTGGTCACTCCTAGACAGTACAAACATTCTCTAGTACAGAACACTGTACAAGATACTCTATCACACAATAATATTATTAACTCTTTGCCCAATTGGGCCTACCCTTTGCTGAATAAAATTTTTTGGAAGATGGCAACCAGAATGAAATCTTCCAAAAATCCATATCACCGTCATCATCATCACCCCTACCTTCAATCCTAACTAAGGGCTAAGGTGAGGTAGGACTGAGAAGCAAAAAGAATGCACAAGAGCAAGACAACTACAAAACAGTATACCCTGTAACTTAGGCCACACAACTGTTCATTCACATAACTTCCAAACCTTAGTTACATCTGAATTCTGCAGTTTGCATGCTGAAAATTTTACCATGCACCTTATGAAACAAAGTCCAAGGCAATATTCCAACACGGAATAACAACAGGTATTATATACGCATACAATCATACACATTCAGCAAGACATTCATTCATCATCTAATCCTGTGTTCCCCCATGAGAAGTGTAGGAGCCCAGAGCTTGGAAAGTTGGTCCTGACATTTAAGATTAGTGACCAGCCTCAATCATCCCTGAGTGGCATGGAGCAATAAACCCCAACTGCAATAAACCCCAAGCTGCACCAGCTCAATCCAACTGGAGCACCTTAATTACCCACTAAACCACCAGGTGCCATAATTTGGTTATATCGTTACCACCCAACATGGTAAATGGTGTCCTGGTTACAGGAAACCATTTGCCTTGTCACTCAGTGTAGAGTGACCCATAGACAGAAGGAAGAGGAAAAAATGGAGGAAAGAAAGACAGTGGAGGAAGGATGGAAAAAAGGAAGGAAGAGAGGAAAGGGCACAACCGGGAGCAGCACTACATCGAGTGAGTGGATGGTGAACACCCCCACCTACCACTATGAGGGAAATTACTGTCATGTGAATTTAGTATGTCGGTACCTATAATGATATTAACAAAGAACAATATGTTTATATTTATTAACCCACAGACATACCAATGATGACCTGCGTCGTCATGCGTTTGTCAACCTCTGATGTCAGTATGATGACTTTGCCCGTCATCCGATGTAATCTCTAAAGAAATATTTAGGGAGTTGTCATTTTTGTTGGATGATGGACAAAAGTGGGTGGAGCTAAGCCTGCCACAGCTGGTGCATGTGTGTTCACTTGGTTTGCTTAGCTCAGTGTGGTGTGAGGTTCCTCACAAGTAGGATGTACACCTCTTGACCTCCCGCCGAACACTTACGCTCCTTTTTCTCGCATATATATGCGGCGTTATTATTTAAGAAAATACAACAAATAATGCATTATTGGAAAGGAAATTTATTCTGCTATGTATTGAAGCATAAAATATTATTACTTCTTGAATAGTTTTTTTTTGGCAAATATATTTTTAAAGGACAGTGTAAAACTTTAGCATAACAGCTAACTTCTACTCACTTTTTTTGCATTTTATTGTGTATATATTGTCTTTTTGGGCAATGTACGACAGAGCAAAACTCTTCATCTTCAAAATGTGACCAAAGTGGCCCTTCTGTGATGAATAGTAACTTTCCTACGAGTGCTAGAAGTAAAATAGCTCTACGCGACCGTTTTGAAAGCTCTCGAGCAAGAGTTACGTGCACAGCTGGAATTTACGCTCCTCCCTTGATGTGAAAGGGTTAATAGTAATTTTCAGCACCCAAGAGTAACATTAGCCCACCTCACAGACTTGACTGTCATTATCTTTTACAAAATGAATTCTTTTTCAACTTTAATTCAATACTGGACCACACACTGCAGACAGTAATGCAAAAATACCATCATCACTGAACATGAAGCACACACAGCATAATATACTGATGGAGTAAGTCATATTGAACTACTAGTACATTAATGTGAAAGCAACAAGCCACAGTCAGTCACATAGGCTTCCCGGACATCTTCAAGATTTGCAACGGAAGTCACTATCTCCAGTCCACTCACCACCCTCCCAATTGACGACATTTCAACATAACCAGGCATGTCTTTTGTGTAAATGGCAAACTGTGATGGATTGTGGTCCTGTCCATAGCCAGTGAAGTAATAGCCAGCCACCAGTCCTGCCACACAGTGCTGATTGTTCCTCCGTCCACGCTCCATCCCGGACAGAGCCTCACCACCACTCCCATCATTGTTTTCATAGTCACCGCCCCACAGCTGCTCTGCGCCGTTGACACGATCCACCTCCAGGAAGCGTGTGCCGGCATAAGAGGGTCCACACTCGCCTGTGCACAACGCCTTGAACTGCTTTGTGCGCCCCTCGTCGTCCAGTAGTACAATGTAGACCCTCCCACGCACCTGCCCACCCCACCACACCTCCATAAATATGATGGCTGAATCCTCATCCACAAGTTCTAGGGCTGATTTGTACTGAAATACCAGGGACAGTTTACTTACAGTGATGAATGAGAAATAATACAATTCATGAAAGATGTTGAGTACGGAACTCTGTGGACAATATTGGGTACGGGTAGTTAAAGAGTGTGCCTGGACAGAAGGGAGAGAAAGGGTGTAAAGAGGGGAGTGAAAAGGGTGTATGTGAGTGAGTCTAAAGTTGAGAGGAGGCATGAAAGGCCAAGAAGTTAAAGTCTCTCTATCTACCTATTTCCAGACGCCTTAATCCCGTAAGGGGTGGCCACAAACAAATTGCCTCCATGTCGCTCTGTCACCCACCATTTCACCGCCCTGCTCCCAGCTCAAACCCCCCCTCTCTCATATACCTCTCCACTCCATCCCTCCACCTCATCCTTGGCCTCCCCCTCCCTCTCCCCCCCTCAACCTCAATCACATACACTCTCCTCATCAGTTTCTCACTCTCCATCCTCTCCACATGGCCAAAATTAAAGTACACAGATATAAATGAGTGTGTGTGAGTAAGAACGGCATGGAAGTTGAGGTGGCAAGGGAAATGACAAGGGACTGAAGTAGTTGGATGAATTTTGTGCAGAAGAACACATGACAGGGACTGGCACTTCATTTTAACTTGAGTCATCATACTATCTGATGAATAATTTGAAGTGCACAGGCCTATGTGTGGAGTCAGGATTTTGAAGCATGAATGGTGAGTGGTTCCTTTCACTGGACATGCTGTTGATCAGGTCTCCCTCTATTATGTTTCTTCTTTCTTGCTTTTTGGGCTACTTCATCCCACCACTGGCTGGGGAAACGGGGTGGGATGATGAAGATAATAAAAATGCAAAAACAAAGACTTTAATTCTTCTTAAACCTTAGCTGTGACACTTGATATTAACCTCCCCACCATTTACAATATTTCTGAAAAATTAAATTCCCTGAAAATGCACGTCACACATGTTCATACGGGTAAAAAATAATTATAAAAGATGAAAGACAAGGTATCATGGTGAAGGCAAAGACATAGTGGAGGGGAGGATGGAGAAACTGACCAAATCAAGACTTAAGGGGGGTCATTAAAGCAAGGTGTGAAAGAGCTGAGATACTTTGAGATACTACCTCTAACTCTGATGTGTTCTTGAATATCACAACTTTTTCCACACTACTGGTACTGTTGGGTGAAACCAGCCTATCAACTGTCTAGGTAACAATGAGCTAACAGACTAGAACAGCGCCCAGCAAACATCCCACAGACCACAACATTCAACTGTCAATTTACAAACGAAGGCCCTTATTTCAGTTCTAGCTGTGAACTGGCTTGAGCAAAGGAGGTCCTGCCTAAAAGTCCCTTGATCAATCCAGGAATGGAATCTGGAACCTTTTGATTATAAGTCATGTACGCTTCCAGTTGCTTCCTGTAGTAGGCAACTCCATTGTAGTTTGCCGAGAACATAAAAGGTGTCAAAAAAGGTGATTTATACAGGATTAACTGCAAATAACTTACTGGAAAGAGGGTCAAAACCTGCTTCCTTCCCCATTTTCAAGATTACACTATGACCAGTTTTTTTTTTCTTTCTTTTTTAATGGATCATCCTAATGATATTTTACTAATACATTAACAACAGAATTCAAAGTCTGAGTGGAATACATTCAAGAATATTTTTCAATAAATTCAGATACATAACTACAATCTACTACAAAAGAACATAGGAGTAGCAGAAATCCTTATTTTTTTTTTTTTTTTTAACTGGTGTGGCGATTAAGTACATAGTAACTTATAAAAAACCTCCTATTTAAAGTCCACTGCCACCTACAAAGCTGCTTTATCAGCTTCCCCCAGTTTACCATACCAATCGAATGGAAAAAGTTAAGATGTAGAACATGCCCCTGTTATACAGCTAGTCCTCATTTATGGTATAATGTCTCACTTTTCAATATTTGGATCCTTATGACCTTTAACTTCCTTCACTTCAAGTTGCTGGTGATTTGTTATAAAGTTGCTGTGATATCAGAAATGCTTTTAAACCCTCAGCCATGAACCAGAAGCATGCCTCTCTTCAATGTGTTTTTATCTATAGCCAGATGCCATAATCCCATAAGAGGTGGCTGTCTGAGTTAGCTGTTTTACAGGGAGGGGCACCAACCCTCCACCAACCCTTTAGCTGACATGTAGGGAACACGTATAGGTTGGTTATATAGTTACCACCCAGCACTGTAAATGGTTTCCTGGCTTACAGGAAACCAGTAGGTTTGTCACTCAGTGTAAAGCCACCTCAAAGGGAAAGAAGAGTTTAAAAAAAAAAAAAAAAAAAAAAAAAAAAAAAGTGACAGGAAAGATGGGAGAATCAGAAAGAGCAAAGGGCAGACACAGAAAAAGAATGATAAAGGTGAAAGAAGAAGTAGGAGCACTACATCAAGTGAGTGGATGATGGTCAGTACAATGTGTTTCACATTATGGTAAATTTGCATTCTGCCTGAATATAACCTATACTTCTCCAGAAATCCAGCTATAACAAGGATGCCTGAATAACAAGTGTTGTCTTACTGGTATAGTCTGGTGGTGTGGTGGAGGGTGGCCGTCGTGCAGGGCATGGAGGTGTAGCCTGTTCTCCCATAGGCTGACTTGTGCGTGGCGAGGCTCACCATCCTCGGGGGTCAGGCACGCCCACAGGCTGCTACCACTCGCACTGGCATTGCTCACTGCTTCTCTCAACTTCAACACATTCAGCTGTGTACCCTAAAATTTTAAATTCTTCAGCAACAGACTTAGCAACAACAAAAAACAAAAACAGTGATATACATAGTCAGGGACCTAAGCTCTAATACAGGTACATGTACTCAATTGTGTCTATGTCACATTTAGGTCATGCCCCTTACTTTCCTCAATAAAGCCTCACATCCAAGAATATCACCTATGGACAGAGAAGCACTAAAACCTCTCTTAGTTTAGGAAGATTAGCCAGCAACGGGTTGTGGATTGTGGAAAGTGGATGTGGTGGAACCCCTATGTACACAAATGGCTATAATCTACCATAAAATTTTCCCAGTAGACTTACTAGAGTATGGCTTGGGAGTTGAAGTGATTACTAACATTTCATACAGTTCCTCTGGACAAATAATTACAAGAGCCCTGGCTAAGCACCCATCTTACCAGCCACAAATATGGAAAGCTTAAAAAATAACTTGACCTAATCTAAAAATGACTCCATGCTTCCTCTTTATGGAATACCTGTATTGGGGTTAGCCATGTACAGCTGATGTTTTCTATGGACTGCAAGCTAAACCAAGTGCCAAAATCAGCTAATTACTTCTCAACAGTTGTTGGAAGCAGTTGGGAAAAAAAATCATTTGAAAAGTGTACTGATACTGTAACATGATTTGTAACAATGTGAGAGTTTTAGCTATGTGGTCACTCAGATGAAAGATCTCTGAGTGACTGTAATTGTGGCTGCGAGTTTCCTGCCTAAAAGCAATAACTATGTGGCTAGTTACCAGGCTTGTGGCCACATTTCACTCTCATGCCAGTACCTCCCATAGCAGATGGCAGCCACCTATCTACCCTTGTATGACCTCTTAATTAATTGATGTAAAAGGACCACAATTATAGATCACCACAAGGAAACATTTACTGCCAAACACAACCACGTGAACACAGGGACATAATAAACTGCTTCAGTGCAGGTACCATCCTATCCTTACCCTCTATCACCAAAAACAAACAAACAACTTCCCTATACTATGCACAATGCCTCAACAACATCCCTCCTCCTCCACTCAACACAACACTTTACAAACACATACAAAATCACAACCATCAAAGCTATCCTAAACCTCAACCCACACAGCATCCTTCATTAACTCCCACCAGACATTCACCCCACAGAATGTAAGTTGTGGGCCCGTAGATTTACCATCAGGATGTCAGGTTGATCTTAAAGACTCCTTATTACTACTGGATGCTTTATTGGGAGCTTAAATGCTACACCCATGGGGTGTAGTTGATCTCTTACTCTCATACTATCATTAAGGGCACAAGCAGAGAGTTTCCTTTGTGTGTTGCCCACTGTCATCCCTACATTGTTTACAGATAGAACTGTCTCTCCAGCAAAATTTGCAAGAGGTCTGCTGGCCTCAGCCTGACTCACAGACAGCTCAGCGCAAAACATCTGGTTGCTTCCTCTTTCAGTCTTACAGAAGATGTCCTTCCCAGAGAAACATGGTACATCTAGCCAGAATACAATGTAGCAATTATTCTTCCCTGCTTCAATACCATCACAAAATACAATACAACTTATGAACATTTTACTATGTCCTCAATGCAATCAAGTCCCAGCACCACAACACACCTACCTCATGCACTTTTCACAACACAAACAAGCCTTTAACATAACTTCTACAAAAGATCTCTAGGAACCCCCAGCTGAGGCAGCTGCTTTCCTGTTGTTAACTGGGTTCATGTCCAGATGAGCCTGGGGCCACAACAACACTAAAATAACAGTTATGGTGGAACATTAAACAAAAGCTGGTGACTGAAGAGGTGCACATCAGACCCAAACAATATACAGCAAAATATGCACCTGAGAGTTTCTTGCAGGTCAAATATGGCTCCTGTGACCAATTCATCCACCAGCCATTCACAAACCATAGTGTCTTATTACTAAATATTGCTTGCCAAAAGCCAGTCTGCCAAAGATTACTGTCAATATAGGACACACCTACACCTCCACTGAGGCCCTGCTTGGATTTTAATATTTTCAAGCTCTTGGATCACTTCCAACATAGCCTAATCATGAAACAGGGAAGATGGAAGTCCCACTGCATGATAAGCATACTGTAGCATCCCTCACCCTGATCCCTAACTCAGCACCAGAACTCAATACCGAAGTTAGGACTAGAATCACCAGAAGGGATGACCACAGCCAGCTCTTCCAAAATAATCCTTCTGGATCTCAACCTCACTGCAATCAGTTCAGGACACTAAGTGTAATTTTTCTAGAGAATTTTAGTGTCTTACTTCCCTCGTCAGCTTATTAAAAAAAACCTAATCATGATTTAAGACGTCTACACCTGCACCATTTGTTATGCTGGTTGGTAACCAAATAACCAAATACAGTAATGGGGTAATGTGGAGCCTACTATGGTGCCCGTTAACTTTTTTTTTTTTTCTGCAAGGAAGAAGGAACCAAAGGCCATGAGCCCACAATAACAGTTCCCTCCAAGAGAAAAACAAAATACAATAGAGCGCCAAATGCATGATCCGATCATTTCGAGATGCCTGGACACACTGCGTTTGAAAGGCTGGAGATCACAGGCAGCAGGAAATACAGACAGAGGGAGACGGTTCCAGATTATACAAATGCAGAATCCATCCAGGAACCAAACCTCTACACTCATCCCCGAGCGTTGCTGTGGTGAGGTGTCTACTGCAAAGGAATAGGTTCACTGCATGAGACAACCTGGCAGCAGTGACTGATTGCCTGCAGTTGATGGGTCTGCTTGGCCTGGCAGTTCAAGGTTGCTCATCAACTAACAATCTGGTCCATGTCTTTGGTTTGAACTAATGAGTTTAGGTAGTCTTCTCATGAATTATTTTTACCATGGCTAATAAAACTGTAGCTGCCATATGTGAAAACAAATGAATATGAAAAACTGATGCCCTGGATTGCAAGAACTGCCCTGGACCAGATTTTCATTGCAGACTTCAGCACATGAATTCCAATCCTGTTTTGCCCACTCCTCACTGACAAATCCCCCACTCCCCTGTAGTGCTACCCTCTTCATTACATTGGTGTACATTTAATTTTAATCAGTACATCACCAAGCTATTTTCTATTATGTTCTACTGTTTCATCCTTTATTGTCCCATCAGGAGTACAGAGGCCTGTGGGTATGCTGCTCAGTCCACACAATTAAAGCAAATTTTTTTTTTAATGCGAGGAAGAAGGAACCAAAGGCCGTGAGCCCGCAATTATTGTTCCTTCCAAGGGAAAAACAAAATACAAGAGAGAGCCAAATTCAAGATCCGATCATTTCGAAATGCCTGGACACACTGCATTTGAAAGACTGGAGATCATAGGACGCAGGAAATACACACAGAGGGAGACAGTTCCAGAGCTGATTTGTTCCATAAATGAAGGACTGGGAGTAACGGTTAACTCTTGCATTAGAGAGTTGGACAGAAAAGGGATGTGAGTTTGCTGCTAGGCGGGTGCTACACACCCGTCATAGAGGTGGAGGAATGCATGAAGATAATTCAGAGGAGCAGTGACCATTAAAGTAGCAATAGAAAAGAGATAAAGATGCAACAGTGCGGCGAAGAGACAGAGGTTGAAGGGAGTCAGTAAGAGGAGGAGAGTTAATGAGAATAAAAGCCTTTGACTCCACCCTATTGAGAAGAGCTGTATGTGGAGAGCCTCCCCACACATAAGAGTTGTACTCCACACAGGGGCGGATAAAACCCGTGTATAGAGTCAACAATTGTGCAGGGGTAAAGAAGGAACGGAGTCAGCTTAGCACACCTAATCTCTTGGAAGCATATTTTACAAGAGATGTACTGTAATATGATCTTTCCAAGATAAGTCCCGAGTAAATGAAACCCCAAGCATGTTCAAGGATGATGCAGGATTAAGCTGAATATTATTAAACATTAGTGGGTATACCTGCGGAATATTTTGTTGGGTTGATAGGTGTAAAAACTGAGTCTTTGATGCACTAAAAACAACCATATTATTTTTACCCCAGTCAGAGATACGAGCCAAGTCAGACATTAGGTGTGCCATAGCCTTGTCCCTTGTTTGTTGAAGTAACTGCTGAGATGGACGTTGCGGGAACCGAATGAAAAGGTGAAAGGTGGAGTCATCAGCGTATGAGTGGATAGGGTTAGATGTACAGCTTAGAAGGTCATTGATGAATAAAAGGAAGAGAGTTGGTGATAGGACAGAGCCCTGAGGAACACCACTGCTGACAGATCTAGAAGAAGAACGATGGCCGTCTACAACAGCGGCTATAGAACGACCAGACAGGAAGCTAGAGATGAAGGCACAGATAGAAGGATAGAAACCGTAAGAGGGCAGTTTGGAAATTAAAGATTTATGCCAGACTCGATCGAAAGCCTTTGAGATGTCAAGTGCAATGGTAAAGCTTTCGCTACAGTCCCGAAAGGAGGATGACCAGGAGTCTGAAAGGTAGGTGAGAAGATCGCCTGTGGAGCGTCCCTGACGGAACCCATACTGACGATCAGATATACAAGAAGGTTGTGATAGGAAAGATGCTTTAAAATTTTTGTTAAGAATCGACTCGCAAACTTTTGAAATACAGGATGTTAAAGCAATTGGACGATAGTTAGAGGGTTGGGACTGGTCACCCTTCTTTGGGACTGGCTGAATGAGAGCAATAAACCCCAATTATCCCTTAGATTTAAACGTTCATGGGCCACATCAGGTTGGAGTCTCTTAACCCACCAGACCACCAAACATTCATACAGCTGAAATTTTGATAGTGCTGACATGGGCTCTCCTGACTCTACTACAGCTTGCATGGTGAAGCACACTATACACTGCACCAAAATAATGTTACATAAAATGGCATCATAGCCAAACCAGTGGATGAACTGTGCTCACCTCTACTCCATCAGTGTCAACTACTTCAGTCAAGTTGCCAGTCTCTCCTGGTTCTGATAGCTGACCAACCTGCACAGACATACAACAATAAAGGCAAAATTAACACTAGAGTCAGCAAAGTATTTACAAAGCACAATATCCCTGGTACATCATCAACATCATCGTCATTACTACTGCCCAATTATTTAACCTCCTAAGGATTAAAAGCCATTTCAAATAGTCCACTCAGGATGAAAAACCTTAATCACAGTTCTTTTGACTGGTTGAAGTTTTTGTCCTTTTGCAGTCTGTTTCCAGTAGCTCAACATAAGACTACAACAATACAACTCTACAGCCTTTCCAGATCACTTCTTTGTGTCTAGCAATGTACAGAAGTGTTTAGTTCTTGTTACAGCTCAGCACTGAAGATGAAGAAATGGCAAATTTTGGCCAAGTTTAAGCAGACAAAGAATAGTTATTCCATTCTATTAATACCCAGACAATTTTAATCAAGTAAAGAGTGGTTTACTGTGCTGTTTTCTACTGAAATAAGATACAGTACTGTATTACTGACAGAAAAGTTATGGTATGACTACTCCTTACAGTATAATAACTGCAAATCCTGAATCACCACTTTTTCCTTATCTTAGGTCATGATGATGATGCAGATGAACTCATTTTAACCCAAGAGGTCAGTTGGCCCCCAGCTTGGAGGTACCGTATTCTAGTTCACTTTTGGAGATACTAAAGTGAAAGGTTAGATACCTGCCATCATCAAATTGTGTTTATCAATTCTTTCAGTACAAAGACAACTATAGTTCCTTCAACTTAACTCAGCCCAGATTTTCATCCTTTTGCTGCTATTTCACATAGTTAGGTGGCTGAAAAAGACAATACTGTACAGTACTATGGTTCTACATCCTTTGCTTGGTACTTCTTGACTAGCATCATATGCTAGTACTGTACCGGTATATCTGTTGTTACAGCTCAGCTTTCAAGAAGGTAAGATGGCAATACTAGGCCAAGTTAATGTAAAAAGTGTGGTAGAAATTATACCTATATACTGAAATTATGCTTTAGTGTGATGATACAACAGTTATGGCCTGAAAGCTTCACATCTACAGAGGGTTCAAGTTGGGCCAAAAATGTTGCATCTTCACAATAAACACAGTTTCAACGTGGGTACAGTTTCTAATATCCAGTCTATTCATAGTTATGTTAACTATAGACCCAAAATTATATCTTCTGTACTATACTCTTACAATCAAAAGACAAAATTATTCAGCTTAACCCTCTAACACTGTATTTCTGGGAGCTGAATACTGTAAAAAGTTCTTTAGTCTCTGTTAAAATGACAGTCATGATAGTTTTGGATTTGTGGGTTTTCTAAATTTCCCTTGAACACAGTGGTCCAACGTTAGCTGGAAAAATGTGGTGCAACGAAATACTGAATCGGTGTCATTTACCAAATCAGCACTTTTAAATGGAAAATATTTGCTATAATTTTTTGCACCACATACACACCTAAATATCTGAAATAGTCAAAAATTTGTGCTAAATATAACTATCAATATAAAATCATATTTCAGACCTCAAATGTGCTGAAGTTAGAGGATATTTACCTTTCAGATCGTCAACATGCAACTGACAGACTTCCATGTCATGGGAATATTGATTTTAAGCACAATTAAAGGTATCTGCATTGTAAATCAGTATGTATAATAAACAGAAGTCTACCAAAAGGCAGGTTGTCAAGCTAGAGGCAAAAATATATACTTCTGCTAACTTTAGGAAATTTTTGTTCTAAATCTTGACTTTTTTTTAATTGCTAAATTAAATACAAATTTTTGACCACATTTCAGATCATCTGGTGAGTATGAACCAACATGGTGATAAAAATTTAAAAATTTTCCATTTAAAAGTGCCAATTTGGTGCCGAATCAGTAAATGACTGCCGTTTAGGTATTTCATAGCACCTGGAAAAATGCAATTTAGTTAACTTGCAGCCAATGGAACTGTATGGCCACTAACCATAATGTGATGAAGGGATAGGTCAGCAGGGCAGAGGACAGAGCCAACATGTGGAGTCCGGCAGTAGGGGCACCTGAGGGGCCCGTGCTTCATCACCTGGATGATACACAGCGTGCAAAATGTGTGGCCACAGCTAAGTGTACGGGGCAGCCGCTTGTATTTATTGTAACTCTCCCAGCAGATAACGCACTCCATTGAGGACACACACACCTATACAGAATTATCACGTTTATTCATTAATTCTTCATCTTCAATAAAATTATTTACATCAAAGAAATTCTAGCGATTTTGAGTAAGGATGCAGTATGTCATTTTTTTTTCAGTCCACTGTAAATAAAAGAACGGGCTATTAAAGTTGCACAGCACCCTATAAAGATGATTTGCCAGCTGTATGGTATAAGTTGTGACATACACTACATAAACTCTCAATTATCTGTCATTTAGCAGCCAAGGGAGTGTGGCATGAAGTACTGGTAGTAATCCCCCACACCCTCCAAAGGAAGTCTAATCAGTCAATTTTCAGTAATCTTTTATCATTTTTTTTTTCTGTGCCTGTCCTCCTCTCTTCCTACTTCTCCCATCTTTCCTGTCACTTCTTATTGCTTTTCTTTCCTTTACAGGTGGCTTTACATTGAGTGACAAGCCAAACGGTTTCCTGTAAGCCATGAAACCATTTACAATGCTGGGTGTTAACCATATAACCAAATCCTACGTGTCAACAAGTGGTTTGTTGGAGGGTTAATGCCCCTCCCTGTAAAACAAATAACTCAAAGTCAATGGCCACCCCTTACGGGATTATGGCGTCTGGCAATAGGTAGATAGACAGACAGACATATCACTCGATCCTAGAAATCTGACACAACCATGTTGTAGACTACATTATTTTGTATCTATTCCACTATAAATGTTTTCAGAACTGTATATATAACATGAAAATCCTATATTCAGTTACCTCAAATCTCTGCTGACATCTGCCAGTAGCCAACCATATTTGACATTCCTAACACATTTTTTAAATTTGAAAGCTGGCAGTCAAATGCAAGAGAGGATAGGATGGATTAGGCTTGATTTGGTTGGGTTAGTTTGGTTAAATCATTAAGCTTCCCATTGCTTTGACACAAGTTACTCTGACACGTCCACTTGGAGCAATGCCAGGTAAACAACACACCCAATCGGAGAGACCGTCGGTAAACAATGCCGCAGGTGACCTGGCTGCTTCCTTAACCATCCAAAAATAAGTATATTTTGCCCTGGGTAGGCCTAATCTAGAGAGTGATTTCTGAAAAAAAAAAAAAAATGCTCAAATTCATTCAAATCACACTGAAATCGACCAGGAAAATTTTTTTTGATGTTAACTACAGAAAATAGACTGTCTAATCCCCTATAAAACTCTATACTTGCACTGCTTCACTATTTAATGACAGGAAAACACTGAAACAATGTAAAATACCCATGATAAAATGTTACTGTACTATAAAGCTGCCGGGAAAATGAGTGTCGAAATGAATGGCACGGATTTCGATTTGGGGGCTTCAAAGAGAATTCCCAGGGACAATATCGTCACTTGCCATAATATCTCTAGGACCTATTATCACTACTCGTTAAACAAGCCACCACTGACAAAGTTTTGGTCATATATCTTACCGGAGATTGTTAAGGCCCAATGACACACAAGGGCTTTTACTGTAAAGTAACTTTTTTCCCCGACTTGAACAGCGGTCGCTTATTTCACAAAGTTTTGTTTACGTTCAAAAGACGTCAGGTAAATATCATTGTTTATACCTGTACAGGGATGGTCAAATTTAGAACAGCAAAAATTTAATCAATTTATATTGTTCAAAAACATTAATATGAAATTATATGAAGGTGCTGAGATTTAAAAAAAAAAAAAAAGTCAGTAATATGGAAAACGGGGCAATATAAAGAAAATGGTCAGCAGCATAGAAAACGGAGTCACCCTATAAAAAGGGACAAATGCTGTCAGTCCCTCAGTGTAGAAAGTTTCGTGAAGTTGGTAGGTGGTTGGCGGTAGGCAGTTTACTGCTAACACAATGGATTACTTAATACGTTTGTTACGTGTATTTCCGTCTTGGGCGGGTGTGCCTCAACGTTTGGATAAGAAGACCAGTAGGCCTACACTGCGGGACCTAATGAGACAAAAACATGATATAATGAGCGATACTGTCACCCAGTTTGCCTTAGGGCAAGGCGTCAGTAGTATAGCGTATAGGGTTTATTACAAGGGCAAACTTTCATGTATGAAGGTGGGTAAAAGATTAAGCGAACACGCCAATTTGATGAGTGAGGGCAAAAAGCTGTGGAAGCTTCGTGGTGCTGGGGGCGCCCCGCGGGTGTTGGCGGTTGCTACAGACTCTCCCATTCTCATCACAACGCTGACTCCCGGTGTTACCTTTAGACACTGGCTACTCCACAGCCAAGCAATATCGCCAATACAGCTGACTGACGTATTTTTGCAGATTGCACTCAGTCTTTGCCAAATTCATCGCAGGGGTTTCATACATAACGATGTAAAATCTGATAATATAATTCTGGACTTCAGCCAGGGTCGTGTTACGGCCAAACTGATTGACTTCGGGTTGTGTAGTAAGGCAGGCGACGCCGTGACCATCCCTGCGGCCAGCCCAGAGCGCCATCGTCAGCACCGATGGTGCGCACCGGAGATGTACTTCGGTAGGACAACGAGCTCGGCCAGTGACGTGTACTCGCTGGGATATCTTATAGCAAGCAGGTGCGACCAGCTGGAGTTTGTGCGACTGGGGGCTTGGGCAAGTGACCTGGTGGAGCTGGCTTACCAAATGATGCGCCTTGACCCCGCCAGGCGACCGTCCCTAACGCAAGTTATAACCGTATTGTATAAAATGAAACATAACTGTTGCTGATTCCATCGCCCACTGAGGCAGATGTCGCCATGATGTATAGCTGAATCTAATGATGCGCCCTGACCCCGTCAAACGACCGTCCCTAACGCAAGTTATATAACGGTTTTGTATAAAATGAAGCATAACTGTTGTTGATAACACTGCCCACTGAGGCAGATGTCGCCATGATGTATTGCCTAACCCAATGATTCGCCCTGACCCCGTCAAACGACCGTCCCTAACGCAAGTTATATAACGGTTTTGTATAAAATGAAGCATAACTGTTGTTGACACTGCCCACTGAAGCAGATGCCGCCATGATGTATTGCCTAACCCAATGATTCGCCCTGACCCCGTCAAACGACCGTCCCTGACACAAGGTATAACTGTTTTATACAAAAAGAAACATTACTGTTGTTGATTCCACGGCCCACTGAGGCAGATGTCGCCATAATGTGTAACCTAATAAAGCGCCTTGACCCCGCCAGACGACCGTCCCTAACGCAAGTTATAACCGTATTGTATAAAATGAAGCATAACTGTTGCTGATTCCATCGCCCACTGAGGCAGATGTCGCCATGATGTATTGCCTAACCTAATGATGCGCCCTAACCCCGTCAAACGACCGTCCCTAACGCAAGTTATATAACGGTTTTGTATAAAATGAAGCATAACTGTTGTTGATAACACTGCCCACTGAAGCAGATGCCGCCGCTGGAGCCGCAGGACCACGTCAGGCGACCGTCCCTAACGCAGGCTGTAACCGTTTGGTACAAAATGAAACATTACTGTGTTGGTAAGTCCACTGCCCAGTGTGGCAGATGCCGGCATATAAGGTGATGTTGCCATTTAACGGCTACGGCTGCGGGAGGGCACTGCAACACACCCACCCAATGTACTCCCGCAGCTGAGCGGCCGGCCAGCTGGTACTGTTCAGTGTTTATTATTGCCTCATATTAGGTCTACTTATTTTTATCATTTCTTACCAAACAAAACTGTACCCCCACACGCTGATGTACATGATCATTATGGTGTAATTTATCACATGCACAACTGTGCCCTCACCCATTGAGGTAGATAATTTTATGGCACATTTTCCATGTACAACTGTGCCCACAAGTACTAATGTAGATGATTCTTGTTGTGTACTTGATCACTTATGCACAACTGTCCTCATATCCACTGATGCATATGATCTCCATAGTGTATTTTATCACCTACTAAGCACAACTATGCCACCAGCCACTTACGTAGACGCTGCCACTTCTTCATGGTGTATTAAATCAGTTTTCATTCCTCACTCAGTACCCCAACCCTAACTCACTTCCTTTAACCCAACGACGTAATTTTTCTTTTGGTACTGCCACCTTTAGACGAATTTATTAATCTGTTTGCTCATGTAACATTCGTAGCTTTTCCTTTTCTTTTCTCTGATGAATACCGCCTCTGCTTGTCTATGGCTTATCTTCCAAACTAAGGCTACTGATGGCAGGCCATTCTCTCATTTTATATTATACTTTCCAAGCCAAAGGTGGGTGTTGGGTGTACGTGCAAAACACGTACTTGCTGTCACGTTGCTCAGCTTCAGTGTTCCGAACTTTGCACTTTGGTTACGACTGTCATGTCAGTTTTTTTTTTTTTTTTTTTTTTTTTATGCAAGGAAGAAGGAACCAAAGGTCAGGAGCCCGCAAACCGTTCCTTCCAAGAAAAAAAGAAAAGAAAAGCAATACAACACAGAGCCAACTTCAAGATCCGTTCATTTCGAGATGCCTGGACACACTGTGTTTGAAAGACTGGAGACCATAGGAAGCAGGAAATACAATATTCCCCATCCTCAGCACTAGAATGGAGTACAGTCCTGATTGTTCCATTGTGTTATTTTGCTGATGCCCTGCCATGACAAACACCTTCGCCCTTGTCCATCAACTTGCACCTTCTCTTCTAGCTGGAACTTTGCTCCTACGCAGCCTTGCCAGATAAGGGTGACCGTTTCCAGCGTTTTTACTGTTGCCTATTTGCATGTTTTATTTTTTTTTATTTTTTTTTAAATATTCAAAGTGTTGACTGTCCTCAGTAGGATGATGCAGCACCTTTCCTCTCATAGCCCTTCTGACCGTAGCGATGGGTTCTGTCAGGGACACGCCACTGGCGATCTTCTCTCAGTCTTTTAAGAATATTGGTCATCCCCCTTTCGGGACTTTGGCGAAACCTTTGCCATTGCACCTGACATCCCCAAAGCTTTCCATAGAGTCTGGCTAACAGTTCCAGTTCTATTTATTCCTGCATTTATTGCTTGCTTTCTGGTCACTGTACATGCTTTTGTAGGTGGCCACTGTTCTAAAATTATCAACAGTGGAGTTCCTTGGGTTTCTCTCCTGTCCTCAGCTGCCTTCCTTTAGCCTACTTACCAGTGGTCTGAGCTGCACATGTAGTCCCATCCACCCATACGCTGTTCACTTCACCCTTTATTTAGGCAACCAATCCTCAACGTCCATTACAGCTGTTACTAAGTCACGAGACCAAGTTGTGGTTCACGTCTCTCATTTGTCTCTTGTTTCTGCTTCAGGGAATAGAAACCATAACTGTTTTAATGGATCATCATTCAGTACCAACAACGTTCAGTTCAGCATAATCTTCTCCAATAATATCCCTTAATATTCAGCAGTATCAGTCGCATTTCACAGTGTCCCTTGAGTGTCTCTCTGCGGCCTCGTCATTTACAAAATAATATTCACTCTTCTTGCAAAATCCACTTCTCTGAGGGTGGGTGTACTAAACAAACCTAACTTTCTTTACCCCAGTGCAGTTACTGTTTTTGTAAAGCCTCATTTACCCTTATAAACTGTTCCTCACATCCGTTAGTGGTCATTCTGGTTACAGTATTTTTTTAACGCGGTGCCCCTCACCCAGTTAGAACAAAATGAACGCACCCCCTTCCAATTTTAAGCATAGTGTACGGCAAAGGTGGAAAGGAGTGGTCGTGGCGTTACATTTTGATGACAGGACCATCTCAGAGGCATTTATATTGACAAACTGGATTCACTTATGGCAGTGTTAATATTCATCGAATTATATTAACTTAGTGGCTTTGCTTGTTTATTGCTTTTCTCTGCCATTAAACATATGCAAAAATCATCGGAAGACGTTACAATACCAGGTAGCAATTCGAATAACAAAAAAAGTAAAATCTAAGCATGTCTGAATAACCACAAAAATGGCAGTAAAATATTATTGCTACAGTACAGTGCTGGAAAGCGCAGTATAGGATGCTCTAGCCTCTCTATTCATGGATGTTTACTTCATAATTTCATAATATGTGCATGCCAAGCGTTCCATTTAATGTTCAGTGACAGTTACAAATGTATAACTCATGGACAAGAATGTAGGCTACAGTTATATGATTATTGCTGAAGCATATTTGCTTTTTCTACTATAGCATGGGGATGTATTGTAGGCTACATGTCTGAGGATGCCATATGCATCCTTTTAATCAGTAATTATCAAAATACTATAATGTTTCTGCCAACAAAGTCCCCAGATTAATAAGTTTGCCCAGCTGGTCAGCTTGAACGATATATGTACAAGTGCAGTGCTTGATGTATTGCAAACCAACCATGACTCAAGGCCATTTTCTGGATGTGGCACAATCAGTACTGCTACAAAAGAGATTGTGATATATCCTTCTTTCCTTCCATCCTCGTGTCTTCTTTTCATTTTTTCCTCGTCCTTCTGCCTACGGGTGACGACGTTCCTTCTGTCTTTCCTTCATTCTTTCCTCTTCCTTCTGCCTGTGGGTAACTCTACATTTGAGTGACAAGCCAAATGGTTTCCTGTACACCAGGAAACCATTTACTACGCTGGGTGGTAACCATACAACCAAATTTTGGCGCCTGGTGGTTTAGTGGGTAATTACGGTGCTCCAATCGGATTGAACTGGTGAAGGTTTATATCCAAGGGGTGGTTGGGGTTTATTGCTCACGTAATGCCACTCAGGGATGGGTGAGGCTAGTCACTCTCATCTTAAATGTCAAGACAAACTTGCCTAGCCCCGGGCTCCTGCGCTCCTCATAGGGCAACGTAGGGTTGGATGATGGATGGATGGATGGTTACTTGTGTAGAAGCAATCATTTTCATACATCCCAGGGCTCAAGAGGGATTCTTCTATCCCAGCAGCCACCCATGCACGATAGGGTCTGCATATATCAGGCTTGGGAATATCACAGCATTGCCTGCAGTGTATGCTTTTTGAATGCGTCCTCTGTAGGCGGGAACATGGCTGACTTTTCTCTTGTGGTCAGAGTGTACTACAAGTTGGTCCATGAATTTCTTTCCTTTCTGTTTGCGTTTCTTTCCTTTCTGTCAGACCGTCAATATATATTAGTAACCTAGTGTACACTGGCGAGCAACCTGCTATCAAACGATGCCAGTCTCACTGCACTGTGAAGGTTCCCTGAGATGTGCAGTATTTTGAGGCAGCTTTGTGAGGCAGTGCATTTACCAGTCCTGAACAGGGCAGTGTTGGCACTGCAACTTGTGAGAGCATGATTAGATGGCAAACATAAACCACGAGTCATGGTTCTTTTAGAATGACCAACATACATGTGGACTCTAGGTGTTACTTGCTGACCATGTAAAATAGAATGACCGCCACATATGTCATTACAGAGAATGACAGTTGTGGAGTGTGTTTAAGCGACAGGATGTAGTACCATTCTGGTGTCTGTTTCCTCTTGGAAAGAAGAGCTCAAGAAGCAAGATCACTCCTGTGTTCCTCACAAACTCAACAGTCTCACGGGTGGTGAAGCCTTCAGTCGTTCTGGCACATTAGCAACCAAGGTGAGATATTAATTATTCTTTGCAATCTGAAACATCCAAAGTTTTCTTGTTTGCACGAGGGATGCAGGATTCTTCTGTACTGTACATGAACTTTTCGGATGCACCACCATCTCCATGCATGAATTATTTTCGTCAAAGTTGTCCATAACAGCATCAGAAAGTGTCACACGTGACCTGATGTTCATGTGGTATGTATACACCTTCAGACTGAAGAAGATGGTAAATATATGAATAAATACATCAACCAATAAAGTCATCAGTCCAGTAACATGGTATATGAATGTGTCCTAACTATACTCTGTTTTTACTTAGCGTAAAATTACCATTCCGCCATCATTAATTTCGAGTTGTAGGAAGAGGTTATTACTAGAATATGGTGCAAAACTCATTTTACACTGACTTGGCCTAAAATTGGCATCTCCATTTTGAATGCTTAGTTGCAGAAAAGAATTAACACTAAAAATTGAATACTATTGCTTGCCCGCAAAAATGTGCGGAACTATTAGCCTTTCAAAAAACAAAATGCTTGCAACTCTGGAACTGTCTCCCTCAGTCTATTTGCTGCTGCCTATGATCTCCAGTCTTTCAAACGCAGTGTGTCCAGGCATCTCGAAATGAATGGATCTTGAATTTGACTATTGTATTTTGCTTTTTTCTTGGAGGGAACTGTTATTGCGGGCTCATGGCCTTTCGTTCCTTCTTCCTCATAAAAAAAAAAAAAAAAACTGTTTCCATAACATTTCTGAGCCCACAATGACCAATGCTGTCCAAAAAAGTCGAAAACAACTATTTTCGCTTGCCGCGGTTTTCGACAATTTCGTACCGTCGCGTCGCGCGCGATCGCCAGAATTTTTGTTGGTATTTTTCTGACACTCTTTACACTTACCCTGGCCTAATACAGAAAATATTACGTTGGTATCTATTACCGTTCTCGTGAGAGAAACGCACAGACAAACACTGACACACAGCTTGAGTTTATTATGTAGATGGTGCTAGTCATGAAGTGCCATGAAAGGGACGAGCTCTATCTCTGTCCACCTCTTCCGCTGAGCTACGTGAAATAAGGTGTAAAACGACGAAGGGTGAAGTGAAAGTGAAAGAACTATAATTACGAATATACAGTATATATATATATATATATATATATATATATATATATATATATATATATATATATATATATATATGAAAGAACTATAATTACGAATATACAGTATATATATATATATATATATATATATATATATATATATATATATATATCTGTGTGTATATATAAGGGGTATATATCTATATATATATATATATATATATATATATATATATATATATCATTTCCTGTGGCACCCCACGGGATGCATAGGGTCTCAATGAACTCTCTCCACCAATATTTGTCTCTTGCCATCTCCTTCAGGTCCCACCAACACTCCTCTCCTGCTTCTTTTTTCATTGTCCTCAACCAGGTTTCCCTCGGCCTACCTCTACCTCTTCTTCCTCTAGCAATCCACTCTGGCACATCCTGTATTAAACAACCTTCTTGTCTGTATATGTGCCCCAGCCACTTCCAGCGAGACAGTCTCACATATTCATTAACTGGTTCCACTCTCGTAATATCCCTTACTCTTTCATTTGTAACTCTGTCTTGCCACTTTGCCCCAAGAATCCTTCTCAGTATTTTATTCTCAAATCCTAATACTTTCTGATCTGTTGCAATTGTACTGTACCATGACTCATGCCCGTAAATTAAAATGGGTCTAACCATGGACTTGTAAATTTTCGTCCCGTAACTCAGCGGCAGAATTTGAATGCTGTGGCTCAATATATATATATATATATATATATATATATATATATATATATATATATATATATATATATATATATATAAAAATAATGTTGAGCCACAGCATTCAAATTCTGCCGCTGAGTTACGGGACGAAAATCTCTGCCCTGTTAAAATCAAGGTCTTGGTTAAAATAGCTGGACAATACTGTAGCCACGGACGATGTTATTCAACTTTAAGAAGACTTGGTGTAGTGAAGGGGTGAATGATGGCAGTATCTAATCCTTGCAGTGCGGAAAGTGGCTCCGAAGTTGAGTAAAAAGGTCCATAGAGGAAGACTGAAATCCGAAACATGTCACCACACAGACTTAGAGATCAGTCTGAATAAATACGCCTGACGAGAGGACGAGTAATAGAGGAGAGAGGAGGAAGGTATATATATAACTCATATACACCGTACCAAGCTACACACCCACCCACCCACCCACACACACACACACACACACATATATATATATATATATATATATATATATATATATATATATATATATATATATATATATATATATATATACTGTATAAGTAAACATGTTTTGGGGGTGTGCAGAAGGAATGCAGTGCACGCTAGATGTGACGCTTGCACAGGTGAAGTGCTGTGAAGCAGCTGCAAAATGGGAAAGCAGCTGGGGTTGATGAGATGTATACAGAGATGACTAAGTATATAGTGGAGAGGGTGGAATGAAGTGCTTGTTGGAGATATATAAGAAGGCATGGATGAGTGAAACTGCCAGCAGAGTGGAAAAAGGCCGTGATTGTACCCCTGTACAAAAATAAAGGAGAGCGAAGTGGTGCAAGAATTATCGTGACATAAGTTTATTGAGTGTGGTAGGGAAGGTATATGGAAGAATTATTATAAAGTAAGAGATAGAAGTCCTAGTGAGTGATGAACAGAGTGGCTCTAGGAGTGGCAGAGGATGTGTGGATCAAATATTTGCAGAGAGGCAGATAGGAGAGGAGGCTTGTGAGAAGGACCAGAAGGAGCTTATGGCATTCATGGATCTGGCAAAAGCATACGACAAAGTGGACAGACAAGGATTGTGGAAAGTTTTGCGCATGTACGGTGTAGATTGTAAGCTGCTAGGTCCTGTCGAGAGTTTTTATGACAGTAGTGAAGCATTGGTAAGGGTTCATGGGCATCTAAGTGAATGGTTCACGATCTGTGTGGGCATGCGACAAGGTTGTGTGATGTTCCCATGGTTGTTCAGTATACAGTATATATGGATGGGGTGATGAGAGAAGTACAAAAACGAGTAATGGAGAGGGGGATGGCGTTGGTAATGAATGGCGATGGATGGAATATCTCAAATTTGTTGTATGCTGATGATGCAGAATTACTTGTAAATACCGGACAAGAACTTGGTAGGCCAGTGCAGTGTTTTGATGATGTCTGTGAGCGTCGTGCCTTGAGAGTAAATGCAGAGAAGAGTAAAATGATATGGTTGAGAGAGAAGGTGACTTCCAGTGTCATGTTACAGGGAATGGAGAGAGACTGGATTTGGTGAGAGAGTTCAAATATCTGGGTACAGTGATAGAAAAGAGAGGAAGATGTGCAAAAGAAGTGGAAAGTAGAGTGACACAAGGAAGAAAAGTAGTTGGTGCAATGAAGGCCTTGATAAGAAACAGAGGCTTGAGTGTTGCAGCTGCATGAGGCTTACGTGTTTGTGCCAACTTTAACATATGGATGTGAGACTATGGTGTGGTATGAAAAGGAAAAGGCAAGAGTAAGAGCAGTGGAGATGGGACTGCTGAGGAATGTATGTGGAGTACAGAGGGTGGATAGGATACGAAATAATGTGACTGGTGAAAGATGTGGAGTGAGGAAATTGGAGGACACCAGAATCGAAGAGAGTGTCCTGAGATGGTATGGTCAAGTGGAGAGAATGAATAACAACAGAGTGGTGAAAAAGGTATATCTGAGCGAAATTGTGGGAGGGAGGAGGCGAGGTAGGCCAAGGAGAAGGTGGAGAGATAGATTTAATTCCCGAGCTAGGCAACTATGGCCATATAGCCCCGCTAGGTTGCAGGAGCGCGCTACCACTCCCGGCACGGCGGTCCCGGGCGAGGCTCGAACTCACGACCCTCCGGACACTAGCTTGGCGCTCTACCTCTGAGCCACCGCGCCCCCGAGGTGGAGACATATGGTGGATGAGTGTGTGAGGAAGAGAGGTTTGGAAGTCGGTGAGGCTAGAGAACTGACGAGATCGAGCTGGCTGGATGAATGTTGTGAGGAGAAGTGCATGATGAGGGATTTGGCACCCCATTTTAACGTGGCAGCATCCGGGTTGACTCAAGCGGATACGTTTATGTGAAGCTACAGAACGTGGTGAATGTTTTCGGCATATCAGATAGATCCAGGATTTCGGGGGATTGAATGATGAGTGAATGGAAGCGTGGCCCATTAGACTGAACAAATTTGGGCTGTCTGGACATTGCTACTGCTCATCCTGCCCTAGAGTGGGAAAGGAGGTCCGGATGATGATGATGATGATGGTTTATATATAGAGTAGAGAGAGAGAGAGAGATCATCATATCTAATCCTGTGTTATATATACAGTATATATCATGATCATCATATCTAGTCCTGTGTTATATATATATATATATATATATATATTATATATATATATATATATATATATATATATATCATGATCATATCTAATCCTGTGTTGCCCCATGAGGAGCGTAGGAGCCCGGGGCTAGGCAAGTAGGTCCTGACACTTAAGATGTGAGTGACCAGCCTCACTCATCCCTGAGTGGCATTACGTGAGCAATGAACCCCAACCACCCCTTGGCGCTCAATCCGACTGGAGCTTCTTAATTCCCCACTAAACCACCAGGCGCCATAATTTGGTTATATGGTTACCACCCACCCACCGCAGTAAATGGTTTCCTGGTGTACAGGAAACCATTTGGCTTGTCACTCAGAGTAGAGTCACCCCTAGGCAGAAGAGAGAGAGAGAGAGAGAGATAATACGTGCCACCAGTTAGGTTTCTGCAGTAGGGACAAGACCTTGCAGTGACAGTTTTAAGCCCTTTCAGTCCAGTGCCATGCTCCGTGGAAGGCCTTTGAGATGTGAAGTATAGCAGCGAAGATACTACCAGGATCCCCAAAAGATGATACCAGGAACGGTGTTTCAATAGCTTCATGCTGAGGAGTGTCTCGAAGTGCAAGAGGTTATTAGGGTTGACATGAGCCCCTCTTCGTTGAGACACAGTGACTTAAAGCAGACCTCCAGGGTAGATGCCTGTTGACATACGGAGTTAGCCTGCGATTATAGTCTTACTCAGGGAAAGGGCAATGAAGGGGGGAAAGAAATAGAAGCGCCTGCTCACGGAGAGGTATTTGGGTGAAGGATCTTGAGGGAAGGACCCGCAGACAGTTTGAACGACTGCTTCTGTTTTTATCCCTTCATTTCTTTTGCCCTTTTTTTTTTTCGTTTTTTCGTTTTCACTGGTGCTTCCCACCAAGAAATACATCTCACTGCTGCACCCATGTAATATAAGGTTGATAAAGCATTTTCATGCAGGGAATTGTACTGCTAGGTGTTTTAGGGTCGGCTTCCCTTCCCTCTAACGCCTAGTGTGTAGCTGGGTTCTCTTTCTAGACCGGAACTTAGACAAATAGGAGAGAGGCAGGACACAAAAACTCAAGGCAGCAACCTTACATGTGTATTACTAAATTCTACAGCGGAACGGGTAGATGTCACAAATACAGGTATACTGGACTACCATAATTCTTGGGCCTAGATATGGGTTGTTAGTATCGCGCAGAATACTATTCAGGTCAAGGTCGGGTAAGGTGAATAGCACTTAGGGCAGAGGGGTTGTGCCCTATTATTGCAGGAAGTCCAAGTCCTATATATTGGTGGAACTGGTGGCGCTATTTCACTGTGGGTAATTATTACTTTAACACTGGGGCCTGCGTATGATCTTAGTGTGGTGCGGCGTCACTATTTGGTAGCGTGTTCACTGTGATAGACCCGTATTTCACTGCCTTGCCGTGTTCACTGTTTCACTGTTACCTTGCTTATTCCACCACTCTTTTATATTGTCACTGATGATTTTCTCACTGACTTCCTTTATACTGTTAATTCACTGATCTGCCTTTTCTTCACTATTTCACGGACACTGTGCTTTCACTGTCACTTCTTTCGGGTCTGGGCGTCGTGGCGCACAAGTACAAGGGCGGCGGAGGTGACTCAGCCTCACTACTGACGGGGCTGGGTTCCGCTGGGGGCCTCTGTGTTCAGGGGCCACTGGTTCACCCATAGGGGCGTCCTCTCTCGTCCGGGGCTGCTGGTGGCGAAGAGTCCTGCGCTTTCGGGGCTTGGGGCGGGAGTCTGGCCCTCAGGGTTGGGGCCGAATAGCTGTCTGAACTTCTCACTCAGGCACCTGACGAGGGACAAAGATCTCCGGCGTCTGGCTGTAGGGAAGTCCCACCCGGGGGTCCTGGGGTCGGTCTGGAGGTCCCAAGGGCTGCGGTCCCCGGTGTTCGAGGATGCCATCAGGAGGGGGCTGCGGCATCAGCCTACGTTGGGGCCTGTCAGGTGAGTCCTCTCAGAATCCGGCTGCAAGAAGAGCCTGGTGGTAGTCACGGGGCCTCTCCAGTACTCCTCCAGGTTGGGGGCTCCCTCTGGGTCGTAGGTTGGTGGGAAGGATTCAGCATCTGATGGAGGAGCGGCTGCCGGCCGTCTCCTACCGTAGGGCCCGGCTACTGGCCATGGCCTTCTAGGGGCGCGGCTACCAGCCGTCGCTAAGGCCCAGCTACTGGCTGTGGCTTGGGGGAGGGAGCGGCCACAGGCTGACTCAGGGGCATCTTCAGAGCGGCTACCGGCCATATCCTGACAAAGGCAGGAGTGGCTACCAGCTGTCTCCTGGTTACCTCCGGAGTGGCTGCAGGCCATCTCCTGTAGGAGGGTCGAGCGGCTACAGGCCGTCTCTCAAGGGGTACATTCAGAGAGGGTACCGGCCGTCTCCTGACGAAGGTGGGAGCAGCTATTGGCCGTCTGGTTACCTCTGGAGCAGCTGCAGGCCGTCTCCTGTAGGAGGGTTGAGCAGCTACAGGCTGTCTCTCGAGGGGCACCTTCAGAGTGGCTACCGACCGTCTCCTGACAAAGGTGGGAGTGGCTACCAACCGTCTTCTGGTTACCTCCAAAGCGGCTGCAGGCCGTCTCCTGTAGGAGAGTCCATCGGCTACAGGCCGTCTCGTTAGGGGCACCTTCAGAGCGGCTTCTGGCTGTCTCCTGACAAAGGTGGGAGTGGCTACAGGCCATCTCCTGTTTGCCTCCAAAGCAGCTGCAGGCTGTCTCCTGTAGGAGGGTCCATCGCCTACAGGCCATCTCGTTAGGAGCACCTTCAGAGCGGCTTCTGGCTGTCTCCTGACAAAGGCAGGAGTGGCTACAGGCCGTCTCCTGTTTGCCTCCAGAGCGGCTGCAGGCTGTCTCCTGTAGGAGGGTTGAGCGGCTACCGTCCGTCTCAGGGGTGCTGACTGGAGCTGGAGTAACAGCTCCACCCCATGGTTGTTAGTGGTCGCCTCGCCCGGAAGGTAGTGTCATATTCCTGCTATGGTGGTGGCGGGCGAGCTCCGGGTCATAGGGGCGCTCGGCCTGGGCAGACTTATGTCCTTGTCGCCCGGAGTCCGGGCGCGCTGTATAGCCTATCCTCCTCGGTGGGCTCCTTCTGGGGGTGTTGAGTTGCCCTCAGTGACATTTTACTGCATTTTAGGAATGTTTTTACTGTATTCTAGATTCAGTTGCAGGACATTCAACCTATGTCTTCACCATGTCCTTAGCACAGACATCCCCATTGTCTCAATGGAAGGCATGTTTTCTCCATCTGGTGATTTGCCAGTATCATAGGGTACTTACAATGTTTTTATATCCGTGTAAAATACTGAAAGTACTTTCGAAGAGTATATGCTTAAAAGAGACCGAAAATGCCTATTTTTGTCATATCTCATGCACTGCAAAAAGTGCCATTACTTAGCTATTATAGTGGTGAGGTTACCATTGCATCAGCCAGTCAGCGCTCTGGATATTAAGGCTTTCTTCTCTTCCTTTTTTTTCTTTTCTTTTTACTACCGTTATCAGATTTTTATAACTGAACTCAGAACATGGTCTTTCGAATGCATGTCATATTGTGCGGCATTTGAAAACTTACGTAGGCCTATACCCTATTATCCCGTAGTAGCTATACGTGTGTTGCATGCATAGCAGCACTATTGTGATCGTTATAGGTCATCCAAATTACTCTTTCACTTTTACTTCTTGTATTTATTAACGTTTTGAATCCTCAGAGTAAACTCTTCATTGAAGCTAGTAAATAGTTATGGGAGATACCACGCACCAATCCTACCCACCCCTCTTGTTTCTCCTGAAGCTACCCAAGTCTACTCACCCCTCTTGTTTCTCCTGAAGCTACCCAAGTCTACTCACCCCTCTTGTTTCTCCTGAAATACCAGCCGTGGTAACGGGGACACGACGACACTCCCAGGAGGTGACTGCGGAGGGGTTACGAGGGCGCGCGCACCGCCCGTGCCATATAGGCATATGTCTCATACGGCCGCACACCCCTATTCCACGGAGCATGCCCGACACAAACACCACAGTAGGGGTGCTTTACCCTCCTGCCAAGCCAGCCCTTGCCAGGATCGGGGTGGAGCTGAAAAATCAGTTCCTGGCAGCACCCCAGTGACGGTCTGTAGCAGCACACTAAGAGAGACGGCCTGTAGCCGCTCAGATATAGCAATGGCCTGTAGCCGCACCAAGACCGTGACGGCCTGTAGCCGCGCCAAATTGGAGATGGCCTGTAGCCGCTCCGGTGATGCCCACCCTCTCTCCTCCTGCAGAACCAGTGATGGCCTGCAGCCGCCCTCAGGGAAAATGGGAGAAATGGAGTTCCCCTGAGCTATGCCCTGTATTGGACTATATAGCCCCGCTAGGGTTACAGGAGCGAGCTACCACTCCCGGCGCGGCAGCCCGGGCGAGGCTCGAACTCGCAATCCCCCGATTACGAGTCCGGCACGCTACCACTGTGCTACCGCACCCCCCGCTGCACTCAGGGAGAGAACGGTATGCCCCCTATCCTTCTGCAGTTGCCTCGAGGAGCATGACACCAGTGACGGCCTGTAGACACATCAGTAGGCAGGAGATGGCCTGTAGCCACTCCCTGCCTACACGTCGCTCTTCATACAGGACTCCGGCGACAGCCAGCAGCCGCGCCTGTGGACAGATGACAGCCAGTAACTTTGCCCACGGTTCCGTCAGGAAGTTGGGCCCCGGTGACGGCTGGTAGCCGTACCGACAGGGAAGGGAAGGCCTGTAGCCACTCTCCCCCTGTTGCCCACGGGACCTCGGCGACGGCCTGTAGCCATGCCAGGGAGAGACCCCTAAAAAGTCTCTCACTCCCTGTGACTTTGCAACCTGAAGATGACCCTTCCAGTTTTCCCCACAGAGGGAGCCCCTAGAAGGAGAACCTCTGCCTAGAGGACTTGTGGAAAAGCCCTGTGTTTTACCTGGGAGTTCATGCCATCCAGCCGTCACCCAAGGGAGACAAGAACCTGATGGACTCCTGCCGGAGGTGACGCCGCAGCACTACCCTGACGGCAGCCCGACGGGAGAGAGGCCACAGATGACGGACCCTCAACGGCACCCCCAGACCCCCAGGGCGTGACCTCTCCAATCCCAGGCAACGGCAACTTCCTCCCCAAGGCAGTCACCAACAGGAGCGCCTGCCAGAGCTGTTCGGCCCTAACCTGAAGGACCAGACTCCCCTGCCCAGCCCCACCAGTGAGGGGCCCTTCACCACGCCCGACCTCAGTCCACGACGGGCGACGATGCCCCTGCGGATAGTCCCGTGGCCTTTGAAGGAAGGGATACCTGATGGGACTCCGCCGACATCTGGCCGACACTTATGAGTCCCCGGGCCCACTCTGCCTGACCAGAGTCCTCGCCCTTCTCACACAAAACAGTGACTGCTCCGACGAGTGTGAATATAGTGCCTGTACAGACTACTGTAGACCGCGAGTGCTGAAGGCAGTGTTCTAGTAGTGACACCTGAAACAGTGCATACCTGCCAATGTACCGTGTCTAAATTAGTGATCTACCTCTACGCAGTGTACAACGGGACACTAGTACTAATATTGTGAGATACGCAGCCCTAGACTAAACTTGTGTACAAATCCAATGGATCTATCACGCAGTGTCTGTCCTACATCCTCGTGACTGGAAGTATCATGCGAGATACATACTGTATACCATACCTGCCAGTCCGAGTCCTGTCTAACTATCTATCTATCTAGCTATCTATAGCCCGAGGCCCTAATCCCGCAGACAAAACACCTCCAAGTCACTGTCACCCACCATTTGACTACCCTCCCCCCAACTCACCCCCCCTCCCTCATATACCTCTCAACTCCATCCCTCCACCTCATCCTCGGTCTACGCCTCCCTCTCCCTCCACCTCACCCACATACACCTTCTTAATCAGTCATTCATTCTCCATTCTCTTCACATGTCCAAACCACCTCAGTGTATTTCTCCTAATCTTCTCAACCACTTCCGCATCCACCCCACAACGTTCCTTCACTTCTTCATTCATCAACCTGTCCCTCAATGTCACTCCACATGCTCCTTTCAAGTAACTCATTTCCACTGCTCTCACTCTTGACTTGTTCCCCTCTTGCAAGGTCCACGCCTCGCCTCCATTCGTCAGGGTAGGGATCACAATACTATCATGCAGTTTCTCCTGTCTAACACCCCATGATATTGTATAGCGTATTGTGTAATGCTGGTTGTATTGTTCTGGAGAATATAGTAATATACGTGTAAGGTAGTTGCCCAGAAATTTTATGCCCTGCTCCTCTCGTGGTGTATCCTAGCTCCGGTCTAGACAAAGAACCCGGCTATACAATAGGTGTTTCTAGGACTGGAAGCCGACCTAAAAACACCTAGCATAGACCAGAGCCTATGGCTGTGGCATAGACTACCCATGTCAATAGCTCCCCCCACCCCAACTCTCTTGTTTCACCTGGAGCTACCATTGTCAATAGCCCCCCCACTCCATCCCTCTTGTTTCTCCTGAAGCTGCCCATGTCAATAGCTCCCCCCACCCCACCCCTCTTGTTTCTCCTGAAGCTTCTCCTCTCACCTCTGTATTGTCTTTACACGGCTCACTACTTTCCTTAAGCTGAGCGTTATCTTGCCCTTTTGATGATAACACTTCACATGTATGTGCTGTATAGTATTAGGAGCAGCATACCACTGTACTGTAATATTCAGTGCACATTTTTTGAACGACAATACTGCGAGGGCTTTAGTCAACGTCTGACTCTGAGACTTTATTAGTAAAAATCTTTGTATAAGAAAAACTATTAACATGCGCGCCATTGATCTCATTTGTTTCGTGACCAGCTATTATAAAAAGCAAAACTTTTCCTTTTCCTGTTATGAAGCATCGTACCTCCATCTTTTCACTCAGGTATCGCTGCTACAGGGAACGTCTGTAAAATCGTGCTGAGGCACTATATAGGGTAAAAAAAGAAAACTGGAATGTTAATTTAAAGGCAGGTCAGTCGATGGTGAGTTTGAATGCATTCAAGCGCCCAGTCTTTTTTTTTTCTTTCTTTCTTTCTTTTCAAGCTCTTTTTAACATCATTTCTGCACTTTCGTCATTTTTATGTGAATTTTGTAAACCCAATCAGAAGAGGTGTAGCAATATGGCGACCGTTTCACCTCAATGCTGTGATGCTGCTGCTCTTCCAGTTCATACAGAGAGCGAGGCAGCAGACGCCGCAGTGATGGCGAATGAAAACAAAGCTAGCAAGAATGACACCGTGGGATTGTTTTTGCAGGCAATGGGTGAGTTGAGAGTAATGCCATTCTGTCATATTCTCTGGCAACATCTTAATGTACTTGGATTGTTTTGAGGTTGGTCAGAGGGGCGTGTACTCGGAGCTGTTAGCGGGAGAAGAGGAAGAAGAGCTGGGTGAGGGAGCAACCTGGCCGGGGGGGCTGGGCGCGGTGATTTGACTGATGCCGGGTCGACAAGCACTGGGGAAAAATGGTTTGTGACCTAGTGTTACCGCAGGGTTAATTTGGGGAAGGCTGTAATGAGGATCATGATCCTGTGATCTCATGTGTTGCACCATTTATTATCACTCTAGTTTCAATTTAGGCAGTGGATATTGTCCAGAGAAATCTTAATAAAATATGGTACTTGGATATTTGTTAAAGACTGTAAATGTTTATGTTGTTATATGTTTAATTACGAAGTCAGTAAACTTTTTTTCCAGTCCATGCTGTGCCTGTATCAGGGAAAAGGTATAAAGAACATTATCCATAGATCAAACTTTATGGTCACTCTGTTAGTAATATATAAATTTTTATTTCATCCACAAGGAACAACTTGCACTTATACTACAATTAGGAAGGTAAAATATTTAGAAAAACTGGTGTATATAGGAAAAGAGTGGATTCCAGTAATGCAGGAGATGTATTATATCAGGTATTTGCACAACCTGTTTGTAACTTAACATTACTGGACCATTGATGGGTCTGGAGATAGCGTATGACTGAGTAGAGCATCTTTGATGGAGCAAAAGGACACATGGTGAGGGGAGAGGAAGTAATGAGTGGGAACTGTTATCACATCTATTTGCAGGTGATGCTGTGCTGGTAGTTCCGGTAGAGTGAAGTGTAGTTACAGAGTTTGTTGCCAGAAAAATGGCAAATAGTTATTAGGTCGCAATTACAATTGCAGTAGTTTGAAGTGTGTGATATTTATCTCTCTCCACTTGCTAATGCTTTTCTTCCACTGTATACACTTTTGCCACAGTGTTAACATTATCATTTATAACATTAGCCTAGTTTATCTTAAGCCTAATCTGGCAACCCAAGCATAATCAGCTTTGACCTAACATGGGGAGTCTTCAGTCCTGACCTAGACATAACCCAGTCCTAACCTGGGTATCATCCAGTAGTCCTAACCTGTGTATCATCCAGTCCAAACTTGAGCATCGTGGGGTCTTGATCAGAGTAGTATTTAATTTTAACCCGGGCATAACGTTGACCCAACTTGAGCCTACATCTTTTCTATCCTTAATGACCTAGAGCAGCTTGTACAGCACCCTACCCTTATACCTGAATGCCTTGGGAAGAGTTGCAACATACTTGACCTTCCCTACCACTAATCCTTCTGCTTATGCTGTTGATCTTTTCTCTTTCCCGTGGGCTTCTCCTATCTCAACCTTATCATCTTAACCTGTCGTATTGCTCCAGTACGGCCTGTGGACCCTCCAAAGAAACGTCAACTGTGGCACTTTGGAGCTTCTGACTGGGAGGCCCTCAGGCAGTGCTTCTAGGATTTTTCCTGGAATGATTATTGTTTCCATGGCCGGGAGCCATCTGAGTGTACCTTGCACATTACGAAGCTTATTTTCTTGGTCATGGAAGCATACATTCCTTTTTCATATCCTTTGACTAATGCAAAAAAAATTTGGTTTAATCATGCTTGTTCTAATGCTGTCCACAACAAGGACAAGGCCTACATAAGGTACCGGAGCTAATCCACTCCTGAAAATCTTATCTTTATGTTTCTGTCCAGAATTGTGCTAAATCTGTTCTTCGGTCCGCTAAAAATAATTTCATTCGTACTAAATGCTCTGAACTCTCCAACTTAGATGCCTCCTGCTCCTTCTGGCATCTTGCCTAAAACCTTTCTAACAACTTTACCTCATCATCCTTCCCTCCTCTTCTCCATCCTGATGGCTATATAGCTATTTCTTCTACTGATAAAGCAGAACTCTTCGCGCAGACTTTCCCCTCCAATTCCACCTTAGACGATTCCGGCACTGACCCTCCATCACACTCCCCCATCAGACTTCCTCACTGCTAATATTAAAATTACTTCAGTTGAAGTATTCTCTGCCATCACTGGCCTCAGTACTACCAAGGCATATGGGCCTGATGGGGTCCCTCTTGTTGTCCTCAAGAACTGTGCTTCTGTGCTTACACCCTGCCTAGGTAAACTCTTTGCCTCTGTCTGTTAACTTGTACCTTTCCTTCTTGCTGGAAGTTTGCTCTCATTCAGCCTGTCTCAAAGAAGGATGACCATTCCCAACACTCTAACTATCGCCTAGTTGCATGAACATCCTGTATATCAAAAGTTTTTGAGTCTATTCTTAACAAAAAAATTTTAAAAGCATTATTTCTGTCTCAACCTTCTTTCCGATTGTCAACATGGGCCTCGCCAGGGACACTGCACTGGTGATCTTACCTACCTTCAGACTCCTGGCCATCCTCCTTTCGGGACTTTGGCAAAAGCTTTGCCATTGCACTTGACATCTCAAAAGCTTTCCATCGAGTCTGGCATAAATCTTTAATTTCCAAACTGCCCTCTTACGGTTTCTATTGTTCTGTCTGTGCCTTTACCTCTAGCTTCCTTTCTGTCCGTTCTGTAGCTGCTGCTGTAGACGGCCACCATTCTTCTCATAGAGCTATTACTAGTGGTGTTCCTCAGGGCATTGTCCTACCACCAACTCTCTTTCTTTCATTTATCAGTGACCTTCTACACTGTACATATAACCCTATCCACTCATACGATGATGACTCCACCCTTTATCTTTCCATTTGCTTCCCGCAGTGTCCATCTCAGCAGTTGCTTCAACAAACAAGGGATGAGGCTATGGCACACCTAATGTGTGACTTGGCTCATATCTCTGATTGGGGTAAAAATAACCTTGTTGTTTTTTATGCATCAAAAACTCAGTTCTTTCATCTATCGTGACAAAATCTTCCACAGGAGTACCCTCAAATTTTTAATGATATCCAGCTTAATCCAGCATCATCTTTAAACATACTTGGGGTTTCATTCACTCAGGATTTATCTTGGAAAGAACATACAGTATTACCTCTCTCATAAAATCTGCTTCCAAGAGATTGGGTATGCTAAGCTGACTCCGTGCCTTCTTTACCCCAGTACAGCTTGTGACTTTATACATGGGTTTTATTCAACCCTGTGTAGAGTACAACTCTCATGTGTGGGGAGGCTCTCCACATACACATACAGCTCCTCTGAACAGGGTGGAGTCAAAGGCTTGTTGTCTTATCAACTCTCCTCCCATTCTAGCTCCCTTCAACCTCTGTATCTTTGCTATACTGTTGCTACTGTTGCATCTCTGTCTTTTCTGTTTCTACTTCAATGGTCACTGCTCGTCTGAACTGTCTGTTTGCATCCCTTCTCCACTATGGCTGGCATGTAGCACCCATCTAGCAACAAACTCTCATCCCTTCTGTCGAACTCTATAATGCAAGAGTTAACTGTTACTCCCAGTCCTTCATGTATGCAACAGGTCATCTCTGGAATTGTCCCCCTCTGTCTGTATTTCCTGCTGCCTATGATCACCAGTCTTTCAAATGCAGTGTGCCCAGGCATCTCGAAATGAACAGCTCTTGAAGTTGGCTCTCTTAATTTTTTTTTTTTTTTTTTTTTTTTTTTTTTTTTTTTTTTTTTTAGGGAACAGTTTACAGGCTTCTGGCCTTTGGTTCCTTTTTCCTTGAATTCAGAAAAAAAAAAAAAAAAGAGGTCTCTGCTTCAGTATAACCATTCACACTTATTGGCATACCATATTCACGATTTGAGGATTCCATACTAATTCCTGTGAAATTTTGCTGTTGCTGGCCAGTACCGGTAGTTACTCACACAGCCCTAGCGTAGGCTTTCTATTATATACCTACTCAAATTTACTCACAAGAACTATGCCACACTGTGATTGGTTGAAACTCATCTACCACAGGCTGTGATTGGTTAAACAGAGTTGGTATTAAAATTTGAATAAGGTGTATACCGGTACATTTTCTGCTCTATCCTCTCCTCCATCCATCTTTCCTTCCATCTTCTTCTGTCATTCTTTCCTTCATTCTTTCCTCATCTTTCTGCCTACGGGTGACTTTACACTCCATCTTCTGTCTTTCTTTCCTTCATTCTTTCCCCTTCCTTCTGTCTGTGGGTGACTCTACATTGAGTGACAAACCAAATGGTTTCCTGTACACCAGTACACCAGGAAACCATTTACTATGCTGGGTGGTAACCATACAACCAAATTTTGGCACCTGGTGGTATAGTGGGTAATTATTGTGCTCCAATCGGATTGAGTTGGTGAAGGTTTATATCCAAGGGGTGTTTGGGGTTTATTGCTCACCTAATGCCACTCAGGGATGAGTGAGGCTGGTCACTCTCATCTTAAATGTCAGGACCAACTGCCTAGCCCCGGGCTCCTACGCTCCTCATGGGGCAACATAGGATTGGATGATGGATGGATGGATGTATACATTTGCTGCATGTATGGAAAAAAAATGCCAGCAGATTGTGAGCTGGAAATAGAAAGCACATCAAAATACAGTACGTTAATTACAGTTGTTATTTCTCTGTGATCATATCCAGAAAACTGGTAATGTGTGTGTGAAAGATAAAATGTGTAATTGAATGTAGGCAAGTGTATGGTAATGATGTTTGTAATAGGCTGAGAGGTACCGGTATTTTGTAGCTAAGATGTTACTTAGTGATATGTAAATGGAATATGTGTATATGCTCAATTATTTCATCCATGTTGTGATAAAAATTGGAGTATGAGTTCAACAAAAGGATGCAGTAAGGAAGGACAGTGCAAAGGGCATTGAGGTCACTGACAGAACATTGGAGTATAACCATGGAACTTAAAAAAAAAAAAAAAGAAAAAAATGCGTAAGGGTGTATGGTGTTGATTTCAGAAGTAACGTACGGTAATAAAGTATGGACAGTACTTAAGGGACATAATCAGCAGTGCAAGCTGTTGAAACAACTTGTTGTACCATACTTCAGATGTTCATGTGGAGTGGTAGAATATAGCTGAATGGACAAGTGAAAGATGTGTGAAGAGTGAGGTATGTGGTAGCCCTTCACGTGGAAGAACAACTTGTAACACTGGTGGTTTGACTGTGGAGAGAATGAAGAGAAATAACTAGGAGAGTACATGAGAGTGAGGTGGTTAGGAGGAGGAGAGGGTAACTGAGAACCTTTTGTGTGTGTGTGATTAACACCATTTACTGTATTCCTTGAGGGGCTGTGGCATTTTCCATATAAAGTTAACCTTTTATTGGACTGTGTAGCACTTTGCAACTAGATACCATTCCTAACATCAACTAGTGACCCTTGGGTGGGCTGAGACACTCTACCCCTTGGTCAGAAGTATGCACTAACTCACTGAGCCATGGCAGTTACGTGATGGAGAAAGAAGGTGCAGTTGTATGCAAGGGAGGATGGTGTCCCATTTGAGATATGATTATTACTGACTAGGAAGTAGTTGGCATCTTGTCATAGCTAGACAGAAAGATCAAATTATTGTCGAGGAACAGTGTGCACTTGCATTATTTTGTTGTAAGTCAAAGTTTCAGCAGGCTGAAAGGAAGTTTTAGTCAGAGTTTCACACGAAGGAAGACCTGTTACGGTAGCAATAGTTGAAAGCTATTTCGGGTAGCCTGAGTAACAGTGCCATCAGTTTGTTTTTCATTTGGTCTAAACAAGGTTAGCCCCTAAAACTCAGGGAGGAAATACTGTCTTCTTGCTTGAGAAATCTGATAGTATCAACTACTGTACTTCAAAACTGTCTTTGACCTTATGAAGTGGTAGTATGCAGTACAGTACATCACATTGGTCATGAACATTTACTTTATTACTGTTTACAGTTGTTTACCTGACAATTACAGCACAATTAGCATTTTCCAGAAAAGTTAGTAACATGCAGTTCCTAACTCCGCCAACTTTAGCACTGAGTAAAATGCATATAAACTTTACAAAATGTTTTATAAATAGTTTATTTTACTAATTTCTCGTATTTCATATTCCATTTTCCTGAAATGTACGGATGACAGTATGTCAGTATGTATAGCACTTTTAGCAGAAATGCGTAGGGTACCAGTACCCATCAAACATCAGTGAGTTATTGAGTAACAAGTGGAGGGTAAGGAGAATCTCTGACTGGCATTAAGTCCCCAAGCTCATCAAACTGATTTTTTTTTTATTTTTGGCACCAAACCTGCCACCATACATGAATGACATGCAGGGCATGGCATTTGGTTGTCTCTGTAATAGCTACAAGAATAGCACCTGGGGTGCAAGGGTTGGAACGGCCATTGTGTTGTTATTATTGTTGTTGCAACCCCAGACTCTTCTGAATATGAATCTGGTGGACTGCCAGGTTGTCAGGATGATGATATTATCCAGTAAGAATGACTTTCCTTTGTTTTGCCACCAGTGGACCGGGAGCCTGGCAAGAGGAAAGTGAAACCATCTAAGGCTGCGCTGGTGGACTTGGCAGAGTTGGATTTAGGTGAGAGCTCTGATGACAGCGACTTCAATGTAGATGAAGCCAAGCTCAACGACGATGATGACCTCTCAATCAACAGTGACCCTGATGCGCCAGATGATGATGACGATGATGATGATGATGATGATGGGGATGATGACAGTGAGGGTGGGGAGGAAGAGGAAGAGGAAGATGGAGATGGAGACATGGGATATGGCACATCTCACAAGACACTCAATGTCACACAGCTACTGGAACAAGCCAAGCACAAGCAGGCACTTGAGGCAGAGAGGGTAGGTAGTATGTAGGATCTGGTGACATAGTTTTCATATTATTCTTGCTGTTTCCAGATGATTCTTTTCAGCATAGGAGAGTGTCTTACTACTGGAGGTGGTATTGAAAGCTGTATTTAACACTTGCATTTTTTTAAATCTCATAATTTGAGTAAGATCATTTGTCTCGAGATAGTAAGAAAAAGTTAAAAATGTGTCATCATATTGAAAGGGTTAAGACTGTAGTTCATCTACCTTAATGTAACTGAGTTTTACAGCTAATGTAATGTAGATCATTGGCAAAATAAGACAGTACCGGTACTACAGCTGAACTTCCTTTCCATTGCACTTCTTCATGACTAGCATCATATACAGAGTTAATCTCTTTTTGTTACAGCTCAGCAGTCAAGATGGAAAGCTGGCAATTTTAGGCCAAGTTAAAGTGAACTGAGTTTAGTGAAGTGAATAGGCTGTATATTTGGTGGCTTAACCTTTCATCCCCCCCCCCAGATAACTTCAGCTTATGAGAGACCTTTCAAACTGGAGGTGTTAATTGGCTCTCCTGTTTTTTTTTTTTTTTCCCCGTCAGTTACAAAAAGAGCACTTTATTACAGTACCGTCGTTACCAGTATACATGAAGCCGTTTTTTTTTTTTTTTTTTTTTTTTTTTTTTTTTTTCCCCCCCCCAGTACCCTTGGGAAAAGTTGCTGTATTGGATCATCTTGGTTATGTAATGAGAAGTGAAGTAGTTGCACACTTCGTATCCCCAGATGACTATTCAACCTACTGTATTTGAGACTTTATACTGGAGGGGTTAGATACAACCATAGTTAACACTTCAGTACTAGATCACTCTTTTAAGCTGAACAAAGTCATCTGGTTGCTGCAAGAATATTTAAATGATTTACTTTGAGAGAAGTGGTTTGGGTACCAGTTGTAAGTTTGTGTGTGTGTGTGTGAGTTCACCTGTTTGTATTTGATAGGATTAGAGTACTATAATCGTATTGTCCTATCTCCAGCATTCCAATTATTCAACCTTCCTTGGAAGTGTAGATATTCCCAGCCCGTACCAGACTTTCACCTGATTGGTTCCATTTACCTATACTTTACTTTTGTTTGGAAAACTATATTTTCTTGTGTCCCTCAAACACCGTGGCAGCTTAAGTTTATATCTCCAGTAGACCCTTTTTATCCACGGAATTTGCATCCGCGGATTTAAGTTTCCGCGGATCAAACTTATTTTAATACTGTACTATACACTGTAAATTAATTTGAAATTGGCACGTAACTCGCACTTCTTTTGTAGCTACAGTTAGCATACCCGCACCCACAGGCATTCCCGCCATTCCGCCAGTCTTATTGTAAACACCAATCAATTCGTTACTTACGTCGTCGTCGCCCTTCTCATGTTTACAGCTCTACTGTACTTCATTGTGTAAGTGAAAAATAACTTCCAAGAAACAAGTAAAGGATAAAAGCAATCCTTCTAAGCCAAAGAGAGAGTTTAAGGTGTTATCTGGCATCTTGTCAGAAATGTCAGACTAGACTCACAGCTTACCTACAGTGCCGCCACACATCTCGTCGCCTCACCACATTGGCACTGTAGGAACTGTACTACAATCATCGTCATCATCATACAGCGATCATTGTCATCTATACAGCAATCATCATTGTCATACAGCAATCGTCATCATTGTATGAAGGTTATGAAGAGAACACATAGTCTTTTGGTGAGTGATAATATGTATTTGCCTCTTCTGTCTTTCTTTCCTTCATTCTTTCCTCTTCCTTCTGCCTGTGGGTGACTTTACACAGAGTGACAAGCCACATGGTTTCCTGTACACCAGGAAACCATTTACTACACTGGGTGGTAACCATATAAGCAGATTTTGGCGCCTGGTGGTTTAGTGGGTAATTATTGTGCTCCAATCGGATTGAGCCGGTGAAGGTTTATATCCAAGGGGTGATTGGAGTTGATTGCTCATGTAATGCCACTCAGGGATGAGTGAGGCTGGTCATTCTCATCTTAAATGTCGGGACCAACTGCCTACCCCCGGTCTCCTACGCTCCTCATGGGGCAATGTAGGATTGGATGATGGATGAATATTTTAAAGTATGTTTTTATTTTTTCAGGGATGTGCTTAGCTTATGTGGAAATCATATGCCATTTTGTGATGACTTGAGTATCCGCGGAATTTGCCTTCCGTACGGGTCTCTGGAACCTAACCCCCGCAGATAACTAGGGTCTACTGTATGTTCTCTTTATCTTCCACCATCCTGTATGATATAATCATCTCTATCATTTTTTAAAGTGGGAAGACCACACAACTGCAGCATATGCTAATTGAGATCTTACCTTGTCATTATCAGTTTACCTGACATTTTCACTCATGTAATTAAGTGCTATTCTTATATTTTTTAACCCCTAAAACGCGGCTGTGTACGCGCGATCCCCCCCCTGTGGCGGGGTTGTAGCGGGGTCTGAGTACCTGTGGAAAAATATTTGCCAAAAATCATAGATTAACCCTAGAGCATTAAAATTTTTATGGCATATATTACTTACATTCAGCTATCTCCTGAGCCACATGTTGAGCCTTCGTTGACTACCAAAGGACTTGTGAAGACTTGCAAAGTTGGGTAACAAAGTCTTCACTCTCACACCTCCAGAAACCCGGTTTTCTTTCTACCACAGCCTCAGTCTGTCACAGTACACTTTATACAACAACGTAAAGGTAGTTAGGAATCCGTATTTGTACAATAAACACTGAAAATAAGGCTAAAATCAACGGAGCGTACGGCCGACATGCACTGTGGCGGCGGTTTTCCCATCACTCAACAAACATTTCCATTTTCACAGCTAAAAACATGTATACTACATTATTTTCAATCATATTACTTTCCAAAAGATCACCACGGCGCGCTTTTTATTCTGCCTTACGTCCGCCACTTTATTCTCGTTCCTGTCGGCCGCTTGCACTGACTGGGAAGAGCTAGAACTCGCCATAATCTCACTTTCAAAGCCTGCAGTAAACTGACACTAAACAGAGGCAAAAGCTAGTGTTACAACTGGGGAAACAAGCGTTTCCTAGTAGCATAAACTGCTTGTGAGAGGAGATCGCAAATTTACAGTTCTGAGCGCTCAGAGCGCTGCCATGTATCACAGCCAGGCTGGCCGGGCCATGGTAGGGGGGGTACGGGGGGAAAACGCGATATTTGGCAACAACTGAGGTCAGTAGTACAAAGGTAAAGTATGCTAGTTGTAGCTAGAGGATGGTGGTACTGATAGACAATACCAGCTGGAGCCTGCTTGCCCGCGGTTATTCAAAATATACTAAAATCGCAAACGCGACGACCCGCCGTCCTGCCCTTATGGCCGAGCGTCGCAAACGCGACGATCAGCGTTTTAGGGGTTAAAGGATTTTATGCTTTGCTAGTTATCTTATATGCTTCATAGGTGATAATCCCTGCTGTATTATTACACCCCAATCCTTGTCATATGTTTTCTTGGCATTGTCTTCCATCCCCATATTATGGTCCCATTTTCATCTTCTCTTGTTTACACCCATCTCAGTCACATGACACTCACTAGTGTAAAAATCACTCTGTCACTCTTGGGTCCATCTGTATAGTTAATCCAGTTCCTTTTGCAGCCCCCTACTGCTTGTCTCATCTACAATTTGCTTCATAATTTTTGTATCATCAGCAAACACATTCATACATGACTGAACTTTGTTTGGTATATTATTTGCATATATTAGGGAATGTAAGAAAATGTTCTGGAAGGAGGTAAAAAGAGTTAGACAGGGTGGTAAAAAAGGTAATAGGGAAGTGAAAGATAAAAGAGGTAGATTGGAAGTGGAAAAGGGAGAAAAAGTGAGCAGATAGAGAGAATACCAGTCCTGTATTAGAAAGCCCTATCATGTTTTCAATATGGATGGTGGGTGTTAGCACTGAAGTGGTGACATGTGGAGGTGTAGGAAGACTACTGGGCCTTGGGATAGGTCACTGCCCCCGAGAAATAGGCCCTGAAGCCTTTCCCCAGAATCGGACACATTAAAAAAACAAATGTTAAACATAGAGAATGAAAGTGATGCGAGTATGTGGATGGGGAATGGCTGGTAGAAGGAGGAAGATAAGAAGGATGGAAGAGATCAGTAGGGTGGAAGTAATGGAAGCAGTGAAGAAATCAAAATGGGAAAAGCCTTAGGAGTTGATGGAGTGTGTGGTGCAACGTTGAAGCATGGGGAAGAGACAGTAGTAGAATGGATGTGGAAAATATGCAGATTGGCCTGGGAGGAAAGTAGAGTCCCAGAGGATTGAAAGTCAGGTATAATTATTTCCTTGTACAAAGGACAAGGGAAAATGAAGTGTGTGGTTATCATAGGGACATTTGTCTTCCTAGTTTAGTAAGAAAAGTTTATGGTAGGATACTTATTGACAGAGTTAGGGGAATAACAGAGGAATTATTGGAAGAAGAACGGGGGGGTTTTAGGAAGGAAGGGGTTGTGTAGATCAGATACTCATCCAAAGGTCTTTAGTGGAAAAGTTCCCAGAGAAGGGAAAGAAGTTGTATGTGTCCTTCATGAATTTGGAGAAAGCATATGACAAAGTGGATAGACAAGGAATGTGGAAAATATTAAGAATATATGGAGTAAATGGGGAGCTGTTGAGTGCTGTGAAGAATATGTATGAGGGTGCTAAGGCTGCAGTGCAAGTGGATGGTGGATTGAGTGACTTTTTCTACCTGAATGTTGGATTGAGACAGGGATGTGTCATGTCTCCATGGTTGTTCAATCTGTATATGGATGGAGTTATAAAAGAGATACAAGGCAAGGCAGTCAATGTTAGAGTGGCCCTAATGAGAGAGGGCAGCATTTGGAAGCTTCCTGTTCTCCTGTTTGCAGATGATACTGTATTGTTAAGTGAAGGTGAAGGGGAACTGCAAGTTACTGTGAATGAGTTTGGGCGAGTGTGTAAGAAACGGAATCTAAATGTGAATGTAGGGACGAGTGAAGTTGTGATCTTTGAGAGAAATTATTTGACAGAGTGCACAGTAAGGTTGGATGGTGAAGAAATGGAAAATGTAAGTGCATTTAAGTACAGTACTTGGGTGGTGTGATGAGTAAGGATGGAAGTTTAGAGGATGAAGTGCTTGAAAGTGTACAACAAGGAAGAAAAGTTACTGGTTCTTTGAAAGCATTGCTAAGAAATAGGGAAGTGAGCATGGAAGTAAAAAAGTCACTGCAGACAGTATTGTGATACCAGCCCTAACGTATGGAAGTGAAGCTTGGACCTTGGTGGCGTACCACAAGTCAAGAGTGAGAGCAGTGGAAATGAGTTATTTGAGAGGAGCATGTGGAGTTACATGAAGAGACAGACTGACAAATGAGGAAGTGAAGGAGCGATGTGGTGTGGAAGTGATAGAAAGTGTTAGGAAAAATATACTGAGGTGGTTTGGCCATGTGGAGAGGATGAAGAGCAAAAGACTAACTATAGTTGTGGCGCATGACTCTGAGGTTGTTATTATCGTGCCCTGGTTACCAATCATAAGACGCATGTGATTCGTGTATAATAATATTCGTGTATATTATTGCATAATGATATGACACACGTATAATATGATATGAAATCGGACGCACTTTTGAATGGTAGGTTGCCAGAGTACGAAAATGACAACCTCGGAGTCATGTGCTGCAACTATAGGAGTGTATGTGAGTGAGGTTGAGGGGGGGAGAGGGAGGGGGAGACTGAGGATGGGATGGAGTGGAGAGGTGTATGAGAGAGGGGTGTGTGAGCTGGGGTGGAGGGCAGCAAATTGACAGGGAACAGGGCAACATGGAGGTTATTTGTTTGTGGCCACCCCTTATGGGATTAAGGTGTCTGATTGTAGATAGATAGATATATAAGAATTTTATGGGTCCCAGAACTGTGTGTGTGGGTGTGGGTGTGTCTGCCCCTGTCTGACTTGGGTATAGGCTTCACAACCTGTTCCCAAGACCCAGTAGTCCTGCTACATGCAATATACCTCCACATGTCGCCACCATGCCACTAAAACCCACTGTCCATATTAAATACATGTTAGGGCTGTCCTATACAAGACTGTTTTATTGATTTTAGTGGGGTTATTTTTACGACATGTCGTTGGGTCTTCTGGTAGATCAGTGAAGTTTGGTTTTAATGAAATTCAGATCCTGAAGTTGTTCCCTGCCCCAGCTGAGATTTGAGCCTGGGTCCATAAGGACTGCAGCCACTTCTCTGCTGATTCAGCCATCACCTCCAAAAGTCACAACTTTTTCCCAAGATTTGGTCCTTTAGATTAGTAAAACTGGCAGAGCAGCTTTTCTGAAATTCTCTCTCTCTCTCTCATATAGAGTTGTCCCAGAGATAGATGGCTAACTGTGACTTTCTGGTGGACAGGGAGTGGTTCGTCCAAAGATCCTGGTGTGTGCCGTGTGTTTGGGTGACCACTCTGATGACCTTAACGAAATTGTGACCTGCGATGGGTGCAGCGTGTCTGTGCACGAGGGCTGCTACGGCATCAGTGACTCTGTATCTGTCTCCAGCACCGTGTCCTCCTGCTCCACTGAGCCATGGTTCTGCGACGCATGCAAGGCTGGTGTGGTGGATCCCCCTTGCGAGCTTTGTCCCAATCTTGGTAAGTGTTCTGTACCTGGGGCAGTATTTATAAGTTCTATAAGTCCTTTTCTATCGCTCCTTCAATGGTCACTGCTCCTCTGAACTGTCTGCTTGCATCCCTCCACCATTACGACGGGTAGCACCCATCTAGCAACAATTTCTTCTTTTTCTGTCCAGCTCTCTAATGCAAGAGTTAACCATTACTCCCAGTCTTTCATTTATGCAACGGGTCAACTCTGGAACTGTCTCCCTCTGTCTGTATTTCCTACTTCCTATGATATCCAGTCTTTTAAACGCAGTGTGTCCAGTCATCTTGAAATGAATGGATCTTGAATTTGGCTCTCTTTTGTATTGTTTTTGTTTTTTCTTGAAAGGAACGGTGTGCGGGCTCCTGGGCTTTGGTTCCTTCTTTCTTGCATTAAAAAAAGAAAAAAAAAAGATTGGTGAATGGTGGATCCCTGCATGTGAGTTTTGTCCCCATTTTGGTAGGTCTTCCATACCGAAGATTGTATTTATTTACTTTGAATCTCCCATTACACTTCACTACTAAACTAAAATGAATGTTGAAGTAACATAAAAAATGAATTAAAAAGTTCAATTTAATTGCTGTTGAGGCAGCATAAATCTTTAATTTCCAAACTGCCCTCTTACGGTTTCTGTCCTTCTATCTGTGCCTTCTTCTCTAGCTTCCTTTCTGGTCGCTCTGTAGCTGTTGTAGACAGCTACCGTTCTTATAGAGCTATCAATAGTGGTGTTCCTCACGGCTCTGTCCTGTCACCAGCACTCTTCCTTTTATTCGTCAGTGACCTAAACTGTACATCTAACCCTATCCACTCATACGCTGATGACTCCACCCTTCACCTTTCCATTCAATTTCCACAGCGTCCATCCCAGCTGTTACTTCAACAAACAGTGAATGAGGCTATGGCACACCTAATGTCTGACTTGGCTCATATCTCTGATTGCTGTAAAAATAACTTGTTATTTTTAATGCATCCAAATTTTCATCTGTCAACCTAACAAAATCATCCACAAGAGTACCGTCTAATTTTTGACAATATCCAGCTCAATCCTGCATCATCTTTAAACTTACTTGGGGTTTCAATCTCTCGGGATTTGTCTTGTAAAGAACATATTACTTCTCATAAAATCTGCTTCCAAGAGATTAGGTGTGCTAAGCCGAATACATGCCTTCTTTACCCCTGTACAGTTTTTGACTTTATACACGGGTTTTATTAGCCCCTGTGTAGAGTACAACTCTCACATCTGAGGAGGCTTCCTACCCACAGCTCTTCTCAGCAGGATGGAGTCAAAGGCTTTTTGTCTCATTAATTGTCTTCCTCTTACTGGCTTCCTTCAACCTCTGTCTCTTCGCTGCACTATTGCATCTTTATCTCGTTTCTATTGCCACTTCAATGGTCATTGCTTCTCTGAACTGTCTCCTTGCATCCCTCCTCCACCATGGCAGGCACGTAGCACCCATCTAGCAACAAACTTTCATCCCGTTTTTGTTCACCTGTCTATTGCAAGAGTTAACCGTTGCTCCCAGTCCTTCATGTATGCAGCAGGTCAGCTCTGAAACTGTCTCCTTTTGTCTGTTTTTCCTACTGCCTATGATCTCCAGTCTTTCAAACACAGTGTGTCCAGGTAGCTCGAAATGAATGGATCTTGAATTTGGCCCTCTGTTATTTTGGTTATGTTTTTTCTTGGAGGTAGCATTTTGTGGGCCCTAGGCCTTTGGTTCCTTCTTCTGTGCATTAAAAAAAAAGAACAGAAAAAAAATGGGGGCTCATTTCTCTGGGCATATAGTTCATAGATCTGTCTGTCATACTTTCCTTCCCTGTTTTATGGATCCTACCTCACCCCATCAGTACCTGGGAAAAATGATCATGATGATAATGATTTCATGTTTTTGAGAGAATGATTTAAGATTTCATTTCTAGGTTACACGATATTTAAGGAGACGGAAATGGGGCGATGGGTACACTTGGTGTGTGCCCTTTACATCCCTGGAGTGGCCTTCAGTGAGGTGAGCCATTCTTTTTCTTAATGTGGTTTTTGTGTGATGCTGCTGTTTAACAATTGTATTACATTGAACAGCTTTGCAGGCTTCTGGCCTTTGGTTTCTTCTTGTATTAAAAAAAAAAAAAATGCGGTTAATAGATTGAGGATGGAAGCTGTACCAAGATACCTGGTGGTTTAGTGAGCATAGGTGCACCAGCCATATGGGGTTTGTAAGAGTTTCAGCTTTGGATGGTTTGGGTTTATTGTTCACATGATACCATTCAGGGGCTAGTGATTGGTTACTTCTCATAAATGTCTGGGCATAGCAGCCTGGCCGTAAGTTCGTGTGTTCCTGAAAGGTTGATAAAGAATTGGATGATGGATAAATGGGAGCTGTACCATACCAGAGTTCTACAGGTGTGAGACTTTAGTGTGATGTGAGTGTGAAAAGAGTAAGAGCAGTGAAAGTGGGGTTGTTAAGGAATGTTTGTGCATTGTGTACAGTGGTTGGATTAAAACAGAAATTAGTGAAAGATGGAGAGCAAGGAAATCTGTTAATAAATGGGTAGAAGAGAGAGGGGGTTGATGTTATGATCATACAGAACGAGTGGATGTAGATAGAATGGTGAGAATGGCATATATAAGGTTGCAGATGGGAGGATACATGGTAGGCCAAGAAAGTAGGTGGATTTGGTAAGTATGTTTGTTAGAACGGGAGGTATAAAAGCTTTGTTTTAATTCTCTGTGTTTCTGGATACTACCTGCTTGAAATATAATTGTGGGATCTTGGTAAGAACAGTAATGAGGAAAGTTATAATGATAATGATGATGATGATGATGGTTGTGATAATGATGGTAGTTATGATAGATAGCAGTGATAATGATGGTTGTGATAGTCATGCTGACGATTATGGTAATTATGATAATGATGATTATACTGTAGTTGTGATGATGATTACGTTATTGGTGTTCATATACTGTACCAACATCCTTACAGGCACCATAATAAGCCATTCCTCCATGATTTCAGGTTGACAAGCTGTCATTTCCAACACTGTTTGAGATGCCATACAGCAAATGGGGGGCCAAGACATGCATCCTGTGTGAGGACGAGCGGTACTCTCGCACCGGCGTCTGTATTGGCTGTGATGCTGGCATGTGTCGGGCGTACTTCCACGTCACATGGTCAGTGTTGTCTTCAAGTGGTGTTTTGGTGCTGGAGCAGGATCTCTTCATGCAATGGCAGTGTTGCCCAGTTTTAAAATATCTCTCAGTTCCCTCTTCTTTCCCTAAAAAGAAGATGTGAACTGTAGGAGAAAGGCAGCTTCAGCCTGCAGTTCACGGGGTTCACAATAAGATCAGTTTAGGACCACTTCAACAACAGCAATAACAACTTCCATGAACAAAAATGTATTGAGCACCTGCTATGAGCCTTGTGCCCTACCTTCCATATCTCTCATCCCCCACCCCTCCCAACTTCAGAGAGTATCCTGCCTTCTCATATTCCTGTGCACATCATACTGCTGTCACAGAATACATTTCACATAGCATCATCACCATCATCCATGCACTTGATGTAGTGCTGCTACTTCTTCATTCACCTTTGTGATTCTTTTCTGTATCTGCCCTCCTCCTCCTATTTCTCCCATCCATTCACTCACCTTCTGTTGCTCTTCTTTCTACTCACAGTGACACTGCACTGAGTGACAAGCCTAATCTGTAGCCCAGGAAACCATTTTCAACACCAGGTGGTAACCACATAGGCCTCACCAAATAAATGGGGTGATATGGAGCCTACTATGGTGCCCCTGTTAACTGGGTGGATAAATGCAGCTTCCAGTCAGGAACCAAACCTCTACACTCCTCCCTGCGCGAAGTGCTTTCTGCTGCAGGGGAACATCAGTTCATTGTACAGGACGGCCCTGCAGAGGCGATTGTTTGCCTGCAGTTGATAAGTTTGCTTGGCCAGACAAACTGGTTACTTAACAATAACAACAACAACAGTAGCTTGCAGGAAAGTGTCTGCAGACTTTTGATCTTGATAGTACACTTGTGAGCCATAGTTTCTGTTCATTATGTAATCCTACTTCTGATGTGTGGTTTAACACCAAACAGAGACCTGTTGTCCAGTGCTGGAGTGGTTGTTGAAAGCTCTGCTAGACTGTGTGAGGAACAGTTCATTATGGAACTGTTACTCATCCAGTCTGGAAAAGGTTCAGATCACTGACTGGTGTTTGGTCATTGTCGGATCCTGTCTATGATTTCCCTCTAGCCAGTGGTGGGAGTAGAAGTTAAATAGGAACTACGGCCCACAGGTATGCATGAGGTATAGTCACCTGAAATCTTGTGGATACTCTGCCATCATGTCTTAGTGCAACTGTGTAAGGAAAGGAGAAGTGTCATGCGCACATGTTTACTGTTGATAGCACAAGCATTTGGGAGTTGTTGGTGGGTTTTGTTTTGAGTGGTCAAATATCATGGATATGCATGATTTGCTTTCTTATTGTCGTCTACTGTATTATTGTAGACGTCCCTCAAAGGAGTAGTAGTTCTATCTATCTATAGCCCGACACCCTATTCCCGCAAAGGGTGGCCGCAGACAAAATGCCTCCAAGTCGCTCTGTCACCCACCATTTGACTACCCTCCCCCCCTAGTCACTCCCCCCTCCCTCATATACCTCTCAACTCCATCTCTCCACCTCATCCTTGGTCTTCCCCTCCCTCTCCGTCCCTCCACCTCACCTACATACACCCTCTTAGTCAGTCTGTCATTCTCCATTCTCTCCACATGTCCAAACCACCTCAGTATATTTCTCCTAAGCTTCTCAACCACATCCACATCCACTCCACAACATTCCTTCACTTCTTCATTCATCAACCTGTCCCTCCATGTCACTCCCCATTCTCCTCTCAAGTAACTCATTTCCACTGCTCCCAATCTTGACTTGTTCCCCTCTTGCAAGGTCCACGCCTCGCTTCCATACGTCAGGATAGGGATCACAATACTATCATGCAGTGACTTCTTCCATACTCACCTCCCTATTTCTCATCACTGCTTTCAGTGAACCAACAACCTTCCTTCCCTGCTGTACCCTTTCAAGCACTTCATCCCCCAAAGTTCCATCCTTACTCATCTCACTACCCAAGTACTTGAATGCATTCACATTCTCCATATCCACACCATCCAACCTCACTGTACATTCTGTGACTTCATTCCTCTCAAACACCATAACTTTACTCGTGTTTACATTAACACTCAGATTCCTCTTCCTGCACACTGTCCCAGATTCATTTGCCAAACCTTGCAACTCCCATTCATCTTCACTCAACAATACTGTGTCATCAGCAAACAGCAACACTGGAAGCTTCCAAATCTCACCCTCATTCATTAGAGCCACCCCCACATCCACTGTCCTACCTTGCACCTCCTTTACAACCCATCCATGTATATATTAAACAGCCATGGAGACATCACACAACCCTGTTTCAGTCCCACATCACAGAACTCACTCAGCTTACCATCCACTCACACCGTAGCCCTAGCTCCTTGGTACATACTCTTCACAGCACTCAACAATTTCCTCTCCACTCCATATATTTTTAATACCTTCCACACACCTTGCCTATCTACTCTGTCATAAGCTTTCTCCAAGTCCATGAAGGCAGCATACACTTTCATTCCCTTCTCTAGATACTTCTCCACTAAACATCTTAGAACAAATATCTGATCTACACACCCTTTTCCCTTCCTAAATCCCCCTTGTTCTTCTCCAACTAGCTCCTTTGTTATATGCCTAACCCTATCAATGAGTAGTAGTTGCCAATGGATTTTTGGGAACTATTATTTCCCTATGATTGTGTGGCCTTCAAATGTTGTAAGAATTAGTAATCAAATGTTGTAAGAACTATTACTGTAGTTTCAGCTCATCCTCTACCCTTCCGCCTGGTTGACAGAACATTATGGCCAGGATGTGACACTGAAATGAAGACCTTTTGATAGTGATTTGAAGTTTTTCAAGACGGAATAACAATGTCATCACAAACAGTTCCTCATGTAGTGCTGCAGAGCTCTGAACTACTATCTCTACACTGGACAACAGATCTTCATTCAGTATGAAACCCTGTCTTGGCTTCTGTTCAACAAAGGGGAGGTAAAGAGTAAACAGGAACTGTGGCTCATAATGTACAATTGCCACAGCAGAGTAAAAATACAGTCCAGTGATCCCCATCTCTCCAACTTGCCACAGCGCCCAGCGTGAGGGTCTTCTATCAGAGGTGAACCACGGGGAGGCAGACCAGGCTGATCCATACTATGCCCACTGCAAACTACACACTGATCGCGAGCTAATTAGGTATGCTGCTTTCTTCATTGTTAACCAGATTTATATACTGTCCATACTTATGATCATTTCACATTTGTAAACAAGCGTTATATTCGCGGGAAAGATATGAGAAGATTTCATATTCTTCTTCATCTGGCCTTGTTGTATTGCAAGGATGTGTTCAAAAATGCTGCAACTGTATTCTTACTTTTAGTGCTATAAATTGGGGGAAGCTTATACCTCATCTGACCTCTTATTAGTTATTGAAATGATTTTGTAATTTACTCTGGATTTTAAAAGGCAAACAGCTGTATGTATTGTTTTTAAAACCAATAACTAGATTCATAAACAAAGCTGTGACCAATTCCCTGTTGTAATCAAGGTGTAGTTTTGCTGGAAAGACATGGGAGGATTCTGTGCTCTCCTTACCCCATCCTTCCTGGGAATACACACCTTAGGACATGAACTGATTGTTGGATTGTATGTGAATATACCCCCTGACTGGACTGAGAGGAAACACATTGCCAACATTCCACTCTAATTTGCCATCTGAGAGGGGAAAAGAATAGTAACCAGTCTTGCATTACTGACTTGGAGTGTGGGGTCCAAATGAGATACATGTAGGGACAAAAGGCAATATGCTGTATACAAAAGGTCACGTGTTTAATAAGATTCCTGTCTGTCATCCCTAATTGTGCCGGTGCTGGTGAAATAATAAAGAATCAAGACATCAGAGCAGTGCTACAGGCCAGAAATAATATACTGTTGAGGCTCTCTCTCACAGTATATAGTGTTAGTCAGTAACTGGCTTGAGAGCTAGTTCTTCATCCTAAAGCTTACCATCTACAGTACAGAATATTGTCAGAGTCTTTGTGCATTTGTAAGAAAGAATGACCATTGTAGTATGGAAGAAGAGAATGGAACAGTATAATAATTGAGAGTGATGATAAACTGGCTTGCTAGCTAGCTAGATACATGCTGATTTATCCTCTTCACCTTAAACCTAACCTTTTTGTGTGTGTGTGTGTGTGTGTGTGTGTGTTTGTGTGTGACCGGCTCTGGGTATAGGCTCCACAACCTGCTTTCAAGGCCCAGTAGTCCTCCTACGTACTGCACACCTGTACATGTCACCACTTCGGCACTAACACCCACTGTCCATAGTGAATACATGCTAGGGCTGTCTCATACAGGACTGGTGTATTGGTAATAGCAGGGGTGCTTTTACGACATGTCGGCGGGTCTTCTGGTAGATTAGTCAAGTCTGATTTTATGAAATTCAAATCCTTAAACTGTTCCCTGCCCCAGCGGGATTTGAACCCAGGTCCGTTAGGACAGCAGGCCAACTCTCTACCGATTGAGCCGCCGCCTCCCCCAATATTGCCAGATTCTTTGTGCATTAGTAAGAAAGATGACCATTGTAGTATGGAAGAAGAAAGTTAAACAGTACCATATAATAAATGAAAGTGAAGATAGAGGAGGAAAGGTGGTATTGATAGGTACATAAGGACAAAGTAGACTCACAGTAGTTCCCTTATAGTCATCCTGCTGTGTGGCTTCCCAGGATGAAGCAAGACATTGAAATGGAAAATATAGCAGTCATGATAGAAGTACTGATTATAATTCAGAGGTGTAGCACCTCTGTTTTTTAACTTGATAGCCAGGAGGTTTAGTCTGTCTGGTAGGTTGGGAGAGATTAGCTGGTAGGTATATTTGGAGTGCATGTATACAGAATTTTTTTCTTAACCCTTTAACCGCGGGCATTGTTTTGGCCTGACTGTCCTCTCCCGCGGGGGTTTCAGCCAAATGTAAACAAACCTTTAAACCTTAATAACTCTGCACAGAATAAAGCTAGAGAAAAAAATAAGGTACCATTAGAAAGTACTAACCTTCAGCTTTCCATTGATGTAGGTTTCATGACTTTGTTGACTTTCACAGGACGGGCAGTGCCGTTAGAAGTGAGGGGTGTAAAATCACTATTTTTCGTTCACACACCATTACCTTCGCTCATACACCATTACCAAATGCCAACCTCATTCTGATAATAATACTATAAACATATATGAACACTGCACATACGATAAACACCCACTCTGTGTTCACTGAGGCAGGTAAAAGGCACTGTAATTACCCGCACTTCACTGCCACATCAGCGGTGTTGTAATCACTATTTTTCGCTCACACACCATTACCAAATGCCAACCTCATTCTGATAATAATACTATAAACATATATGAACACTGCACATACGATAAACACCCACTCTGTGTTCACTGAGGCAGGTAAAAGGCACTGTAATTGCCCGCACTTCACTGCCATATCAGCGGTGTTGTAATCACTATTTTTCGCTCACACACCATTACCAAATGCCAACCTCATTCTGATAATAATACTATAAACATATATGAACACTGCACATATGATAAACACCCACTCTGTGTTCACTAAGGCAGGTAAAAGGCACTGTAATTGCCTGCACTTCACTAGCACATCAGCAGTGTTGTCACTCACACAGCTGGACAGATACTGATGCGTGTTTGGTCCGGGGTGGGGTGGGGGGCCCAGGGGGTGGGAGGTGGGGCCCCAGGGGGGAGAAGAGGGAGGTGGGGGTCAGCTGGAGTGAAAGAACTTAATAGCTACTCTCCCTTGAAACAATTGGCGCACGGAAAAAACGCGGGGTATTCAAAATATTCACAAACATTCGAGAATGACACCCGCGGTTTGGTCCAGTTTTTGCAACGTCATTCTGGAATGACACCCGCGGTTAAAGGGTTAAACAAAGTATGTGCAGATGGTCTGGCAAATGGGGTGTAGCCAGGAATCTGGAAGCTTGAATGACTGAAGCCTATGGCCTTTTCAGGCATGCTGTTTGTAGTATTTGCACCTTTGTACTTTCTTTTTTGTGGATTTCTGGATTCTGCTTCACCCTTATCCATTGGTGGGAAATACAGGCAAAGATGATGATGACAGTGATTATGATGATGATAATTAAAGAGCAAAGTATATGAAGAACACTGGTATAATACAGGTGAGGATGATGATGACAGTTATTATGACGATGAAGAGGAAAGTATAGATGGAGAAGACTGGTAAATTTCCTTCATGTGCCTAACTTTGTGTCATTTCTGCAGACGGCGTAAGCGTAACTGGCTGGCGCTGCAGCTACACATGAAGCAGGGTGAAGCTGATAAGTCAGGGTCCAGCCAAGAGACACAAGACCGCATCCAGCGCAAACTGGCACGCTACCGGGACAAATATCTCTTTAATAAAAACAACAGGCCCACCCCATGGTGTTAGTTGAAGATATGACACTTGCTTTCATTGTGCTTTCTTGAGGAGATAAGCTTAGACCAGTGGCTTTGCTCTCTTTCTCTCTCCCTTTTTTTTTTTTTTTTTTTTTTTAAATCAAATAATGGACAATCTGAGGCAAAAACTTGCCTGATATTCAACTGGATTAGCTTCACATATAGAGCATATTCATTACTGTTCACCCTGACACACCATGTTAAAGATCATCATTCATGACCAAACACACACATCGTCCCTTCCAGCTTAAGAATATTAGCCAGCAGACAAAAATAAGAAGCAGATGAGTTGATATATTAGGCAAAGTTTTGTCCCTGATTTATATATAGATTGATAAATAGATATAGTTATATATATGTATGTATGTATAAAGCTGATATCTGTTGCACTGTAGTTAAAGACTTGCATACAGATGAACTAAGCCATGTTGGTATCTACAGACCCTACCCAGAAAATGCCACGTGCACTGTCCACCTCAGCGTCATTGTTCCGGTCACTACTGCACAAGACTGAGTTGATGGGTCTGAGCACTGAGACCCAGCCACTCCATCCAACTGCTGTTGGGGACATAAGGAAGAAATGGCACATCCCACCCGCATTCAAGTGAGTCCATGAGTGGTGTACAGTCAATCCTTGAAGTCTAAGATGTTTATTTAGTGAAATGCTACTTCTGATGAAGCAGCTCTTAAGTGAGTCGTGGTTCTGATTTATGACTGAGGGTTTTAACCCTTGCTAAGCTGCAGACCTCATGTGAGGCAAAGTAAAGATCTACAGAAGCCATACTGCAAGCCTCATATGAGGCTGAGTGGTTAGCATCGCTGACTGCAAAGCTGCTGGCCCGTTAACACCAGGGTTGGAATCCTGGTGCGGGCAGCTGGGGTCTCTTGACTCAGGTGTCCATCCACCCTTTGTTGGTTGGTAGATGGGTACCTAGGGTAACATCTAGGACAGGTAACTGTGATGACCTGGATGATGCAGTGGCCTTGTACCCCAGGTTGTTGGGTTAATAGCCCGCTACAGGCTCAAAGACCTATGTTATGGAGATGAGCACTATGGCTAAGAGCCCAGTGACATGTGCTCCCATCTTTACCTTTACCTTTAACTTGGCACAAAATTGCCCGTTCATCATTTTGAATGCTGAGTTTAGAGCTGTGATTTTTTTTTTTTTTTTTTTTTTTTTTTTTTGCCATGTCCCCTTTTTTTGATAAGAGCTAAGGCATTGCCCCTGGGTAGAGGATTTTAGTTTGGAGCGTGTAGCATTTTATGCCCGGATGCCCCTCTTGATGTCTGCCAATGACCCTTGGGTGGACTTAAAACCTCCAACCCCTCTTTCAGAGCAGAGCACTCTAACCCACAGAGCCACGGCTTATTATTTCTGGAATATGATGCTAGTCATGAAGAAGTGCAATAGCAAGGATGCATAGCAACATTGTCCTCTGCCACTGAGCAACAGTAAAAAGCTGCAAATGGATGAAATTCTCCACCAAGTTAATCCTTTGAATCTTGACATTCTTTTTAGTTTATGACTGCTGCTACTAGGATAATTTTATTCAGCTTTGGAAGGACCAGTAACATTGAAGGAGTTTGTTAATGTTTTAGCATTCAGGAGATGGTATGAACAAAAGAAAAAAAGATATCTCGATGCTCAGTGGATATAATCCCACACATTTCAAAGAACTGCGTATGGAAGTTCCATTGCTACATGTCAGTCTAATTTGTCACTTCCTCCAATTCTCAGTGCCAGTTACATGAAGAAAGTTGTAATATTATGGAACACATCCCCAACTAACAATTTGGATTGACTGTACATCAACCCTGTACATATGCAATGATGTGTTAACTATCCTTCCTACATAAGCATAAACTGTGTAAAGTGGCCCACTCAGCTTTTATAATAAAGTGTTAGGCAGTAATGTAATCCTGAGCATCACCACCACTTTTCTTTTAAAAACCACACATGACCCCAACTTGCCCATTGATATGCATTCTAATGGTAAACCTTATTGTACAGAGGTAAAATACATGTAAGACTGAAACATTTGAGAGAATTAAAGAAGTAAATACTGTAGTGGCAGTTAACCTGAAAGACTCTGACAACTGGCAGGGTGATTGAGGGAGGGGGATCCAAGTCTGAGGAGTTGAAGCATTTGTCTCTGTTGTGGGCAATTTGTTACACCAGCACAGTTGCCTTGTCACTTTTGACACCCACCCACCCTCTTTCTCTTCCTCCAAGTCCCTTAGCACCATCCTTCTGTCCATCAGCTTTGGCATCTTTATAGGTCTTAAAATGGTTCCTGTTGAAGTGCAGCCAGGTCATCCCTGGTAAGGAGATTGTTGGAGTGGGGATGGCATGGTGGATTGTAGGGAGGCTTATGTGGATTTACAATGCTGTGCTGCCAGTTTGAAATTTCTCAGTTTTCCGCTGTCTGTGTCTGCAGTTACAGCACCACATACAAGATAAATGGGTCATGCATGGGTCAACTGAGTAAAAGGAAAATCATATGCAGAAATGTTGTAAACAGACTATGCACCTTTCACTTACAACCAGACAAAGCACATCATTAACAACCTCAAGCACTCATCTGCCTGTGGACCAGACAACATAAGCAACATTCACCTTAAACACCTTGGACCTCAAGGCATACAAGCACTCACCAACATATCAAACTACAGCTACTCACACAACATAATACCCAACATCTGGAAGCATGGCATTATCATCACTATCCCTAAACCCAACAAAGACCCCACATTACACTCCTCACACTGCCCCATCACACTCCTCTGCACCCCCTCTGAAGTCACTGAACGACTGGTACTACAACTAGTCACACCTCACATTCCCCTAGCCCAATCACAACATGGCTTTAGGCCACTACACTCCACGAACACGTTCATACAGACCTTACACAGAGAGTTTTCGATGGCATGAATTCAGCTATGCCACCACACAGAACACTCCTAATCACACTAGACATTAGCAAAGCTTTTGATGCCATCCCCCGCCACAACCTCACAAACAAAATACCCAACACAAACATGCACAATAACACAAAAAGATGGCTGGCAGACTACTTAGCAGGCAGATGTGCACACGTAACATTTGCCAGTCAGTCTTCCAACATCAGAAACTTCACAAACGGCGTCCCCCAAGGATCTGTTTTGTCCCCTACACTCTTTAACCTATACATGCACAACATACCCACACCCCACACACCACAGATACGCATAGCTTCCTATGCAGATGATATAACACATGTACGCACCAAAATGCAAGCACAGTTGCACACATCATTTGACCTCACCTCAACACACTACACGAATGGTTCACCACAAACAGGCTCAAAATAGCCCCAGCCAAATCTACAGTGACCCTTCTCACAAACTGGACAGCAGAACACAGTCACATCCCACACCTCACCATAAAGAACACTCCCTTACCACACACACACACACACAAAATCCTTGGTGTAACATATGATACATCAATGTCATTTAAACAACACATCACAAACATTAAAAATAAAATAACACCAAGACTCAGTGCTTTGAGGTCACTTGCCCATATAACATTCGGACACAACAAAGAAACCACCACCACAGTATACAAACAATACATACATTCAGCGATGAATTATGCAAGCCCTGCCTTTGCTTCTAACCTCAGCAAAATACACTACAACACTCTACAAACCATACAGAACAAGGCCTTAAAAATAATCACAGGCTGCACAGCTACTACACCCACAGACCACCTACATCAAGAATCCAAAGTCCTCAAAGTCAAGGATCACCTAGACATGAGAGGTACCCAGTTTCTTGCTGCAGCCTCCACAAACCCACAACATCCACTATATTACATGGTATCACATCCACCTACACCAAGGAACATCAAAACAACACCCAGCACATGATACCATACACAAATACTGTCATCTCTCCCCCCTCGCCCACCTCAGACCAGCCTCCAGAAGCATATCCCCACTCAAATAACTCACTGCTCCATTCAGTCACTTAAAGACAACACACAGCTGCATGCACGGCCTCCTGATATCCACCCTTCTGAATCCTATCTCCCTTGTGAGAACAGGGTCCACCTGGCCAGGCTGAGATGTGGGCACCATCCAGCCCTCTTAAGCTACCAGAAGAGGCTGGATGACTCCGTCTTTGATGCCTGTCCAGGATGCAACACAGCACCCCATACTGTTAAGCACATTATGGAAGACTGCATTGCACACAATCACCTGCGCCAACAACACAACATACACTCTTTAAGAGCTCTGTGGGAAAGCCCAGTCTCGGCCATGGCCTTCCTAAGGGACTCAGGGCTGTTCAGCCAGACTGCCTAGGGAACAACTACTACTACTACAGAGGGTTGACTTAGGTAAGAGTAAAGTGATGATTTTTGAGAGGAAAAGTGATTCATTGTGATGTAATTGGAGAGAAAAACTTGAAATGGTGAATGGAAAGAGACACTTGAATTGGTGAGTGAGACAGTACCTCTGAGCAGTGCAAGTATATTACAGAAGACAGAGATGACTGTATATAGGACACATCTTGGACTATTATCCCTAACAGCATTCAGCCAACTGGTGGGAAGTATATACTTTACTGGATTAGCATGATTTAACTTCAGGTTCATAGGAAATATCAACTGTACCATGGCCATCCTTAGTATGTGGATTTCTTAACTCATAAACTGTTGCTTAGGGAAATCTGTCTTCCTGTAGCCAGATGCCATAATCCCAAAAAGGGTGATCATTTGACATTGAGTTGGTTGTTTTACGGGGAGGGGCACTAACCCTCCGCCAACTGACTTGTTGACATGTAGGGAACATGTATGGGTTGGTTATATGGTTAACACCCAGCATTGTAAATGGTTTTTGTGGACTACAGGAAACCATTAGACTTGCCATTCAATGTAAAGTCACCATTAAAGGAATGAAGAATAATAAAAAGCGACAGGAAAGATGAGAGAAATAGGGAGAGGAAGGCAGACACAGAAAACGAATAATAAAGGTGTAGGAAGAGGTAGACAGCACCACATCAGGTGAGTGGATGATGGTTGCCACTATCAACCATTTCTTAAAAAAAAAAAAAAAAAAAGTTTCTCCACATTATTTTTGGTCATACTGGTTTATAGAGAATATGGTGAGGTATATGTTTTTAAATTTCAGTATTTATATATATGCCGTAGTTTTGCTGCTACAGTTTCCTGAAGCTACGTATTTTTCAGGAAGTCAAGAAAATGTACAGTATACTGTATTATTAAAACTGGAGACATTACTTGTGTATGACACAGAAAAGGTTGTGCTGAAATGTTCGTATGCACATTTCCAGGTCAGTATCTACTGTAATTTGCACCAAAAGAAAAAGGATGGGAAAGTAAGCTTCAAGTGGTCTGTGTTATGATACATCATAGTTGGAGCCATATCCTCAGCTGAGGTTTGTTGCAGTTTACGGATTGGGAAACATCATTCTTTTTTATGTAGTATGCAGTACAGTATGTAAAGGAAGAGGAGAGTAGAATGGCCCAAGGAAGGGATTTGTCATTGTTATGGCTTAGACCAACAGAAATAGCTCAATATCCAACCATTCTTTCATAAAAATAATGCCATGTTTCCTCTTCAAGATTCCCTGTATTGGGTTTAACCAGGTATGTTCTGTGAACTGGAAGGTTAACCAAAAAGCCCACACCAGCTATTTACATCCCAACATTTACTGGAAGCAGTTGAGTAAAAGGAAAATTTGAGATGTACAATAAGATTTGTAACAATGTGAGAGTCTCATTTTGGAGTTGCCAGCCATTGGAAGTCCTTACAGTCTATTCATTCATTCATTCCTTGTTGCACCCCCATCAGTGTGGAGTTCATCAGTTACTACCTGGACCGCACCAACCGCCTCTCAGAGATGAAGGACCGCCTCGACCACCTGCTTAGGGAGAACTCTCAGCTCGTCCAAGAGGAGACACAACTCAGGCTTAAGTAAGTCAGGCTTGTGTTAGAAAAAAATTGTCATAAACATTATCATCTGCAGCATTAACATCAAGTTATCAACATCATCAGCAGCAGCATTATCAGTCAGTACCATCGTCATTGTTTTGCATTAATGTCTTTAATCATCATCATCATCATCATCATGAGCAGCAGCAGCAGCATTAGTGTCGTTAGTATCATTATCACCATTGTTTTCGTCACCAGCAGTGACAGCGGCATTTTGCCATCATCATCATCATCATTGTGAAGCCATACTCCTTCCTGGGGATCCCACAGCAGGGAATGGCCATGGCAGAACTGCCTCAAATAAGCCTCCCCCTTCTCCCCCACACCACTCAGATCATCCTGTCTCACTAAAGTAAGGCACTGTTCTGCCGTCTTTTGTACCACATATGATCCTCTTCCAGTGTTTCCCTCAGTCTCACTTTCAGAGACTTGGATGGGTACCCTGTCTTTACAGCATGTGTTCTTTAATTATGTCCATACCTGCCCAGTTTATTCCTCCATATCCATTCACTTCTAGAGCCCTTTCTTCCTTTCCCAGATACTCATCTGTTACTCATTGTTGCCTCAATACATGCATTATCCATCCTACTTATATGTACGGCTATTCTGAAAAGCAAATATTAATTCCATGGTCTGTAACCCAACAAACTCTCTCTCGCATGCTTCACTGGTTTCACTTCCTTTTGCGAGCATCGGTAATAATAGTTTCACACATGGTCCATGTCACCTTCATCCTGCCCTTTAGAATATTGCCAAGTTCTCCATCTGCCCATCTCTAACATGGTTTTCCTTTAACCTCACATTCCATATTGCAGTAATATGATGGTACAAGTCTTAAATTTTTTGAACTTTTTATTTTGGTTGAATGCATTCTGAATATTTTCTGAACCATCTTAATATAGACCACTAGGTCATTGAGATATTGATATTTATGTGTATTTGTAGTAGATGGATGGCTGCCATTGACCATGAGAGGTACTACCATGAGAGTAAAATTGTCATCTCTCCATCTTGAATTTATAGCTGTTGTAAAAGATTAACACTAGAATATGATGCCAGTCACAAAGAAGTGCTGTGGAAATAATGTAGAGCCACAGCATTGTATTTTGTGTAGCTTATTGTGAAATAAGCTACAAAAGAATGAAAATCTGGACCAGGTTAGAGTAAAACGAGTATAGCCACATCATCATCACTCTTAGGCAGGAAGTATTCAGTTGCTAGTACAGTCATATTGGTAGTTTTTGTGTGTGTGTGTGTGTGTGTGTGTGTGTGTGTGTGTGTGTGAATAATGTTGAGTCAAAGTCGAGGCCAAGACTGTTACATTAGCTACAGTATTACAAATCCTATATCACCTCTCAGATTTCTTTATTTCTAATGGCTTGCAGCAACAGCTGGAAAGTAATTACCTGGTTTTGGCGCTTGGTTTAGCTTCCAGTGCATAGAAAACAGCTGTACCATGCCCAGTCCCAACACAGGATATTCCTTAAGAGGAAGCATTTCATCATGTTGTTTTTGGTTTGGTGTGTACTGTACTCTTCTGTGCATTTAATCCTTTTTCCTCTCTTTATCACGTACTGCATCCTAAAATTTACAGTCATATTCTTTACTTCCAACAATCATTACTTACTTCCTTGGTTGTCATTTACTTGATAATCATACAGACCATTAGAATGTCTGATACCTTATTCTCGTTCTGCTCTCCTTAGATGTCGGCATATGGAGCATGACTGTGAGGTGCTGAAGTCCGACAATGATGTGCTGCTGAATAAAGCTCTAGAATTACATGACCTGCTAAAAGGACTTGCAGGGCGACCTTTGCCATTGCCACCTGTAGTTGCAGCCCTGCACAACCCTCCCAGCCCCCCAATGCCTACACAGCCACTCCCCAAGGGCAGCCTGCGTGGCCCCATCATCACGAAGGCTGCAGCAAAAATGATGGGCGACCAGACTCACCCAGGCCCTGGAGGTGAGTGCTGGCCTCCCCCTCGACCAGGTCAGTAGTCAGTTACCCTCTTGTCGACACCACAGGAAGCCATAGTTACTGTGGTTTGGTTGGTAGTTGTGGATGGCGTGGGTTATAAAAAATAATCAGTAGTTGTATGCCATGTGCAGGAAAGGGGTTGGTAGCACTTCTTTCTTCATTTTTTTTTTTTTTTTCTGGGGTGGTACATGAGATGCAGTAGTGTGAATGATATGTTGCAAAATATAATTGGTTAAGAGTTATTACCATATACAAGGGAGGCAGTGTCATTGAGCCAGTACCTTTGATTTCCATAGGGGATAAGGTTCTTGAGTATGCTGAGGAGTTTGTCTCTTGGCTGGTGTAATTATTATGTGGGGTGGTGCTGAAGATATCTCAATTACAGGGAGTCAGAAAGGGGTGTAGGGAGTGTGGTGTGGAGAGACTTGCCCCTGCTGACAGTTATGAGATCTACTCGGTATGAAAGAGAAAGTACAGGTATATGTGTGACGTTTGATACCGTATGATAGTGAAATAGAAGCAGTGAAGGATGAAGGTGCCAATAAAGATAGCATTTTAGCTATGTGGAGTGTTGAAATGTCTGTTTTGGCATGTCAGTCTCATATCATCATGACCAGACATTGTGAACACAGGCAAGCTTATGAAAGAGCATACCATATCTACCTGTTTTAAATATGCACCACAGTTTAGGTTTTAAACTCTAGTCTCAAAATATCCAGATCGGGCTGCTAGCACATTAACCACTGAGACACCTTGGCTTCCTATCTAGGCCAGCCACAATCAGTTATCATAGAGGGAAAATAGTTATAAAAGCAGCCTAATCAGTGCATAGCTAATCACAAAAATGGGTGCAAAAAGCATCAGTGGGAGCAAAAGCAAAGGAAAGACTGAGAAACACATCAGCACATGTATGTAAACACAGAAGCTGACTGAAAGATGCACAAGCCTGAAGTGTGTAAGCAGTCTAACCATTGGTCTACCCAGCACACAGGTCATGTTACCTAAACCAAAAATTGCCATATCTTCATCTTGAATGCTATGTTGTAACAAGAATATAGCACTAGAATTTTGTGCTAGGCATGAAAAAGTGCTGTTGAGAGGATGCAGAGCTGAAGTATCGTAATATTCTGCTATTGACCGAAGGGAAATAAGCTGCAAAAGGACAAAAATCTCCACCAAGATGAATGGATTATAACAGAATGAGATCCCAAGCAAGAGGTTGCAGGATGCACCAAAAGTGAATGTGAAAGTTGGTGCCAACCCACATACATCTGTGAAACTGCAGACAACTACAAAATGTTGGGAGATTGTCCGATAAATTGTAACCTCCACTTTGGGGTTACAGCACCTACCTCATTAACTCATGGTTATATTAGATGAATTTATTCCTCTCTCTATCTTTATTCATTTGCAGCAAGATTATAAAAGGGCTTTGGCCCTTATACTAAGATGTAATAATGACCTGTTAAGAGAAAAATGTATAGGCCAAGGATGTGCTCTACTTAGTAATTTGGTTCATGTCCGATAATTTTATTCGGTTCAGGAGAGAGGTTTTTAGTTGTAGGAGGTAGAAGCAACTTCCACAAACCACATTAGTCAAAAGATGTACCAGTAGTCTGCATTTATGCCAGAGTTTATTTAACCCAGGAGAGATTCGTGAGGCTGAAAGACTAAGACAATATCCGTGCATTTAATGGCATAGTGGTATTTTAGTGCCATTCACCTTATAGCCCGTCACCTTTTTTTTTTTTTTACATAGAGTCTGATGTTGTGTAAGCTTATCATCATGAGAAGAGATGCCTGACTTATGAAGGGGAATGTCAGTATATCCTTTATACATTTCCTAGTACAATAGTTGACAAAGTTATGAAAACCCAGTGGATCATAGAGATTTTAGACTTCTAGTTCCTTCATTCTCTCCTCTTTCTTCTTCCCTTCAGTAACTTCACACTCCCTCTTCTATCTTTCTTTCCTTCATTCTATCCTTGTCTTGCTGCCTATGGGTGACTTTACACTCCCTCTTCTGTCTTTCTTTCCTTCATTCTTTCCTCTTCCTTCTGCCTGTGGGTGACTCTACACTGAGTGACAAGCCAAATGGTTTCCTAAACACCAGGAAACCATTTACTACACTGGGTGGTAACCATATAACCAAATTTTGGCACCTGGTGGTTTAGTGGGTAATTATTGTACTCCATTTGGATTGAGCTGGTGAAGGTTTATATCCAAGGGATGGTTGAGGTTGATTGCTCATGTAATGTCACTCAGGGATGAGTGAGGCCGGTCACTCTCATCTTAAATGTCGGGACCAACTGCCTAGCCCCGGCTCCAATCCTACATTGCCCCATGAGGAGCATGGGGCAATGTAGGATTAGATGATGGATGGCTGGAGTTTATTGTTTACTGTTTATTTGGAGAATGATGAGTGTGTAATACAGTTTGTTAGAGGTAGAATGCAGCAGAATACTATACCAGTACTTCACTTTTGCCTCCAGACCTGGGTGGTGTGGGTATGTCATCACTGCAGCGTTGTCGCGTGTGTCACAGCACCAGGGAGCAGCACTTACTGATAGAGTGTGACACCTGTGGCAACCACTATCACCTCTCTTGCCTTGACCCTCCACTCACGCGCATGCCCAAGAAGACCAAACAGATGGGATGGTTAGTGGAATATTGAGCTTTGACCATCATCATGATCATTATCATCATTATCATCATCATCTTTGCTGATACATTACTTTTTGTATTTTTCCTTCCTCCTTATTTAATGTCAATCAATCAATCAATCAATCATTTCCTGTGGCACCCTCGGGGATGCATAGGGCCTCGATGAACTCACACCACCACATCCTATCTTGTGCTAACTCCTCAAGATCTCCCCAACACTCATCTCCAGCTTCCCGTCTCATTGTCCTCACCCACGTCTCTTTTGGCCTTCCTCTACCTCTCCTACCAAGTGCCACCCACCCTGGTGTACCTCGTACTATTCCCTGTCTCCTATACACATGTCCTAGCCACTTCCATCGTGAGAATCTAACATATTCATCGATCGGCTGCACTCCCGTTATTTCTCTAATTCTACTATTTGGTATCCTTTCCCACCACTTAACTCCTAATATTCTTCTAAGTGCTTTATTTTCAAACACCAAGAATTTATTTTCCATAGTCACTGTGCTGTACCAAGACTCGTGTCCATAAATTAAGATACTCCTAACCATTACCTTATAAAGTTTGATTTTTGTATGCACAGAAAAATTGTTATTATTCCAAATATTTTTAAGCATTCCCATTGCCTGATTAGCCTTCTTTAACCTTTCCTCGAATTCAAAGTTCAAAGAACCATCCTTGGCTAAATAAGTACCTAAATATTTAAACCTATCAACTTGCTTTACAACCATACCTCCAATTACACATTCCTGCGCATTTTCCATATTCATATTGATTATTTCAGTTTTTCCACAATTAATAACCAAACCCACCTTACGACCTTCACTCACCAAACAGTCCAACACTCTCTGCATCTCTTCTGACCCATCACAAATCAAAACTATATCATCTGCATAATCTAAATCCAAAAGTTTCCTGTTCTCTCCCCAAAGTATACCTGCACCGGTTTCTGTTCCAACGCGTTTCATAATGTAATCAATGACCAATATAAATAGTAAAGGCGATAGAACACCACCTTGAATTACTCCGGACTTGACTTCAAACGAATCACTCAGACAACCATCAACCATCACTTTACAAAATGTGTCCTCATGCATGTTCATAATGACCCTCACAAACTCCTCTGGTATTCCATAATGTCTCATGATCTTCCCCATAGTCTCTCTCGAAACACTATCAAAAGCCTTTTCAAAATCAACAAAACAAAGACTTAACGGTACTCTCATTTCATTAACTTGCTGCATCAAATGCCTAACTATAAAGATATGATCAATGCAACCACGTCCCTTTCTAAAACCAGCCTGTTCATCCCTCAGAATACCCTCAACCACCGGCTCCAACCTATTTAACAACACTCTACTGAAAACTTTCAAAGCTATCGGTGACAAAGAGATTCCCCTCCAATTACCACATTCACTCAGGTCTCCCTTCTTGAACTTTAAGAATTATTCCATTCTTCCAAACTGATGGTAGTAACCCCGTCACCCATATCTTATTGAATTGCTTGGTCAAGATCATTATTTATCTATCCCACTCCACTTTAAACATTTCCGGAAATAAACCATCCTCCCCTGGTGCCTTATTATTCTTTAACTGTTTTACTGCTTTCTCCACTTCTGCAAGCCTCAACTCTCCTGTTTCTATATTTAAATCTTCCTGAGCAGACGGTATATCCTCTTCTGGTGGTATTGGTCTGTTAAGAACTGTCTCAAAATGCTCTTTCCATCTATTTTTAATATCTCCATCTTTGGTCAATAAATTTCCTTCCCTGTCTCTAACTGGTATTTCCTTGCGTTTACCTGCATTACCACTCAGTTCTCTAATCGATTCATATGCTATTCTTTGACTCTGTCCATCATTTTTGTTTATTAAGATTTCAGTCTCTGCAACCTTTTCATCCACACATCTTCTTTTATCTCTCCTAGCTAACCTTCTTACTTCTGAATTCAAACTCCAGTACGCAGCTCTTGCTAATTCAATCTCTTGTTCATCAACGCATTGCATCTCACTCCTCAATTTAGCCTCACCTCTCTTTTTTATCATATCCCACGTTTCCTCTGACATCCATTTCTTTCTCCTGAATCTATGTCTCCTTCCAGTCGTACATTCAGCAGTCTCATGCAGAACTTTGTTCACATCCTCCCACATCTCATCTACACTTCTCTCCCCCTCTTCCAACGTTTCCAACACCAAAAACCTATTTCTGCATTCTAATCTGAATTCCTCCTTTTCTTCTCCTTCCCTTCTAAGCTTAACAATATCGTATCTACCAACACCAGATTTTTCCTTCTTCTGATTTTTAAGTTTAAACCTTATTTTTGCAATGCTGAGTTGATGGTCACTACCAATATCCGCTCCCCGTTTAACATGAACATCTAGCAGAGAACTTCTATGCCTCCTACTGATAGCGATGTGATCAATCTGATTTTTATATTTTCCACACGGTGACACCCAAGTTGTCTTGTGTATATTGCAATGCTGAAAGAGTGTGCCCCCGATGACTAAGTCATTTGCTAGACAGAAGCTTCCAAACCTCACTCCGTTTTCACTCATCCTACTACCAACTCCCATCTTACCCATACATGCCTCAAATCCCTCATTTGAACAGCCCATTACTGCATTAAAGTCTCCAACGCAGATCAAAACATCATGTCTAGGTACCCTTCCTACTCCTTCTTGCAACTTTTCATAAAATGTGTCTTTCCTTTCATCGAGTGCATCATTAGTAGGTGCATAACACACAAACAGGCTGATGTTGCCATGATTTGATTTAAACCGTGCGTATAATAATCGCTCATCTATAGGATCCCACTCACATAAAGCCTTATTTGCCTTACAACCCAGCAACAATCCTACTCCCTGATAATGCATTCCGTCCTGTCGGCCAGATATCAATAAACGTATACCATCCTCCAAATCCAACTTATCGACTCCAGTTAATCTTGTTTCTGTCAGAGCACAAACATCAAGTCCGTAATTTTGAAAAACCTTCACTAACTCATCGATTTTACCGTCATGATTTAGCGTTCTCACATTCCAGTTACCAATTTTAATTGTATTTTTTGCATTAACAAATGAATTAGATTGTAATTGAGGCAACCGTGAGATTCTTAGCACCCCCTGCCCATTTAAGGGCTGCACGGGACTGGGGGCCATTATTGTTCTTTCAGAGTCCATCAAGGTTTCTTTGGCTAACTTCCTGAACACCTCGCCAATGTGTTGCAGTCGCAGTAGGCAGCTAACTTGCCTGATTGCCCACACCCGAAAGACCCAGCTATGCTGTAGCCAGTCACGTGCCGGCATGCTTCCCAGCCATTTCACTCTCAAGGAGTTCCTCTGCCTGAGAAAGCAGCCACCCCTCTGCTCCCGAGGGCTTTTGATCTGTGTAGGTAGAGGGCGATCACTCCCTCACTAGCCATATACAGTGTATATACAGTGTATAGGCTACACTCACCGCAGTGTATATACAGTGTATAGGCTACACTCACCACAATGTCACTTTAATATTTTATCTTTGCTGCCAATACAGTTTTTATTCAGCTAAAGAGACTGCCCCTGGTGTGGATAGATTAATGAAGGCTGTATTTAGCCACTCAGTTGAATCAGATTTCTCCAAAACTGAATGAATTGATTGGAGATAAGAAGACCCACATAGCATCTCTGGAAATCCATTAGTTTTTAAAAATGTTTTGGGTAGCACAGTACGGAAAAGTGTGACCACTTTGTCGAATGATTCTGTAAATTACTGAGTAACATGATTCTAGCTGGGCATGACATCACTACAAGCATGTATAGTTGGCTCCAGTGTGTGTGTGTGTGTGTGTATTTACCTGTTTGTATTTACCTCTTTGTAGTATACAGGAATTGAGCTAAGCTCATGTTGTACCCTGTGTGTGTGTGTGTTCTTATCTAATTATATGTTTACAGGAATGAGTCAAGCTTGTACTGTCCCATGTCTTAAACCATATTTATCGTACATATCCTTAAATTTGTGAATAGTTTTGGCACACACTATTTCATTTGGTAGTGCATTCCACTGATCAGTTACCATGTATGTGTGTGTGTGTGTGTGTGTGTGTGTGTGTTCTTACCTAATTGTATCTTTACAGGAATGAGTCAAGCTCGTACTGTCCTGTGTCTTAAACCATATTTATCGTACATATCCTTAAATTTGTGAATTGTTTTGGCACACACTATTTCATTTGGTAGTGCATTCCATTGATCAATTGCTCTGTTTGGGAAACTGAATTTCCTTACGTCTTTATCACCTCTCTTTTTTTGCAGTTTTTGCAGCATCCTCTTGCTGATGCTTCCCCATAGGTTATATAATCATTTATGTCTATTTTCTCCTTCCCTGATATGCACTTATATAGCATAATCATGTCTCCTCTTTTCCTTCTCTCCTGTAGTGTTGGCAGATTCAGTTTTTCTAGTCTTTCTTCGTAGCTTAGATCCCTTGAGCTTGGTATCCGTCTTGTAGCGGCCCTTTGAACTTTTTCAGTCTTATCTCTGTGTTTTTTGAGATGAGGATTCCTGACTGCTGATGCATACCCCAGGGTTGGTCTGATGAATTATGAATTTGTATACAGTTGTAGCATTGTCTTTTGTAGCATGGCATCCTGGCTGAATCAGTTACCCATATTGCTAGGAATAAAAACTGTGTTGTCGTACTGAAGGAGTTAAGGTTGAAAAACTATAGCATATCAGTCAGCAGTGATGCTTCTGTCCCGTCCTATAGGCAGTGCTCGGACTGCTGCAAATCGTCGGATTCTGACAAGGCCCCTGAGGTGGACATGGCAGCTCCTCGCCGACTACGCAGGAATATTAAAGAGCCAGCTAAGTTCTCCCCCTCCATAGCATCAGAACCCAAGGTTTGTGTACTGTTGTTTCTTCTGTATTTTGTGGCAGGCTTGAATTTGTGTGAAATGAGTGTATGACTCATTTCACTGAACATGCTTTTCCAAGTTCTTCCATTTTATGCTGTTTCTTTCCATGCTTTTGAATTGTACTTCACCATCATTTGGTGGAGAATAAGGTCAAGATGTTAATGATATTAATGATGATGGTGAACAAAATTGGAGAGAATTTAATTAAATATATTTAGGAAATACCATACTATATACCTGAAGACCTGGATGAATAGAGCTATAGTACCAGGCAGGGTGAATTGCACCATGCAGACCTCTAGGGTGGACCAGACTACATCATTTTAATTGTAAAGTAATCCCTCTACTATCCGATTTAATAGAGCCAAAGGCATGTCCGGAAAGTGGGCCCCTGGCTCCTGGACTGGTACTTAAGGACCCTAACCCAGCCTAACTTTGAAAGCCACCTAAATAACTCCCTACCGGACATGCATAGCACCTATCTAAACCTATTTAAGACCCTGTTCACACCAATAATGGACATAAAGCATGAAATAAATGAGAAGGAACCAAAGAATGAGGAATTAGAACTGACTGTACCTCAGCCAGGGTACTTACAGCACGTCTGTGGCCGACTTCTCTACGGCTTTGGCAGTGGTGAAAATGCTCTTGAAGCACGTACAGTAATCCAGTGTTGTGCTGCACTTAATTCTTTGCACTATGAGTTATAATTTTTTAACACTGCACATTGTTCTTAACTGCACCATGCCAGTTTCAACCACCAGTTTGCACTCCACAGTTAATCCTTTGCACTCTAAATTCTAATTTCTTAACACTGCACAACACTGTAAATTCCCATGTGGTCTAGTGGTGAGGTATTGCAGTTTATTCATTGTTTATTCACAAAAAACAAGCACATGTGGCTTCCATTGCGATAAGCATCGACTCGCGATCAAAGTTAGGCAGTAACTGTTGGACCGTGTTGGTGACGGGGAAACAGAATTGCCAGATCGCAACGGCCACATTACCGAACTCCTCAATTTTCATTACCAAATTTAACTTTTCATTACCAAATTCGTAAAGCTAGCATTTATTCTTCACTAATTATATATCTCTATCTATTATATATACAAGTGGAAATACATGTAATCACTTTTCTTATATATAAAATTAACACCATGTTGATTATTTTCACGCTATGTAGGCTAGGAGATTAATGAGAGAGCAAACAATCCACCATCTCCATCCTGTGTATCCTCATACACATGAAAAATCCGATTGGTAATGCATTATTCTGATTCATTATCAGACGAATATTTCATTACCAAATTGGCCCACATTTGGTAATTAAAAATACCAAATGGCAACCCTGACAGGGGAGGGGGGAGGAAGGAAGCGGTGAATGGGCCATGGTGTAAACAGCTGTTCGGCACTGCGCAGCAATTTCAAATTACGGGTGGGAAAAAATTCGGATTTGGGGGGGATTCTTTTCTTTTTTGGGACATTTTTGGGTTCCGAAGGTCCAGGCCCACAATGTCCGGTAAGTGGGGTGTTCGGAAAGTGGGTGTCCGGAAAGTAAGGGGATTACTGTAACTGCAATAGTACCTGCATTTTTGGAGGGGGGAGATTGGGTATTTGTCATCAAGAGTAGGCATTTGTGTGTATGGTATGCAAGTATAAAGATGATGGAGGGGGTTTAACAGGGTGAGAGGATTTTGAGTAAAGTGTGTACGGTAAAATCCAGGAAAAGTGAACGCGGTGGCAAATTTTATTTCTGAAAAACCTGGGTTGGGAAAGTTTCATCTTCTGAACTTAATACTGTACCTGTATTGGTCAAAGATTACTGAATTTTTGTGAATATCTCGGTTTTTGTACTTTATGTGCATCATAAAAAAAGAAAAAAGAAATATTAACAACAACAGTGGCTGTCATGGTGCATAGCAGTTGTTAGTCCAGGTTCACCCCAGTGTGTTTACACATCACTGGGGCAGACTTTAACACCACAGTACTTCCAATTTTATATATATATATATTTTTTTTTACCTGTATTTGTGATGCTGTATGCATGTCTTCCTTTGTGTGTGTGTGTGTGTGTGTGTTTGTTTTTTTGTTTGTTTGTAAGCTTGCTGACATTATCCCATTCAGTGAATCAGGGGAGGAAACAACAAGAAATGATTGTTGGTCAGAACAGGGAGAGCCTGAAGGTAAACTTGAAAATACTAACGAAAAAGGCAAAAGCTATTTTAACAGACATGTTAAGTCCTTTTCAGTGACAGTAGATGAAGAACTAGAATGTGTTGAAGATTATATATACTCAAGGTTGGCAGTTTATGACAGAATAATTAGGCAAAGAATTGGAATGATTGGAGGACTTTAGGTAAACTAAGTAACTACATGAAGAATAAACACTTGCCTTTGTTGTAGAAGACAGGTATAAAATCAGGGTATCCTTCTTGTAACTTATGATTCAGTTCTATAGAGTCCAGCAGAATCTTTGGAACATACTCTTGGGAACACTGACAGAGGAGTAGTGTGAATTTTGTTTGATGTTACAGAGGGAGGTTAAAAAGAGAGTATCTTGGATTTTAGTCCAGACGAAAATAGAAGATATAATCACCAAAATGGAAAAGGAGAAATGGATGTGGACATGTCTCATTGTACATACTGTAAAGCAGAACAGATGGGCAACCAGGGTAACTGGCTGACAGCCCAGAGATGGAGTGATAGAAAGGAAAGAGAAAAAGATGGCAAGATGAGATTTGGAATTTTGCTGAGAGTGGATGCAGCTGGCAAACAGGAGGTAGGTAAGAGTGGATGAAGTTGGGAGATGCCTTCATCCTGCTAAGGACTGACTCAGGCTGTTGACTGAATGACAGGGTGTAGAAAGATTAGGTAAATTTACAGGTACAGTATACTGTAATGCCATGGTGGCAAAAATACTTTAATGTCAATAATTCCTGGTATCAAAAATTAACAATGCCAGATTTTCCTGGTGCTGAAGTTTCATGATGCTGAAAATTCCTGGTATTAAAGTTTCCTGGTAGCACAGTGTCTTGGTGCCAGAGAGTGACAGTGTTGAAGGCATGCTATTGAAGTCCCCAGTGGCCATAAATCCTATGTCAACTTCATGGTGCTGAAATCATCAGACATTCTATAATCATGACAAATGTTATTTTTTGTAGGTGAGTGAAAGTCCAGAGAAGAACCAGGGAGTCAGTTCAAGTGGTGTTGCTGCCACTGCTGGTGGTGGTGGAGGAGGTGGTGGTAGTGGTGGTGGAGGTGGTGGTGGTGGCAGTGGTGGCAGCAGCAGTGGTGGTGGAGGTGGCAGTGGTGGCAGCGGCAATCAAACAGGCAACTTGGGTAGTACAGTGAGCACTTGTTCAGGAGAGAATCCATCTCCTCACCTCTACCATCCCAGTGTAGTCTCACCCACCACTACCCCACCTGAGCTGCCTGGCAAGAGGAGGCGCAGCTCGGACACCAAGAAACCCACCCCAACCAAGAAGAGAAGGAAGTCTCAAGGAGAAGGTGAAGTTACAGCTGTGGATGCTGCCAAGGCAGCTGAGGAGAGTGTGGCTAACAAAAGTAAAGGTGCCGAGGAAACCACACCTGTTGTAGACACTGCACAGGAGACACGTGCTGGTAGGGCCAGGAGAGGGGCCGGAGATGTGGTGCCCACTGCAACATATACCACAGCAGCTTCCCCAGTGACCACACCCACCCCACCCACCACCACCACCCCACCCACTCATGTACCAGATATCCCAGTTCTCAGTAAAACTCGACGTGGCCAGAGTGACCCAGCCACCATTGCAGCCACCTCCACGGCTGCACCCACACCCACATCAGACGTCTCTGTCCTTGGCAAAACTCGACGTGGCCAGAGTGACACTGTGCCTTTCAGTGCATCCCCACATGCAGCCTCAGACATTGCCAAGCAGAGAACTGAGGAGGTGTCCTGTCTCCCTCAGCTCCCCTCCCCAGCCCGTACTCGAAGACACCAGATTGAAGTTGCTGAAGGGCCAACAGAGCCTCCTGGGGAACCCGAACCTGGCTCTGGTTGCCCTCATGGGTATCCTTGTACAGATGCCCCTGACATTGTTGGCAGACATCGCTCAGCCTCAGCCATCCACTTGGACACCAGTGTAGAATCCTTACCCTCTGCCTCTTCCCTCCACTCTCCCACCTCTGAGTCCTTCCACAGCGCAGAGGATGACCCAACCTCACCAAGGAAAGAAAAGAAGCACCGTGATGGCAGCAAAAAGAAGAAAAAGGACAAGGACAAGGAGCTGGAGGGTGGGAGGAAACGAAAGAAACACCACCACAGGGACAAACACGGTCTTGGTGAGATGGCATCAGAAATTGTGACACCTTTCAGAATAAAGGTTTGTTGCACAATGTTTTTCTTGCATGGTGTGGTAGTACATGTTGTATTTTAATTAAGCACTTTTTTTTCATCACCAGTGACGTTGCTCGATATGCAGGATAACGCAGTAAGACTAACAGTACAGTTTTGTAAGCCTTCCTTATAATTAGTGTATTTTAAACACTGTGTTATGCTATAAAACCCACAATAAATTTTGGGCAGGGAGAAGTACTCAGGCCTAGCATACCAGAGTATCTGTAGACCCTTTTTGTGACATTAAAATGTAGTTTATTCTTCAGAGGTGATTATTTGCCAGCACCCCTTCCAGGATTAAGGCATCTGGCTGTAGATAGATGACTGTTTTCTTTGGGAGTGTAGCATGTTGATGCTGCAGCCAATCGTTTCTCTTTCAAGGAAATGGGAGGGACTTCACGGGTGTTTGTACATTTGAACAGCTCTGCCATCTTAGTATGTCAGTTCCAGTGCTTGAACATGTCCCTCTTCAGACCCTGGTGATAGGATGATACAGTACTATATTCTGTGATATTGATGCAGTTAGGCTGCAAGTACATGAAGCCCTGATTGTAAGTCAGGGATATGCATCACATTATCACAGCTTACATATGCAGTTGGTGCTGTAAATTGGGGCAACTGGCAAATGAGCATTTTAGGCAGCAATAGATTCTGCAGAGGCAATTTTCTTTACTTTGCTGTAGATGTAGCAGCAAAACAGAGCACAGTATCTGGAAAGGTGGCTAATAATTAGGATTTATCTATAGTTTAAGTATGTTGTAGTGATTGACAAGAAGATATAGGGAAAGAATGACTCTGCCACTTTCAGTGGTAGGGGTATTAAAAAGAGGATTTTGCTTTCATAAAGCACACAGTTTGACATATTTACAGGTGAGAAAAGGAGTATGATAATATCATCATCATCATGATCATCATCATCCAAACTTCCTTTCCAACCCTAGAACAGGGTGAGGAGTAGCAGCGTCATTATTGCATAAACAGATGAAGTACTGTGAACCTGCAGTAATATTGCATTGTGTTTGTAATAACACCCCTGAGAAATGTGAGGCACTCTCACAGTCTCATTTTTCCATTAGAAAGTTAGGCAGGTCTGCTATTATAGGGTATGACCAAAAAGCACTAAGCAGAGTTGTTCATTAGTTGTGTCACTATATGGCACAGTGTGTGTGTGTCTATCCTTTACCTTGTTTATTTTCCACTCTGTACCTCATGCAGCATAAGAGGTGGGGAGATTGTACCAGGAGATTCATTTCTCTTGTGACTCATATTTCCACTGAGTTCAGAGAGCATTGTAAATGTTCCCACAACTAGTGAAAATGGATAATTGAATTAAGATGATGATTACAAACCTTTCATTTTTCAGATCAAGCCCCTGCCGCCACGACCAACGGATGAGAATGGTTCTGCATTAACTCCTACCGCTACACCCATCACCCCAACACCTGTTTCATCCATGCCGCCACATAGTCAGGCCTCTGCCCCACCTCCATCCACCCAGGCCTCGTCTGCTGCGCCTACACTCTCCCAAAGTTCTACTGTCACACCTTCATCCACCCAGTCCTTCACCATTACACCCACTCAAACTGCCACTTCTTCACACACCACCCCGACTTCCACCACCATCTCTAGCCACACCAAGTACCAGACGACGACTGCTCCAGCTGGCTACCCTCCACTCCCTCCTGGCTACACTCTTACCCAGCCCATGGCCCCTCCCTCCTCCACCCCCTCCTCCACCTTGGGAGCCACCTCCACTTCCCCAGCCCTAAGCTCCACTTCGGCCCCCTCCACCACTCACACTTCGGCAGTAAGTCTAAAGTTGTGTTTGTTTTCTGTACATTGTCAACATTTACTTGTCCCAAAAATTTTCATCTCTCCATCTTGAATGCTAAGATGTAATGTGAGATTAACACTAGAGTATATTGCTAGTCATGATGAGGTGCTGTGGAGAGGATGTAGAGCAGTAGTATTGTCTTTGCCATTGAGTGTTAACAAGAGTCTAACACTAGAATATAGTGCTAGTTACAAAGTTTTGTGGACAGGGTGTTGAGCCATAATGTCTTACCATTTTCCTTTGAATTACAGGAAATAAGCTGCAAAAGGACAAAGATCTTGCCAAATTAAAGTTGACAAACTACAGAATCATAGTTTTCATGTTTTATTTTGTCACTTGCATGTGGATAGTGAATTGAGTGAACTTTTCTATTTGAGTGTTGGATTGAAACACGAATGTGTCCTCTCGCCATGGTTGTTCAATCTGTATATGGATGGGGTTATAAAAGAGATACAAGGTAGGGCAGTACAAGAATAAAATGTAAAATGCCTTATCTTTTTCATACCTAGTAATAAAACAGGGACCTGAATTTGTAAATCAGTAATTGCATATTATATTTCTGTGGGAATAATTTTTGAGTGCTTCCCTTGTCAGCTAGGTATGAAGGTATTAATTTAGCATTTTGTTGTGGTGGCAGAGTGTGAGCAGTACCTTCACCACTACCAGCAGCAGCAACACCACCAACACCAACAGCAGTGGGGCATCGACGGGGCCAGGGCGCAGGAGGTCTGACCCAGGCGACCCTCAGCAGTTTAGTAAATGTGACGTGTGTGGCGAGACTGGGGGCGTCACCAACACTGTTGCGTGAGTTATATACCACTATTCTTTTGTGTTAGCCACTAAGTAAGAGTGATGTATGAGACAAGGCTGCAGGCATCGTCAACACTTGTCTCATGAGTTATTGAAGTTCACTCATTACTAACAGGGCCACACTCAGCCTAAAACCTAGTCTGATTAGAGTTGTACATCTGTGGAGAATTTCATTTTCCTAGATTTAACCTGCCCTTTCCTGACTGATTTTCCACCAATGACCCCCCCACCCCCCCAATCCCGACCAGGTTTTTTTTTTTTTTTTTTTTTTTGGGGGGGGGGGAGAATTTTGGCTCAAACCTTTGCTTTTGGTGAGAAACATCAAAAATTCATAGAGAAATCGCTCACCTGAGGTTTAAAATACTGGATACAGGTAGCAGTTCCCCTTTCCTTACTGGGCTTTCTGTCAGGCTGGCTCCAAAGAAAACGAGTTTTGTGGGAGGGTAACTATTCCACACCACTCATAAATGGTATTAATTTATTTATTTGGTACGAATTTATCTGTAGTACGAGGGTATATTGGTTTTCACAGAGTAATATAGATATTATAAGCATTGTTTCTCTCACCAAACACATCAACATACCTGACCTTTTTTGGCAACATTACCTGATCATCATTCTGACTGTTTCTTCCTCTGATGCTACGTAAACTTTGTCCTCCACATTGTCATCGATTGGGGAATCACTCTGGCCTTGAATTTCGTACCATGACACGACGTCTTTACTGGCCAGGTCACTGGTAACTGGTGAATTGCCGAGACAATGGTGTGCGGGGAGGGGGGGGGGAGGTCATGCGAAATCAGGCATTGACCCTGCCTGGCGTTTTGTAGAGGAAGGTGTCCTGTGTATACGTACCAAAAATCATGCACGAAATATGATAATTGTGCAAATTAGGGACCTTGCAATTGATGAGCGTTTATATACGTCAACGGGATTCATAGTGACAAAACGTGTGGACATATAGATACGTCAGTGGGAGTTGGCGAGTTAAATCATCATCATCATCATCATCATCATCATCATCATCATCATCCAGACCTCTTTTCCTACCCTGGGGCAGGGTGTCCTAGATTTAAAAAAAAAAAAAAAAAAAAAAAATAGCCGTGGCTTAGTGGGTTAGAGCCTCTGCTCTGACCGAAGAGTCGGAGGATCGATTCCACCCAAGCGTCACTGGTAGACATCAGGAAGGGCATCCGGTCATAAAATGCTACACGCTTCAGTCCAAAAGTCCTCTATCCAGGGGCAACGCCTTAGCCCTTCGGGGATACCTAGCATAAAACCAAATTATTATTGTTTTTTTTGTTTTAATAATAAGTTAGGCCCTGCATTGAGGACAAACGTTATGTACACACAGGCTACACAGATACATATGTAGTGCTTTATAATTATACTGTATTGGATTCACTAAATCCTTGTCTATATATACAGGCGGCCCTCCACATTCACGGGGATTAGGGGACACAGACCCCTGCGAATGTGGAATTTCCGCAAATGTTTGGTGCACCCTCCCATAAATGCCTCTACAGCCGCAAATCACCCCCTGTCAGCAAGTGTGCACATACTGTACCTAATAAACCATATCTGAGACCTGAAAGCAGCATAAAATATAAGAAATAGTAACAGACTAATTGTATAAAAAACTTTAATAACAAATAAGTTTTGATTGGGTATGACTATACTAAGTTAGGGTAAATATGTGCCTGGTGACTTCCACAGACTCCTGCTTTGGGCCCATACTTGCGGGACAACATAGACACACGTGGGACAAAGTTATCACAAGTAAATTGCACAATCGGTCACTAATTCACTCACCTAATAGCACAGCAATGCACTTGTTACCTTGGAACGCGTGATAGCACAATTATTGGGCACAATAACGAAATTATGGGAGGTTTGGTGTGGCAGCGTAGATGCAGCAAAATGACCGCGACAGTGGCAGGATACAGACTGAGGGAGAGACAGAGAAGCATGGGAATGCAGTGGTTTGGTGCGAAATGACTCGTGAGCATCCTCACTGCTACATTTTGCGGCCACAAATGGAATCTTGGCTTCACAGAGGGGCAATCTGCAAATCTGCAAGACCCGCGAAAGTTGAATCTGTGAAAGTGGAGGGCCACCTGTGTGTATATATATATATATATATATATATATATATATATATATATATATATATGTGTGTGTGTGTGTGTGTGGAGGGCCACCTGTATATATATATATATATATATATATATACACAGGTATGTGATTAGGCAAGACCAGCAATGTTATTGGTACTGTGGAACCAAATGTGGGCCGTAGAGGTTTTAATCCAGGGGAAAGTTTGTGTTTATCTCTCACATAATCCATCTCAGGCAAGCATCTGATCTGTCACACCTTTAATGCTTGGACTAAGTAGCCTAGCCCTGGGCCTCTGCACCTCTGATGGGGCAAATAAGTATTTGGTAGTGGAAAGTGAAGCAAGACAAGTGGGGTCTTCAAGGCTTTGATGTGATTTAGTAATATTTGGTTCATCAGTCAGTCATTCACTGTAATGTTTATAGTGTGACATATACAAATTAATTCACCGGTCAGTTAGTCAGTGTTATACTTGCAAGGTGATTTTATTATCATTAAGCCACCAGTCAGTCAGTGTTATGATGATGATAAAGTTGATGGCATGTTCTGCAGGTGTGACGAGTGCAATAAGGCGTATCATTTCAACTGCTTGGAGCCGCCTCTGAAGAAATCCCCCAAGCGACGAGGCTACTCCTGGTTCTGTGAAGACTGCGACAACGCGGTAAGAACCATCAACCTTGCACACATTCAGTGGAACCTCTCACTTCCTCAGGGGTTGTAAGTCTTTACCCACACACAACCTTGCATACCCACTTGCTTCACCTATTACATACCATCATCATATTAACCCATCAGCCAAATAACCTTCAGCCTAGCACATATTCAGTGGAATGTCTCACGTCCACATGGATTGTGAAGCTTCAGTGCCACACACAACCTTGCACATCCCAAACACCCTCAGTCTGATGGCATACTTGTATTCTGTTCTTGCTGCCACTGGAAAGGGATGCCTTCGTGTGGTGGCACTGATATGACCAGCTGCTCTGCGGTCTTATTTTATAAATGTGCCTCAGCTCTTTCCCTGTCCCCTAAAAGAAGGATGGTGGACTGCAGGAGGAAGGGAACAAGCCTGCTGTCCATTGGATTCATGTTTCAAATGAGCCTGGGTTTACAACAGCTACTATAACAGCTGCTACCTCTAGATAATTTATTGTATTCAGCTATAGTAAGATCTCTTGCACTGAATTGGTTAATGGAGATTAAGCCAAATCCTCTAGTGTGAATAGTCTTTCTTAAAGTACAATCATCTACAGGTAACAAGAAAAAAAAAAAAATGCATCAACATAGGTGTTGTTGTTGTTGATCAACCTCAGTCTGTCTGGCTGAGCAGACACATCAGCTGCAGGCAAGCAACCAGCCCTGTAGGGTTTGCCCCATTCAGTGAACTGATGTTCCCTTGCATCTGACAGCGTCTCGCTACAGCAAGGGTTGGTTCCTGGATGGATGCCCTATTTCCACTCCACCGAGTTAATAGGAGTACTGTAGTAGGCTCCACTTTACCCTGTACTTTGGCTGTATGATACGGTTACCACCCAGTATTATAAATTATTTCCTGGGTTACAGGAAACCTTTAGGCATGTCACTCAGTGTAGAGCCACCTGAAGTGGAAAGAAGAGTAATGAAAAATAACAGGAAGGAAAAGGAGAAGTAGGAAGAGAGGAGGGCAGTTGCAGACAGAATGAGAAAGGGGAAGGAGGAAGTAGGCAGCACAACATAAAGTGAGTGGATGATGGTCGCCACCACGTACCACCACATCATTATAGTAAAGTGGTTAACCCTTTGATAACTAGGATTTCTGGACTAAATAAAGTTATCAGCAGGTTAGTCAAAATAAAACTTCTGTGTCCTTCATTAGCATAGAGTGGGGATTATGAGGCTTCATACATACACATCCTTATACACCTTGGGTCATAATTCTGGCAGTGTGGGAGGTTTTGGTGGGGATTTGCACAACCAGGCAGCTTCACTTTGCATTCAAATCAGTGCCACCACATGAAGGCATCCCTCACCAACCACAGTGAAGGGGCTAAACATTTGCTTAGTTCGCAGCATATGGCTATATTAGTAAATCCTTCAAGCCGTTTACATATTTTATACAGGAAAACACCATTAAAGCAAACTAGTTTCGGCGAAGGGTGTTCATCATAACTGGTTGTCCATCATACAGCAAATTTATAATGTGGTACCAGAAATAAGCAGTGTACCAGTGTAGCAATTCACTACTTACTCTTAAAAGCTGACACAGTGTTTCATTCAATCAGCAACAAAAGAATGGACAGCTAAGCAAACAGTGGTAAGGCTATGGGTCTGTGTTTGGTGTCTTTCTCAGAGTCATGATTCCTCACTTCAGAAATCTCTCTCGCTTAGTGTGCCTATAAGGGGTTTTACTGTATTTTATTATTCCTATTCCCTAATGATTTTATACAGCTTAGGGGGAACTATTCAAACTAGAGGCATTTGTTACAGCTTGTACATACCCATTCACCACAAGAGGTCTCCCCAAAGCTGAATAATGTCACCTGGAGGCAGCAAGAATCAAAGGGAAAAACATGTACCAGAGGGAAGAAGTTGGGTTGGCTTTTCATTTTTATTTTTTTTGTCTCCTGATGATTTTATTCAGCTTATGATAGAATTTTTCAGCTGGAGGGATTAGAGAAAACCATAATAAACCCCATAAAAAATGAGAGGGCTCTGCTAGGTTGAATAAAATGCTGGTAACAACGAGAATAAATGAAAAAGAATGTCACCCTGGTTCAAGTGGTTAGTTCTGAAGCCTTGTACACACCGAGATACAAAGTCTAGAGACAGTCGAGTGACTACGTATCTCGACTGTTGCGAGACAATCCACATACAGACAGGCGAGAGTCCAGAGACACACTGGAGACAAGGCAACTTTGTCTCTGGATTGTCTAGAGACGGTCGCTAGACATTTCTGTTACTTTCTCTCTAGTCTGTTGCTAGACAATTGAGAGACAGTCCAGTGACTTTGTAGCGTGTCCGTGTTTGAACCATCCACCTCTTGAATTTTGACATTTCAGTTTACAACCAACTTTTGTCATATTAAACTCAAGAAGTGATATTCCAGTCGCAGGCAAAATGTACATGTGAAGATATACATTTATGGACGAAGATATATACTCTCAATACTCATAAATCGCGTGTTTATAAATCACTGATTCGTAAATCACGGCTAAGTGGCTGTCAGACTGCTGGCACCCTTAAATCACTGTTAAGTCACAAAAATCGCGGACCTAGACACTGAAGTGGGCCTTTTCCGAGGAGAATCGTAAACCGCGGCATTCAGTTTGAAAATCGTGACCCAACAACCAATCACCACCCGTCCCTGATGGCAAGTGTGCATACTAATGCCGCCACGTTGTTGTTGTTCTTCCCGCCAGTCCGCACGCTACAGACCATCACTGTGGAGTACGAGAGCTACCTGCCTTTTTGTGTGCACCTTTCCCCCCGCCTCCTACCTTCCATGGCCCCTCCCGAACCCCCGATGAAGCGCTCTAAGCAGTATGGCATCAAGAAGCTGCCGCAGTTGTCGTACAGTCAACGTTTGGAGCTCATTTGTCGTGTTGAGAAGGGAGAGAAGTTTTCACAGCTGGCGAAAGAGTTTGGGAAGAACAAGTGCTGAGAGGTTCTAAGTTCTTCCCAACACCACCCCACTCCATTCACATAAGCAATATTGTCATAGGATTAAGGTGAGATCCCTTAACATTGCTTCTATCTATCTGTCTATCTATTGCCAGACGCCTCAATCCCGTTTGGGGTGGCCACAAACAAATCGCCTCCAAGTCACCCTGTCCCCCGCCATTTCACTGCCCTGCTCCCAACTCACACACCCCTCTCTCATATACCTCTCCACCCCATCTCTCCATCTCATCCTTGGCCTCCCCCTCCCTCTTCCCCCCTCCACCTCACTCACATACACTCTCTTCATCAGTCTCTCACCCTCCATCCTCTCCACATGGCCAAACATTGCTTATTTCTATTAAATACATGCACTGAATATTCCTAAATTTGTATATTTGTGTTTGATGGTGCCTAGATAGGTGTAGGTAGGGTGCTGTGGGGGGTGGTTGGCCAAAGTCCAGACCCAAATTCATTTTTCACATAAGAGTTATTATTTATAAACCACGGAATTTGTAAATCGCAGCAGTGGTCCAGACCCAAATTGCCACGATTTACGAGGATTGAGTATATATATATATATATATATATATATATGTATATATACACCGTATATACCGGTATGTATATTTCATTTCATTCATTCATCACCCAATCGTACAGTGCCCCATGAGGAGCGTAGGAGCTTGGGGCTAGGCAAGTTGGTCCTGACATTTAAGATGAGAGTGACCAGCCTCACTCATCCCTGAGTGGCAGTACGTGAGCAGTATACACCAACCATACCTTGGATATAAACCCTTACCGGCTCAATCCGACTGGAGTGCCGTATTTACTCACTAAACCACCAGGCGCCAAAATTTGGTTCTATGGTTACCACCCAGTGTAGTAAATGGTTTCCTGGTGTACAGGAAACTTTTTGGTTTGTCACTCAGTGTAGAGTCACCCACAGGCAGAAGGAAGAGGAAAGAATGAAGGAAAGAAAGACAGAAGATGGAGTGTAAAGTCACCCGTAGGCAGAAAGACGAGGAAAGAATGAAGGGCAGAAGAGGATGGAAGGAAAGAAGAATGGAGGAGAGGAAAGGACAGACACCCAAGAGCAGCACTACATTGAGTGAGTGGATGTTGAGCACCCGCACCTACGTATATGTGTGTGTGTGTGTGTGTGAATAATTGCCAAAACCAACAGTGGAATCACTAAAGCTAATAATTGTCATGACTGAACCATATATGTACTGTACATATAATTTTTCAATGAAGTATGTAAATCATGTAAATATACCATAATTATTATTAGGACAGACCCGTATACATACAGTATAATCTTTCAATGATGATGTATAACTTTTATGCAAAATTAGAGTATATAAAAATACTCTATAATTATTTAGGATAGAACCATATACATATAATTATTCAATGTTTGGTACAACTGTTATGCATAAATAATGTTAAAATATGTGAATACTGACGCCTCATAGCAGGAGGCATGCATTTTTTAATGCAAACTTTAAAAAAAAAAAAAAAAAAAAAAAAAAAAAAAAAATCCGTCATCCGTTGCCAAACCCCTCCGCACCGAGCAACTTGTATCTTGTCTCCCATATCCAGTGGGAGACAAGATACAGCCGAAATTTTGTCTCTGGACTGTTGCGCGACTGTCCAGCGACAGATTTAGACTTTCCTGAGACAGTCACGCAACAGTCTAGAGACATTATCACGTGACTTTTGCTGGATAAAGTATCTCAGTGTGTACGTGACCCAGAGACAGTGTCTAGCAACTGTTGCCAGACAAATTTAGATTTTTCTGCGACAGATGCGAGACAGTCCAGAGACAATGTTGCGCGACTTTGTATCTTGGTGTGTACGAGGCTTGAGAGGACGAATGTTTAAGAAAGGCCCTGGTTTTTTATGCCCATTCATGGAACACCAGTAGTTGTTATTTGCCATTAGCCTGCATGCTATATTACTGAGTGTAGAAATAGCACAGAATGGCCAGAAAAGTTCTTTGCTTATCACTTGGTTCAGATATTATTGTCAGAAATTGGGGACTCATTCATATCTTTGTACACTCAGTTTTTATAACATTGCAGCTCATAATCTTAAGCTCTCCCTGGTTTTGTCTATTACCCTGGAGGACATCTTGAAATTTAATTCTTGACTAGCAGCTGAATACTTTATGTAGCTTAGGAGAGACTTTCCAGATTAAAGGTGTTTTATAACCTTATGCTGTTGGCATCCCTACGTGTCAAGTGGGGTTGGTGGAGGATTAGTGCCCCTCCCTGTAAAACAATCAACTCTAAGCCCTTGGCCACCCCGTGTGGAATACATGGCGTCTGGCAATGAATGAATGAATGAATTATCCCCATCAGTACCATATGTTGCCCACAGGGTTAGGCGAAATTGTGTGGTAGTAGCAAGAATAAGATTAATGTTACATCATTATAGTGAAACAGTTAACCATCAGCCAAAGGACCCATTTGTATATTTTATTCTTGATCATACTCAGTTCTTTCTTCATCTGACAAAGATCCCAAACACTTTTCAGCCAAGTTGATGACTAGGTGTAATAAGATATGATGGCTGATTTGACTAGTAACTAAGGAGACCCATTTTGACCTGACAAAAGCTCATCAAATTTCATACAACCACAGCATAATAATGAGGCTGTGGGATTGGCTGAGTTCCATCACATTAAAACACCAGCTAACGCCCAGCTGCTTTATTCAGCTTAAGAAAGACATGAAGCTGAAGGACTTACAGGCAGTCTTAGTTAACCTTTTCAGTCCAGAGATGGCCATTTGATTTTAGTATAGCCAACACCAGATGATTTTATATCCTCAGGCTGAAGGGGTTTACCATTCCATTCCAGTATTTTCTAACCCCTTCGGTTGGAATAATCTCTGTGAAGGTGAACAGAATAATTGGTGGTGACCAAAGACGTGCCAAACTTTTTTCATGCACATAGAGTTAACTGTAGTACATTTCTCCTTTGTATTTATTAACATATGAAAATTAATCGTGCTGCTAACCAATTTGTCTTCTGCAGATGCATTAGCCTTTATTTCTCAGGCTACCAGAAGATTATTTTTCCAGTAAAGGGGAATTATATTAGTCAGTGGGTAGAAGCACTCTCAGTTTAACCTTTGGACTGCTGGAAAGTCCCACAACTGAATAAGACTGATTTTAGTTAGAATAAAATGCCCGAGTGCATCCATGGTAACTATTGCAGAATGATAGATAAATGATATTCATATCCAATAGTAATGTTGGTTGGTTTAACACTCAGGCTAATATGACTCACTCAGCTAGATTTCATTCATCTGGCATTTACCAGAAGAGAGTACTAGAGTTGCGGCGCACGACTCTGAGGTTGTCATTATCATACCCTGGCAACCTATCATTCAAAATGTGCGTCCGATTTCGTATCATATTATACACTAATCATATTATTATGTATGAATGTATTATACACGAATCACATGTGTCTCTTATTATACATGAAATCAGACGCACTTTTGAATGGTAGGTTGCCAGGTTACTATAACGACAACCTCAGAGTCACGTGCCTCGACTATAGTGTTGCCCCAAACATGTGTGATAATGCTTATGGTAGTAGCATTGAGGCATGTGTGACTCACTTTCAACTGAATAAAATCATCTGGCAGCTGGAATAGAGTAGTAGAACTGTTTCAACCCTGAGGGAATTAAGGGCAGTGCTTTCATACTACAGTATTACATTATAAATTTAACCCAGTCTGTGATAGTTGCCTTAATACTCTGGTAATTTGTCTTTATGCCATGTATTATCTCAGCTTGAGCATGTGGTAAGGGACTTGGGAATAATACTAATAGCATGGATCTCTGTATATTCTTTTTAGTCTTTTAATAGTAACTAACATTCATATTAACTAGAGGCCAAGGATGTCTTGTTAATTTTATTCTTTCCACTCCTGATTATTTCATTCAGCTTAGGATAGACTTAGAAATGGAAGGGTTAGCTACAGCCTTTACTAGATTCATTAAAACTGTAAACTATAAAGGATGCTGCCCAGGATGAAGGGGTTAAGAACAGAAATCTGATTTGAGAATCATATACCAATTTGCTCACAAGTTCTTGGTCTTCCATTAGAGTGGCAGTCCTGCAGTGTTGGACACACTAAGAAACATTCCTTACCTTTTCAACTGTTCCATTGTATTCTTGCAACTTGCAGTCAGTTTTTATTTAGACCAAGAACTATTTCATACAAAATAGGAAAATAATGGCTATATCAGGTGCATAGCCAGGGTTTTTAAAATGTTGTGGCCAAGAGGTAGTCAAGCCTGATTATGGGGTGGCCCAAGGAGAACCGTTAAGGGGGTTTAGGGGTCCTCTGGAAATTTGGGATGGCCAGTATATTTCAGGGGTGGCTGGTGCAACCCTGGCCACCCGTTTGCCTATTCCATTGGGCTCTATCAGACCCTCCCAGTCTAAAAAAGCTATGCAAAGCAGAGTATAGTTGCATAGAGATAGCAAGAATAACATGAAAATGGCTGATAGTTTGAAAGTGTTTATGCACTGGGTCCTGCAATGTCGATTGCACTCAATTCTCACCATTTTCTGACACTTTCATTCAGGTCAGGATGGACAAAGACATATGCACCCTTCAGTATTGGAGGTTTTCCTGAGGTGAATGAAGTCAGTCAGTAGCAACAAATATATAGCAAAACGGACATCACTGGATTCAAGGGGTGAACCCTTTCAGTCCAGTTATATACTGTACATTTTGCTATTTCTGCTACTGATGGTTGTATTCAGCATAGAAGAGAATTTTGTGTGTGTAGGGGTAGATTAATTTTAGCCTTTGAATGCATTTCCCCTCCCCACCTCCCCTGAGTTAAGTAAAATTTGGTAGGAGCAACAAGAATACAGTACAGTAAAGTCCTTTCATTCGGCATCTTCAGGACCAAGCAAGTGCTGAAAGAGCAGAAACTGCCGAATGACCAGGAAAACCTGCCAGAAAGTTTCTAGCAATCATTGTCGGTCACCCCAATGCAATCACAGTGTGTAGCAAGTACATTGGTCAACCCTAAGCACTAAATAAGCACCTTATATGTAATGTATTTAATGTTACAGTAAATATGAACTTACCTTAACCTAGGTGTATTTACATATGGACACCGTAAAATAGCACGACAAAGTTTCCAAACTTTTGAAAGTTCCTGCTAACAAAACCAGACACTCACAAGTCATGATGATCGACAGCATATGCAGTGTTGGCAAGCAGAAATCTTCAAAAGCGCTAAGCTCATCATTATAATGTGCTATGGTACAGGTGGACTTCAAAATATGCTACATATAGATGAAAATCTAATATTTATTGGTGCCAAATTGTTATGAAAAGTGCTAAATTATTATGAAAAGTGCTAAATTATTATGATAAGTTCTAAATTATTATGAAAAGTGCTAGACCTAGCACCAGAGTGCCAAATTGGCAACTATGGGTGCACGGGTACCAGCTTTGAGCTGGCGACCCCGTCACAGGTGCCGATCGGCTCAGCATGTGTGCCGGAAGAGCAGGTAACTTTCGTAATGGGACTGTTTATAAAACCTGCTGAAGGACCGGAAATACCATAAGACTAGATGCTGAATGAGAGGACTTTCGCTGTAAAGAGGATATCACTAGGCCATTCCCAAGTTGAATAAAATCATCTGGTGGGAGCAGGATGTCACCCAGATTGAAAGGCTCCAGCCACCTTGCAGGCAACACCCAACACTATGCGATGAAGGGTGCAGCTGAGTCTAGTCACCGGGTCATTGAATACTCCACTGAGAAAAAAAGAATGTAAAATCAGCCTCAGAGCTCGGTAGCAAAAAAAGAGCATGTTGGTCAAGTGGTTAGAGCACCCCACTCAGAGTGACTGGAGTTGGTCATCTATCTATCTATTGCCAGATGCTTCAATCCCATAAGGGGTGGCCACAAACAAATCGCTTCCATTTCACTGCCCCGCTCCCATCTCACACCCCTCTCTCATATACCTCTCCACTTCATCCCTCCATCTCATCCTTGGCCTCCCCCTCCCTCTCCTCCCCTCCACCTCACTCACATACACTCTCCTTGTCAGTCTCTCATTCTCCATCCTCTCCACACGGCTATCATACACCTAATTCTGTGGCCGGATTGAAATGTTTCCTCTGTGTCGGTAGTGCTTGGTCCTGGTGCGGACTGCTGTAAGTTGTCTTTGTACAGAGGCAAATAATTTTATTGTCGATTAGTAAATAGTTTAGAAAGTGCCTGATCATGTCACAGAATGTTATAATATAGCCGCTAGTTGCATAATTTTTAAATCATACAGTTTATTCCACTGGCTTATTATTTTTTTTTTTCTTTTTTTTTTTTTAATAAAACTTAAATTGCAGTAATTAAAACCCCAGTATAGCCTATTTTGAAATATTTTGATCCAGTATAAATAACCTTAAATGTTTTGAGAGAGTATTAAAATTCTGGAAATTAGAGTAACATTGTTGGTGAGACTGATAGTTTGCAGGTAGGCTTCTTTCTTATCACATCATCTCAGGTTGCCAGAGAGTTCAGAACATTTGCCTGATTACCAAAGCATCGACAGTATTTGGTATAGATAAGTAGTTTATCATGGTTTGAACTTTATTGTCTTAAGTCAGTTGGCCATATTGTTAAAATTGAGTTTACAAAAGCTAAAGCAAACCCCTAATTTGTTATGGTCATTTATGGAACATGCACATTTGTTTGATGTGATCGGCCTTCATTCCACATTACATTGTGTAGTCAGTGACACTACAGAAGGGTCATTGTCATCAACACATGCATCATAAACTATGGTGAAAAATCTAGAATTTGTTCATGCATTTACGGTCTGTTTAGTAGTACAGGGCCATGTCTTCAGTGCAGTATGCCGTAGGGTTCTGAATGAAATACACTGTTTCTTGCTTCCACTATACAGTATTCACTTTATGAAATGCAGTTGAATTCCTTATGTCTTAACTTCAGTCTACTGTATGTGTCCATTGTTCTGTTTTGTCTTGCAGTTTGACCCAGCATCTTTCTCTTCTTTTTCAGACGTAGAACTGCCTGTGTTTCCCTGCTCTACACACGCGTATTTACTAATGGTTGTGGGACCCTTCCACTCTCTATCTTTCTGTAGCTGCGTGACATCAAGAATGTGTGCATGGGTGCATATGTGCGTTTGTATGTGTATGAATGTTTGCTTGCATGCATGCATGTGTGTGTGCATTTGTGTGCTCTCACTTGTGTGTGTGGCTTGTCACATTGGCTCTAAAAAATAAGTTTATAGTAATATCTGATGAATGTTTTATATAAGTACTATGGTATTAGTAAGAGTTTATGATAATTAAAGTATTATTTACAGAGGTTAAGAGTGTATTTATGAAGAGTCCAATTGGGCTCTGAATCTAAGCATTGGTATTCTTTACTCAAGTGGAAAGTGGAGAATGTTTGACATAAGAGTGTGTGTGAAAGTGAATGTAGGTATAGACTGTGACAGTATTCATCACAGAGCTGTGTTGGCTTGAGGATATATGTGTAACTTAAATATGAGGCTTGGGACCATATTATCATTGACTTGGGGGACTCTCAAGCACATCTTACCAATTTATTTCTTTGTGTGATGCACTAATAATTATTATTTCTTTCAATCAGTTTCCTTACTATAGTAATATTAGTGGTTATTGTAGCCCAGGTTCATCTGAAATGCAAACCCAGTGGACCGCAGGCTAAAGTTGTCCTTTTGCAGTCCACCATCCCCTTTTGGGGGGAACAGAGAGGGCAATGAATGTTTGCATAACCAGGAAGTGGAGTCGCCCATTTATATCAGTGCCACCACATGGAGGCGACTGACTCCAGCACCAGTCTAAATACAGTACAGTAAAAATCCACCAGTCCGGCCGCCAATACTCCGAATTTGTCAAGGTGATATTTTTTTTGTATTTTTCTGGGCTGTTTTCGAATTATTCTGGTCTTTATGTAAGGATTTATCTGGCTTGGACTTGCCCTTGGACTTGGGTGTACCTGCCTACAACTATTCATCTACACTTCTATGCAGTTCCGGTGAGTAAAACAATAACTCATATTGTTTTAAGTGTTTATTTAGTGATCATGTACGTATTTCTAATGTTTTCAAAGGGCCCTCCCAATAGGAAAAACTAAAAGTCCAAATGACCCTCAGTCCCCTGCCATTCGGATTACAGGACTTTTACTGTATTACTAGGCTTAAAAAAAGAACAGCAAGATGTAATGTGCAAAGGAAATCACAGAGGAAGAGGTGCTGGAGAGTCCTCTTAACTGATGAGAATATGACTCTTGGAGTGTTCAGTATAGTGTTCATGAAGATGTATGGAACTGAACTTCATAATGTTTATGATAGGTTCACCCCACTCATTATCTAGGAAGTCTGTTGCCTGGTTGCTATGCATCCTAAAAAATGTAGGTTTGTAGTACAGCCGTACTTCAGTTGTGCTGTGTAAAAGTTTCATGAAATTGTAGATGAACTGTGAATTATGTATGAGAAAATATTAACCCTCTCGGGAATGATGATGCAAATTGCGTCATACCAGAGTTGGCGTGAAAAGTGCTCAATGACGTGATTAGCCTCATTATTAGTTTTGGATGGAAGAGATACTGATAGGTATTTTTGAACAAAAATATTTACTAAAACTTAAGTTTCAGCATGACGTGCAACAAACTTTGGTGCATCATGGGGGAGAGTGTCTATTTCAAGGCCAGCATTCTCAAATAGTTGGTGCCTTCTTGGCTTTCGGTTGGGTTAGGGGTGGGTTGCATGAGATTTTTGGTGATTTACTCGAAAACTTGGTTGTATCAAAATTCTGAAAACACCATGTGAAAACTCATGAAATTCAACACATAGACATATTATTCTTTGCTTTTACACGGTGCAGGCAGAATTTTGCACTAGGTTGTTGAGAAATTATATGAAGCTATTTATTAAACAAGTTTATTCTCACTGCATTTCTGTACTTTTACTCACCAGTTTTGTGTTTTTATTAGCTTATAGTACAAACATCAGCAAAGATGGTATACAATTTATACCAATATAACCAATTTCCGGGGGCAAATAAAATCCATGAGAATGTTTTTCTTTGTGCACCAGTAGGGGCTGCACTCACTCCACTCTCTCTGATCATGTCCTTGAAACTTATTGAAAGCTTACGGCTCCCGAGAGGGTTAAGGTGATTGGCACACCTTGTGTACTGTAGTTACTTTCAATACTCAGATGTGTTCTATGTAGGTTAAGTAATTTTGTAAGGTAGGCTGGAGCTGTGGTGTGGTTTTATAACATGCCTACTAATATTTCATATCTTTGGGTAATTTCATGTTATTGTAAACATTTCCAGACAGTTTTAGCTGCAAGCATTATGTGTTGAAGTCAAGTACTGTAATGAAATGTGATATTTGCATGTCTTATAGTCACAGTGCACTTTCGGTCATCAAGTTCTTTCTGGTAACATAAGTCCTCATTTTATGTTGCTTTTTTTGATGTTCTTTCTTTGATATTAATTCCATATTTGTAGTAGTAGAGTAACCCCTATCTGTGTGGCTGAGCAGATCCAGCAACTGCAGGCAAGCAATCACCCCTGCAGGGCTATTCTGTGCAGTAAACCAATGTTATACCTTAAGGAAGGCAGCGCTTTGCCACAGCAAGGCACTGACAAGGATGTAGAGGTTTGGTTCCTTGAGGGATGCATCTCTCCATGTATCATAGTAGGCTCCATATCACTATTATTTGGTGTCATGATTAATAGTGAGCATTTTAATGGTGTCCTTGGTTGCAGGGAACCATTAAGCTTGTCACTCAATGTAAAGTCACCTTAGGAATTAAGCAGCACTACATCAACTGCTTGGATGATGGTTGCCACCACCTACCACGCTAAAACTGTAGTTAACGTTAGAAAAAGAATATAGCTTATTAATGTTTCCTTGCTATATATAAAGCAGATTTGCCAGTGTTTCCTAGCTTTCATTACCAGTTGTATGGACAGAGTTGTGATATTGAGGAAGACATCCATGACTTATAACGAGGACTGTCTGTTACTTTGGAAGAGCAGATATTTTGCCCTTTGCGTAGAGCAGCTGAGCCATGAAAGGAAATATTTGTTCAACTACATTACCTTCTTGTATTTTGTTTCCACCTCATCCATGTACGTGATATGATGTTCCATCCCAGTGTCTGTTTTTTCTCAGTCCAAGCTTGCTGGTAACCATTAGAACAACAACACAAACTTTGTTGGGATTTGTAGTGTAGGCATAAAAGTGGTTCCTGTCATATCATGAGTAATTCATCCTAAGCTGGGAATTCTTAAAACTTGCACCTTCCTTGCTCATACCAAGATATTTCAAGAAAATGACTTGATTAGTATTTACAGATAACTTACTGATACCAGCATTGCAGAGTCAGATAATTAGTACTGGTATAAATTTTTTACCAAAGCAACCCTGGTTAGAATCCCCAGTCAGTGATGGTCTTGCCATATGCATGGGCTCGATCCACAAGAGGTGGCTGGAAGTATTCAGTTATCTAATTCCATCAAAATTGGTTACCTGACCTTACTGACCTTATAGGGGGAAAAAAAAAAATACAGAACTGCAGTAGCCTAGCTTCAGGCCAGTACACCTCAAAAGGTCCCCCCCCCCCCCCCCATTAAGCTGGTGACCATGGCAGTGTGCACCTGATATCTGGCAATGCAGTTTTCTTTTTTTTTCTTTTTTTCCCCCTCAGTAAAATCTGCAGTAAATTATAGGAAGTTTTCCTATCGAAGTTCCATTACTACCTATAAAACTGATCTACAGTAGCTACCAGTTGTATAAACAAAAAGATTTTGATGTGGAGCACATCCCAGACATAAAATGAAAACCTGCTGTATGGATACTGAACTTTTCAAAGGCTCATTTATTCAGAGTACAGTATTATTATTTAACTGAACCACCAGCCCAGCTGGGATGAAGTAAAGATATTGCCGTATTGTATTGTGGTTTAACTCATGTAATGCTTGGGCTGTTCTGTAATACAAGGTTAAACTGTTAGCTACATACTAAGACTAGCTGTTGTGTATTTAGATATGAAGAGCATAATAAAGATGACCAATGCTTTTTTGTAAGCCGATGTACAAGTGTTAGCATATATGGTGGGGTTTATGAATGCACCCAAAGTCACAGTTATATGCTTAAACTTAACATCACAGAGGGGAGGCAGGCTTATAATTTTTGGTAGACATTAGAGAAACTCCTATCCCTATTAGATTTGACCACCCTGCGTCCCACATTAGAAACTGCCGTTATCAGGTAGTTGCCAGGTATGTCTTCATCACAGACTCCAAAACTATCATGAACTATTGAGGATTGCCTTTTTTCTTTCATGTTTTATGTTTGAAGTATATGGCTGTCAGAGTTATGTTTGAATTTGTACAGGGTTAAAGTTTACTATGTTTTGTTCTTTGTGGTTCTGGTAAGAGATTAACCAGCAAATGAAAAATTATAGACAGTAGCAAGTTGTACAGAGCTTCTCATGGATGCTTATGAAACTTACACATGTGAGTCTGGGTGAAGTTAATAAGATTTTCCTAAGTTCCTCATACATTCTAAATAATAAGGAAATATTTCATCTACAGAAGAGTTGAGAAGTGGATGCACAAACATGACTTATTTATATTTCTGTACTGTACTGTATTTACGGATATAGATATACAGTATGTATTGTGTATAATACTGTATTTAGTGTGGTGCCACCTACTGGGAGGCAAGAGAGAGGAAAAAAAAGCTTTATTTTATATTGGTTATTGTAAGAATGTAGGAAACAATAAATATTTTATTATTAGGTTTAAACTATTTGGGTCAAGCAAGATTGTTTATACAAATGTGCAGCTGGAAAAAATTAATACTATATGCTTTATTTTTTTTTATCTTTCCCATTGTTTATCTTATTTTGACATCCAGGAAACCATTTACTATGTTGGATGGTAACCATAAACAAATGTATGCCTCCACTGAATGCCTGTGTAAGTCACTCCAACCATGTATGGCTCCAAAGGGATTAAGTCAGTGGATGGTTGGGGTGTATTGCTCACATAATGATGGGTTTTAGAATAAACCCTTTATTTTTGAGCCCTAGAAGTGTACTGGCATGATTACTGCAATTCCTGTTCCAAACCATTCCTTGGCCTGAAGTATGCTGACTGCATGGGATAGAAGAATAACACCAATGAAGAGCAACAGCACAGACATCTACATAGTGTGGACCTTCTGGTGGCTGCTATACCATGGTCTGTCAAGGCTTTCAAATACCCAGCCCTTTACAGTACTCAGCTGTTTGTTTTCTTCATTCCTAAGCACTTCAGGGGGTCCTGGGACAATTCACCATCATAATCCTCCACAAGGCAAAGAGGCACCACCTCTCTGTCACATTCTGGGTGCTCAACATAACTCAAGCACCTGCTTGAGATGTGCCCGGAATGTGCTTAGGCAGGGGATGGCTGGAGCACTGCGCTTAGGTCGTCCACGTCGTCATCATCACTCTCTTCTGGTCGTCCTCGTCATCATCATCACTCTCTTCTGGTCGTCCTCGTCATCATCATCACTCTCTTCTGGTCGTCCTCGTCATCATCATCACTCTCTTCTGGTCGTCCTCGTCATCATCATCACTCTTCTGGCCGAGGAGCAGCAACAGAAGTGGCAGTCTTGAAGTCCAACATAACCTGATAGCTGGGACTACCCCATCATCATCTACCTACTCTTGCATGTCATCAATATCCACAGCCTCATGTGCCTCATGAAAACGAGCGTGGAAATTGTTCACGTCAAAGCCCAGAAAGTCGTGGCTGCTCTTATATCCCTGAAGGAGTTGAGACCAGCCACTTTCGAGGGTTTCCACAGAGACTTCCTTCCATGCACTAGCCCAGTTGTACACTGCAGGCTTAAGGTTGTAGTGCTGAAGGTTTTCCAGTGTCCTCTGCCCTCATGTGTCCAGTCCCCGACTCTGCTCATCCTCGTCCTCAAGAACAACCATCACCTCTCCAAGGAACATTCATCGGTACAGCCTTTTTGTGGCTATGATCACACCCAGGTTCATTGGTTGAATCAGAGCAGTGGTATTACGTGGCAAAAACATGCACCTGTCATCTGCAACCAATTCTTTCTCAGAGGGATGCACAGGGACACTGTCCAGGAGAAGAGCCTTTACCTGGTCACGAGGGATTCCAAGTTCCTCTGTTTGACAACAGGTGATCTTGACGAAATGCCTATGGAACCAATCTGTGAAGATCTTGCAGGTAAACCAGGCCTTCAAAGAATGGTACCACAGAACAGGAAGGACATCCATTAGCCCACAAAGGCAACAGGGCTGTTTTGCACGCCAAACAATAACGGGTTTCAGCCGGTGCAACCCATTAGCAAGCACTGCACAAAAAAGATACCTGTTCTGTAGACAACTTGTGGCCAGGCACACACTCATCATCATCATCATCTACCAGAGTGTTTGCAGACACTGAACGGTAGAGGAGGCCAGTTTCGTCAGCATTATAGACTTCACTGAGAGTGAGACAATAAACCCCAACCGGCCCATGGATATAAACCTTCACTAGCTCAATCTGACTGGAGGGTCATAATTACCCACTATACCACCAGGTGCCAAAATTTGGTTATATGGTTACCACCTAGCATAGTAAATGGTTTCCTGGTGTACAGGAAATCATTTGGCTTGTCACTCAGTGTAGAGTCACCCACAGGCAGAACGAAGGAAAGAAAGACAGAAGAGGGTGGAAAGAAAGACAGAAGAGGGTGGAAAGAAAGTAGGATGGAGGAGAGGAAAGGGCAGACACCCGGGAGCAGCACTACATCGATTGAGTGGATTTTTTTTTTTTTTTAAATACACTACCAAGTGCATTTTATGTTTGAAATCAGTTGGCATATTTGGGGGTGGTAATCACATAACCAACCGACACATATTCCTTACATTTCAATAAAGTCGATTGGTGGAAGGTTAGTGCCTCTCCCCATAAAGCAAATAACTCAAAAGACAAACAGCCATCCCCAACAGGTTACAGGATTGTGTTGTCTGGCTATAGACAGACTGATAGTATTAAAGCATGCCATTGCAGTGATCAGCTTAGTAGAAAGAAAAATAAACGAGTATTTTTTGTGAAATTTATACAGACTGCATATAACTAAATTAAACTTTTAATAATATACATAATTACACATGACTGATATTAAAGTCATCCGTGCCACAATGGCGGGAGGGTGTAAATAGCAGTGACGAGCTGGTGTGAGGGAAGTGATGTTTGCGTCAGGTGGAGTCTACAGCTGAGCATGAATCAATTTCCATGATTCTGAAGAGCTACTCTAAAATTAACTGCTGCATTATTCCTGTAAAAAAAATAATAATAATAATACTGCCTATGTGCCTAAAATTAAACCTTAGCTCTTCTTGGGAAATTGTAGCATAAATATTTAAAGTAGATGCCAAATATAATTTACAAATGGAATGTATGGCATGTGTATTACACCAAACTTACCATGAACACAATGCATTATACTTGTAAATGGTATACCTACATGAGTTTATATAAATATATAAGTTATAACATCAAGGGAAAGTATTTAAAAATACTGGGAGCTCTTAATTTTAGCCTGCTGGAGAATTATGCCAAATGTAAATACAAGAACAGAGTAACATAAATCATAACTATTGTGCATCATGAAATGGTTTTAAAAACCTTGCAAAACCACGGCTTTTCAACCTTAAAAGGCACCAGAATAATGTCCCTAATAACGGATATTGGCAGGAAAAAATTAAAAATAAAATCATTACATTCTCAAAAATCTGCTTTCCCACTTCATCTGTTTATTGGTGGTAGGTGGGGGTACCCATCATCCACTCACTGAATGTAGTGCTACCTACTTCCATCATGTCTATCATTCTTTTTGTGTCTGTCGTCCTCTTTTTCTACTTTTTTCTAACCTTAATATCAGTATTTATTCTCTTTTCCACTTCTGGTGGCTCTATACCAAGTGACAAGCCATGTTGTTTCCTGCAACTCATGAAGCCATTTACAACGCTGGGTGGTAATCACACCCAAGTAACAGTATGACGTACAGCCCACCATGATGCCCCTATTAATTGGGTGATGCAAATGTGGCATCCACCCAGGAACAAAACTTCCACATCAATTCCTGTGCCTCGCTGTGGTGAAGCACTGTTAGCCACAAGGGTACAACAGTTCACTGCATGGGATGACCCTGCAGGAGCAGTTATTGCCTACAGTTGATGGGTCGCACAACAACAACCTGTCTACACATGAGACTGCACATAACAATTTTTCACAAAACCTATCACACTACGATGCATCAAATTGTAAACTGCAATGCACAAAACAAATTATCTAATTATATGATGCTTTCATGAAACACTTCAAAGTAGAAAAAAGATTATGTACTTAACAAAAATGAAAGTGTGTGTATAGAGTAGACACAGTACAGTACATTCTTTTCCCAGGTTTGCACTACTGTTACTTCCCAGCTGTTATGCTCCCAATAATTCAACACTTGAGTCCTTAGGCCACTTTCACACGAGGTCACCGGTGGGTGCAACTGGTGGCCCAGTGTGAAGGGACCAGCAACTAGTGTAGCCGTATGAAAGCTCCAATTTGAAAAAATGCTTTACAGCAACTGCCAGTGGCGGACGCTAGTTGCGCGAGTGAGCCACCGCCGGTAGCTGGTTGCCGGCTGGCAACTGCAGTGGCCTCGTATGAAAGGCTCCATTGAAAACTATGGGAGGCAACTAATTGCGGCCACCGGTGGTCTCGTGTGAAAGCAGCCATAATGTTATATTAGCATATTCCACATCTTAGATATATACAATAAGGTAATTACTTTCATTCCTATAAATTGAACTTTCAAACAACAAATACACTCAACAACCATTCTGAAGTAGCAAAATTCAGAAACCTTGATACAAAGAAAAATGGCACTTGTGTGGAATTTATAGGCACATAATAAGTAGATGAAGAAGAAGAAAAAATAAAATAATGGTTGGCCAGGGAAAATTAAGGATAACAATGGCCTTACTCTACATCAGGGTAGGGTAGGTGGCCCTTAAGATTCAACCTCATGTACTTCTCTGCCACGAGGGTATTTATAAACACCTTCACTTTCCTCTCAAATTCCACAGGAGTCTAGAAGAAAAGAAAGAAAATAGTTAATACATAATACTGTTCACGATAATCTATAATTATCAAATACTTGCAATTTTCAAAAATCAAAGGATGTTTTATGTAGCAGAAGCTGAACATGAAATGGCTAGCTGTACTGCATATGGTTTTTATATTGTAACAGGTACTTCTATCTATCTATTGCCAGACGCCTCAATCCCGTTTGGGGTGGCCACAAACAAATCGCCTCCTCGTCGCTCTGTCCCCCGCCATTTCACTGCCCTGCTCCCAACTCACACCCCCCTCTCTCATATACGTCTCCACCCCATCCCTCCATCTCATCCTCGGCCTCCCCCTCCCTCTTCCCCCCTCCCTCTTCCCCCCTCCACCTCACTCACATACACTCTCTTCGTCAGGCTTTCACCCTCCATCCTCTCCACATGGCCAAACCACCTCGGTGTGTTCCTCATAATGCTTCCTATCACATCCATATCCACATCACAATGCTCCTTTACATCTTCATTCATCAGCCTGTCTCTCCATGTGACTCCACAGGCTCCTCTTAAATAACTCATTTCCACTGCTCTCACTCCTGACTTGTGTCCTTCCAACAACGTCCAAGCTTCACTTCCATACATTAGAGTTGGTATCACAATACAGTACTGTCATGTAGTAACTTTTTCACTTCCATGCTCACTTCCCTGTTTCTTATCACTGCTTTCAAAGAACCAGCAACAGGTACTTTGTAGTTAGAATTTACCCAGTAGGAAAGGGTACTGATATAAGATTAACAAATGGTACTCATATCTCATTATGCAACAAACTGGTAGCAACAGCTCCACTCACCGGCACATCCACATATACGGTGCCAGTCCCCGGTTCCAGTTTGATGTCGGACCTCTTTCGTTTTTGTCCAACGGAGACTGTCGATGCTAGCAGTTGGACCTGATTGGTTTATAGTAGCTCAGTAAAGGTATGATTTTTAGTCTTCAGTCGTACATACTGTATTCTGATTAATTCATCATTCCCTTCTCATCCTAAAAGAAGGCTATATATGCAGTCTCAGTAATAACATTCCTAGAATTATCTAAATACTATACTTTCTCATAAACATAATGGAATTTGGTCATTTTCAACAATTAATGAAAAAAGAACCCAACATACATGCAAACAAGATAATCACCTTGGCCAGCTTTTCCTCATCACTGACATCACTCCTGTTGTTGGCTCGCTGGACAGAAGCGCAGTTTTTGTCCTCAACTCCCATGTCTCTTGATGGACACCTGCAACACTTAACATCCAGGATTTGACGGCCAATCTCTTCACCAGTTGTGCTGGAAGAGGGTTCAATTTACCTATTAGTGCTTGCCAAAATGTAGTGGACTAGGTAAAGCAAACAATCCTCACTCAGCCACAAGATGATGTTACTGCTTTAACCCAGTCTATCTGGCTGGGCAGACCCATTAACTACATCTAAACAACCAGTTCTCTGGGACTGCCCTACAATACAGTACATGAAGTACATAAACCATGCAGGGATTCAACACCCTCTTGCAGCAGACAATGCCTCACCCAGATCAGACCAGAGTTCTTCCCATTTTGAGGTGCAGGGAAATATGAGGAGGTCTGGATCCTGGTTGGACACTGCAGCTTCTCCGCCCAGGGAGCACAGTGTCGCCATGTGTAGGTTCATCGGTGCCTCAGCCACAAGTAAACACAGGTAGGTAGTTCAAGTTCCAACTAAGACTCACAAAAGTATCACATCTTACTACACACATCATTTCTCCCAACATTTTCCAGCAACTGTTAGAAAGAAATTGGTGGGTTCTGGCTCTTTATTTTCATCTTCCAGTGTCGACAGAAAACACAAGCTGTATTATAGTCAACCCCAGTACAGAGATTCTTTCCGAGTAAGCATGGTATCGTTCAGTTTATTTGATCTGGAGATAGAGTATGAAGATGCCTCAACTACAGAAAATGCATAATCTCCTAAAGGTAGATTCTACCAGAACATCAAGGCTCGAGTCAGGAAAGGTGTGAATTACAGCAAGATTTAACAGATGGCTATAGCAGTGAAATTAACTCTACCAATTTTAGGATAATGGCAATCAAGATATTAAAAGAAACAAATAACACACATGAACCAGCAAGTCGAATGAAACTGTTTGGGTGTGCAACAGCCTACATTAAGATGTCACTTGAATCAAGGGGTGAAAATGCAAATATCATAGCCACTCGGTCCTAACTGTAAAGACCCAAGAACTGAACAAACTTGTATGGCAGTAGCATGACCGTTACACTGGAGCTGACACACGTTCGAATATGGCAAGGGCTATAGTACACTGTTAGGCACTTCCTGAACTTACAGACTATGCAGAACTTAATAAAAATCATCATACAGCAGGGAAATTTGATATACTAATGTTCTCTGGCTGAAAGGGATGAAAAGAATGGCTGTATATGACACACACTTGTTCCAGTGGTTGGTGCTGGTGACCATCATCCACTCACTTGATCTAGTGCTGCCTATTTCTTCGCTCACCTGAAATACTCTATTTCAGTGCCTGGCCTAGTCTCTTCCGACTTCTCCCTCTTCTTCCAGTCACTTTTTATTACTGTACTCTTCTTTCCACTTCAGATGGCTCTGCACTGAGTGACAAGTCTGATGGTTTCCTATAACCCAGGAAACCATTTACAACATTGGATGGTAACAATATGGCCAGATCCTGGGGTGAAGTGCAGCCTGCTAGGGTGCCCATGTTAACTGGATGGAAAGATACAAATGCAGCATCCACCCAGGAACCAAACCTCCATACTCTTCCTCATGCCACGCTACAGCAAGGCACTGTCAACCGCATGGGAACATTGGTTCACTGCACAGGACGGCCCTGCAGGGACAGTTGCTTGCCTGTGGTTGATGGGTCTCATCAGTCAAACAGACTGGGATTGATCAACAACAACAACTCACTTGCTCCTCAGAGACTATGCAGAACTTAATCAATACTATCTAGCAGCAGAGGAATATGATACTGTTCTCTGGTTTAATGGGTTAAATAAAGACTGACTGGCTATCCCAACCACTCACTTGCTCCTCAGTGTGAAGACCAGGGAGAACAGGCGTCGATTAGGGCCACCAACACACGAGGTCAGGCAGGTGAGCTTGACCAGGATGGTGGATGCCATATCCCCAGGTGGTGGAGGATGGAGCGGCACACTCACCACGTGACGCTCATTCATCAGCCGGTACTCACAACCCTCACCCTCCACCTGCACCAAGTGTTCTGCCAGGCTAGGGTTTGTCCTTTCTGAAAAAATAATATCAGATCTAATAGTACGTTGGTCCTGACATCATACTCAACAATACCATCTTGGGGCTGGAGAGGATGGATGGGTGGATGAGGCCGGATGATAATGCAAGAATGAACACTATCATCATGCTGAGGGTCTGTCAACAATCAGAGAATAAACAATAATATCATCCTGAGCTCTCTCTCTCTCTAACCTTTTCCCTTCTTTCCTCCTGTCTGTTATCTTTCATCTTTATATCCTCCTTCTTTATCTCTCTCTCACAGCAGACACCTCTACTCCACCCCACCTGTAGACCCTCCAGTTTGACTTCCCCCCCCCCAATCCTGTTTGCAGTCTATTTTAATTACCAAAGTACAGCAAGGGATTAAATTTTTTTTTTTGTTCTCTCTCTACTAGGACTCTCTTCTAACACATGCACTGTAGCAGCCAGCTTGCAGATGCTTAACATGGACTATACTATCTATGTTTTATAGGTCCTGAAGTGCACCTGATCCACAGGGTCACGGGACTCCTCTTCTTGCCTGTGGAGAAGTGACCTGCCCCAACTCACTGATTCACCCAGGGTTATACAATACGCATGGAAAGCTTTTCATCATTGCCAGACGCCATGTATCCCAAACAGGGTGGTCAAGGGCTTTGAGTTAATTGTTTTACAGGGAGGGGCACTAATCCTCCACCAACCCCACTTAACACGTAGGGAGTTATGCCAACAGCATCTGGTGTTCCCAGGCGGTCACCCATCCAAGTACTAACCAGACCCAACGTTGCTTTTCAATGTAGGTTAAATGGGAGTCTAAACGAGTCCCAGCACCTACATGAAGAAAACAAAAGGGTCAGAGGTTAAGAAAAAATATAAAAAATTAACTAAAATAAGCAAACATGCAGGGTTCTACAGCTGGGTTACTGTAGTCCATAACATTCAAGGGCAGATGGTCAGCCTACTCCCCTTGAAGGATTAACCATGGCTGAGAAACCTCCAGGCATCTGAGGATTAAACCTCTGGAAGGCTGTCTCTCCAGTAAGTGTTCCAACCACCACACCACAAGGTACCCAATACATGTGAAACTGAATGAACTGTATGCAGTGGGCAGGAGGGAAGATGGATTGTGATACAGTCCACCCTCACTATACAACCAGGTTATATCATGTGACAGCCACTCATAGAGCAATGCCATTATAACATAGGTTCAATGGGCATATGTTTTTCATCAAGGGTTGCCTACCCTTATTTATTTAAAAAAAAAAAAAAAAAAGGGGGGGGGGGGGGCACATTAACATTTTCCTATTTTCCACATAACAAGCTAGCGAAACAAAGAATAATTTATTATTTACTAAAAGTGAGTGAGACACATGAATGTCTATGAATCAAGCTGAAAGCAAGTGACTAGCTATGCATGAAACACAAAAGCGACAGGCTAGTGCTGCCAGCGTACATAAACACAGTACAGTAATCCCTCATTTATGCAACGTAATAGAGCCACAGGCATGTCCGGATATGAGCAAAATCCAGATATGGAGCAATATCCTCCACTGTACCCATACCCTACCTATGCCCAACCTATACGTACAGTACCCCTCCCAATCCTGGCAGTATTCTCTGGCCTTTCAGCTGTATTTAGACATCAAAAAACAGATGGGAAGATCCAATGTAATGCCAGACACTACGAAAACAATGCATGAACAACGAAAATCCACAAATCCCCTACCTATTTGAACAGTACCCCTCCTAACTGCGGCAGTCTTCAGTCTTTCTGCTATGTAGACATCCAGTATAATACTAGGCACTAAGAAAACAAAGCATAAACAATAAAAATCCACAATAAAATCAATGATGACGACGGCTGCAAAAAGAATTTTAACCCTATCGGAAACCATAGGTTTTCAGTAAGTTTCTGGGATGCCAAGAGAGTGGAGAACCCAGCCATGGCTGCTTCCTCAGTACAAAGCAAAACATTTCCACAGCCAAATTTGTCCCTGGAAATTGGTTTTTCTGGTACAAATTGCATACCATCATCTTCGCTGGTGTTATATTATAAGCTAATAAAAACACAAAACTGATGAGCATAAGTACAGAAATGTAGTGAGAATAAACTTGTTGAAGAGTAAAAATAGCTCCAAATAACTTCCCAACATCCTAGTGCAAAATTTTGCCTGCACCGTGCAAGAGCTAAGCATATGTCTAGATGCAGAATTTCTCAAGCCTTCTCATGGTGTTTTCAGAATTTTGATATGACAAATAGTCTTCATTTAAACTACCAAACTCTTAAATAACTCACTGGTGGCAATACAGGGATGGCGGGAGGGGCAGCAAGCTAGGCAGAGGTAGGGGAGGGCAGAGGGATGGGAAGGGAGACATGCCTAGCAGTGCTGAGCATGGAATGGGATGAAGGAGGGATGGTGGGGTGAGAAGTGAGGGTGGCCTGGAGACTTTGACCATTCAGAAGAGCTGGACAGTTGTTTTGCTCAGCTTGTTGATTATGGGCTTGTTACTCGCACACTGGCAGAACTTTCCAAGTGATAGGGGCAGCCCAGGGATTTGACATTTGGTAGGGAACTGGACAGGCATTCTTGCTCAGCTTGTGTGTTTGGTCTATTACCCATGCATGGCCAGAGAGGCTGGCTGACCACCCAATCAATATTTTTTAATTTGTAAGCAGCCCAGCTGCCAATGTTGGAACTTTTATGTTCGGATACAAAGAAAGAAAGCCGGATACAGAAATAATAGAGTCAAGGCCTAACGTCCGAATATGGAGCACGTCCTGATACGGAGTATCCGGATAATCACGGGATTACTGTGTTGCACTTTCCACAGGAGCTACAGGCACTAAGAATATTTTATCAAAACAGAGAGTGAGAGGCATACAAGGAAATGAATAAAGAGCCAAAAGTTGGCCACTGACTAAATACAAAACACAAATGAGACAGGCCCGCAATGCCAGCAAGCAGATGTATAAAAACATTTTATGGTATTTTACCACAAGAACTATCCAGTACAAGCAGTAAGAACATTTTGTTACCTATTGAAAGTGTTTTGTCATGCACCTACACTGCAATAATACAACAGCTAAGATTGTCCAAATGGCTATGCAAATGCAAGGTGATGGATGCATGACAGGAGACATAATCACCATAGTGAGACAAATGACAGAATGGGTGAGTGGCATGGATTTTTCAAAGGGGTGATGAGAAGACAGGACAGTGTGCAGCTGATTCAGAACAAGTTTCTGTGCACATAAACATTAGGTGGCCATTTTGGCTCAACCACATGACTTGCCTTGTGCACTGCTGCATATATGCATGGGAGTCTGTTAGGAGAAATTGCTCAGATCACATAAGTGGGTATTTGGAATCACAAAGTATGGACGGGATATAACTTCTTAATGATTATTGGCAACTGATTACAATGTTATCAATCGTATTACAGTACTCATTTGGTGATGTATTTTACTAATTTATTCTTGTTCCCTCCATATGATTTTTTGAGCTTCAAAGACCACTCTCAGAGTGACAAGGTAAATGAAGCTGTATCCACTTTCCATTCTACTGTACCATCAGATTATTTAACTCATGCTGCCTCCAGTTGATTTATTAAGCTTCAGGGACCACTCTCAGAGTGACACCGTAAATAGAAGGTTGTATCCACTTTCCAGTTCAGAATGTCTCCCCAAAGCATTATAACTGGAAACTGCCAGAATAAAATAAAAAATACATCTTCCAATTGGAGGGTTTAGTTTAGTTCATTCACATACGGTACTGTAGTTGTTGTTGTGGCCCCTGGCTCAATGTAGACATCAACTTGGTGGACTGCCACCTGAAGATGCCCTTTTCCTGCAGTTCGTTCATCCCCCTCCTTGAGGGGGACAGGGAAAAATAATGGGGCAATCAAAAAGCCAGGCAGCAGAGCCACCCATGTATATACAGTACCGCGGGTGGGACCATGTTAGGGCACACTCCCCCCGGCACCTTCACATATTAAAGTATAAAGATAAACAGTAGCTGTATTAAAAAAAAAAAAAATGGTGGTGGTGAAAGTCAAGGTTCAAATGAAAAGGGGGAGTAAGAGAAGGGAAGGACAGGAGGTCTTTAGTGGAAAAGTTTCTAGAAATGGGAAACAAACTGTATTCGGCCTTCAAGGATTTGGAGAAAGCATATAAAACTGTGGATAGACAAGGAATGTGGAAAATATTAAGAATATCTGGAGTAAATGGGAAGTTGTTGAATGCCGTGAAGAGTATGTATGAGGGAGCTGACTGCAGTGAATGTGGACAGTGAACTGAGTGAGTGTTTCTACCTGAAGGTTGGACTGAAACAGCGATGTGTCATGTCCCCATGGTTGTTCAATCTACATATAGATGGGGTTATAAAAAAGATACAAAGCAGGGCAGTGGATGTTGAAGTGACCCTTATGAGAGAGGGCAGTATTTGGAAACTCCCTGTGCTGTTGTTTGCAGATGATATGGTATTGTTAAGTGAAGACAAAGGGGAGCTGCAAGGTTTGGTGAATGAGCCTGGGAGAGTGTGTAAGAAACAGAATCTAAAGGTGGATATTGGGAAGAGTAAAGTTATGGCCTTTAAGAGAAATGAAGCCACTGAATGTACAGTGAGGCTGGATGAGGAGGAAATGGACAATGTAACAGCGTTTGAGTACTTGGGTACTGTGATGAGTAAGGATAGAAGTTTGGAGGGTGAATTGTGTGAAAGGGTACAACAAGGAAGAAAGGTTGCTGGTTCTCTGAAAACAGTGATAAGGAACAAGGAAGTGAGCATGGAAGTGAAAAAGTTACTGCATAACAATATTGTGATACTAACTCTAAAATATGGAAGTGAAGCTTGGACGTTGCTGGAAAGACACAAGTCAAGAATGGGAGCAGTGGAAATGAGTTATTTGAGAGAAGCCTGTGGAGTCACATGGAGAGACAGGCTGACAATTGAGGAAGTGAAGGACCGTTGTGGTATGAACGTGACAGTGTTAGGAGAAACACACTGAGATGGTCTGGCCATGTGGAGAGGATGGAGAATGAGAAACTAACGAGGAGAGTGCATACGGGTGAGGTGGTGGCCGAGGATGAGATGGAGGAATGGAGTGGAGAGGTATATGAGAGAGGGGGCGTGTGAGCTGGGAGCAGGGCAGTGAAATGGCGTTGGACTGAGCAACATGGAGGTGATTTATTTGTGGCAACCCCTTACAGGATTGTGGCATCTGGCAATAGTTAGACAGACAGACAGGGTCAGAAGTACCGGTACAGTACATTCAAAAACTAAGAGTGAGATGCATAAATGCTATAGAGTACCACCAAAAGTAAGCGACACCTACATATGAAACACAAATGAGACAGGCTAGAGTGGCCAGCATTTTCCATCTTTACATGCTGGAAGTGTGCAATGTTTGAAAACATTTTTCTGTAATTTCAAATAAATAAGCCTATACTTTTATTAAGAGAATTTTAAATAACACATAAAATACACTATCTACTTCGAAACGTGCCCTACAGAAAAAAATAAAGCCAATGGCAACGATCCTGGCTACAAAACCAGTAATCACTTAGGTAAAGATACTTTTTGCAGGGGAGTAAATTGGGCCAATAGATATATATCAGCATAAGTTACAATATGGCATGATATGCTTTGCTGCACAAGTGTATTTTCAACTGCATACCACGGAGACGTACAGAACAGGGCATGATTATCAGACACTGGTGGGATGGGCCGGAATATTGCTGGGCTGTGGGCAAGGAAGTCCACCCACAGACAAAGGTGTTGTACAATTAGTAGTCTGAGTGCACTGAATGTTTATTTTAAAATATCCTCCAAAGAGTGAATGTGTTATGGGGAGAAATGGTGAAGAAATGGGTAGGATGCTCTGGAATTGCTGTGGGGGTGAGGAGAGGCCGTTAGAGTAAACCCTGCAAAAATAGGGGTTGTAGCATGAAGTTTATGGGGGGGGGGGGAATAATCTCCTTAGCTTTGCATCCTGTAATGTGAGCACCAATATATTCCTGGTACTGGGTAGACAATCATTACCTACAACCCAGGAGCATCTTTTTGGTTTATTTCTGCTGCTCCCAAACATTTTTATTCAGCTTGGGAAAGGCCTCTTTTACTGAAGAGGTTAATTAAGGCTATGTCTAACCCCTCCAGTTTGGTAAGTCTATCCTTGGCAGAACAAACAATAAAATTAATTGAATAAAACAAAAAAGACAGCCCCATCTCAAAAGGTTAATGACTGAATCACAAATAAAACTAATCAATATTTCCCTTACAGCACTGTACAAATCAAGATATGCTACCTTGCTGACTTTTACAGTTGTAGCAGCGCCTGACTGGGTCCAATCTGAAGCGGCTGTCCTTGAAAACTGGTGTTATAAAGATGGATGCATTTGTGGTCCACTGGTTCACCATTACATTGACCGGCACAGCCACGTTGGGACACAAGTACAGCTTACGCTGCATCTGGCTGAAGCACCACTGCCGGAACCAAAGACAACTGATTAGGCCAACCGCATACCTGTCTATGGGCCAAATTTCAGGTGGTTTGTAGCACCTATTCCTCAGTGGTTTGTTTGCATATTACACATGATTTTGTATGTTATGTACAACGTTTTAATATCAGCATACTTTACAACAATAACATACATGAGGACATCAAAGGATAATGTGCACATAAAATTCCAATGGAAAACGTGTTATAAAAATATGAAAAATCAGTTAGAATACAACTCTATTGCCAGACACATTAATCCCAAAGGGTATATGAAAAATCAGTTAGCATACAACTCTATTGCCAGACACATTAATCCCAAAGGGGGTGGCCACAAACACATTGCTTCCTCATTGCCCTCTCTGCCATTAAACTGCTCCCCCCCCCCTCTCTTTCTCCATCACACAGCAATCTCATTCATACACTGGTACCTCTTTAACACATCTCTCTATCTCAGTTTCCCTCGTCCCCTTCACCTCACCCACACACTCCCTCGTCAATGATCTCTTTCACTCTCCATTCACCACACGTGGCCAAACATCAAGAGTGCTCCATGTAAGACTTCTATTAACCTCTGCACCAAAACTACATGCTGTTTGGGTTTATGGTCATATTGGTCATACCAGATCACGTGACCCAACCTTGTGGTACTGATGATGTAAGTACTGCCTGTAGCATTCGTACTGCCTGTTTCTTACCCAACCTTGTGGTACTGATGATGTAAGTACTGCCTGTTTCTTACCCAACCTTGTGGTACTGATGATGTAAGTACTGCCTGTTTCTTACCCAACCTTGTGGTACTCGTGATATATTGTAAGTGGGGCCTGCTGCTTACCCAGTCTTGTGGTACTCATGATATATGCACTGCCTGTTTCTTACACACAATGGTACAATGCTCTTGCTCTCCACTACTTATGAGTAGAGTTTTATATATATATATATAAATATTTTTAATCACACCTATTGTATATCCAGTCATAACATGGGTTGAATGTGGATATGTTTTTGACCAAGGGTCACCCACTCTACAGCATAAAACACAAATCTCCCACTCACCAAAACTGGTAGTTATTTCACTTCACTGCACTATACTTGCTGCTCACAACCATAATAAGTTCACTTAATCCATCCACCCATCATCCAATCCTACATTGCCCCATGAGGAGTGTAGGAGCCCGGGGCTAGGCGGTTGGTCCTGACATTTAAGATGAGTGACCAGCCTCACTCATCCCTGAGTGGCATTACACGAGCAATAAACCCCAACCACCCCTTGGATATAAACCTACACCGGCTCAATCCGATTGGAACACGTAATTACCCACTAAACCACCAGGAGCCATAATTTGGTTATATGGTTACCACCCAGCATAGAAAATGGTTTCCTGGTGTACAGGAAACCATTTGGCTTGTCACTCAATGTAGAGTCACCCACAGGCAGAAGGAAGAGGAAAGAATGAAGGAAAAAAAGACAAAAGAGGGAGTGTAAAGTCACCCGCAGGCAGAAGGACAAGTAAAGGATGAAGGAAAGAAAGACAGAAGAGGATGGAGGAAAGGAAAGGGCAGACACCCGAGAGCAGCACTACATCGAGTAAGTTGATGGTGAGTGCCCCCACCTACTACTAAGCTCACTTAATCTGGTAATTATTTCACTTCACCTGTTAACCTAACTTCAACACAACACTACCGTACCACATCAGACACTATCACAGCTAACAATGATTGAGGTCAAAGGCCATCTTGGAACAAACACATGACTAAGCTTGCATGCCGGTGATTTTGTATGCAAAAATTGTGACTGTACACTAACCAGTGAAGCTTCATGTACGAACATAACGATTATATAAGCACACATCTGACAACGGTGGGCAGCTGTACTGCACACATTCAAGCTGTGTTTTGTGGATCTTGAAAGACAATAGATCCATAGGGTCAAGGAATACCACTGTCTGCCACCGGAGAAGTAACCTGCTCCCGACTCGATGCTTCATGCACGGGTGTAGAGATGTTCAGAGGAGGTACACGTGGATGTTTTATTGTAGCTGATGTGATTGGCTCTGTATATAGTACGTGAGGGAGCCTTGACAGGGTGCAAACATGTAAAACCACATACTACCATACCCTCTGAAATGTTCACACAGGGTGGGACAACCTAGGTCAGAAATGGCAGACATATTCTACTCTACCACTACTCAAAACCTCCTCTCTCCACCACACCTTCCTCAGTAGTGCCTCATATATTAAATTCTGACGATCTGGCAGTTGTATCTGAAGCATATCTACAAAGAAAAAATAATGTAACAATAAAATATATGCTTTCCAGTGTCTACTTTCAGATGGTACTCTTCCATCCGTGGCACAGTGCATGTGGGTATCTGTTAGCTGATTTTTCCTGTGGCAGAGTTCTTAGGATACAGCTGTTCTGTTTGCCAGTGACTGTCAGATGCCAACTTTGAACTGTAAATGTGTTGATAAGGCAGCTAAGTTGTGACAAACATCAACTAGTACACCACATAGTTTTTTACTAAAACACACACACACACACATACACCACACACACACACGCACACACACATACATACACCACACACACACACACAAAGCTAGGAATAAATCAGTGCGACTAATGTTATACACAACAGTACTTCACAAGTAGTACTTATTCTTCGTGGATACACATGCTTCATCTGGTTATTGAGCTTACATCTATCTGCAGTAAAAGGGAAGAAAGAGTTTCTTCTTTATCATAAAAATGATCACTCATATTTTGGCATTTGCAAAAAATGTTCATTTGGATCCTAACCTTATTTCTGTCCCTATTGTCTACAGGTACAGAGACAGTGAAGTTATATCGTCCAGGCCACGGCTGCAGCGATGGTGGTTGTGCTGGTGGCAGGGTGGTGGTGCTGCTGCTGTCAGCCACCACGGTGCTGGGCCCCCCCTCCACCACCCCCACCTGCAGCTGATTCCTTTGTTCAGGCACAATCAGCTGACCCGACCCATCAGGTATCTGGCCACACAAGAGATAGTTAGTGGTTACTTAAACACTTTGATGTAAGCAGGCAAAATGCTTGCTTCTGGTTCTTGATACTGAGCCCAGGAATTTCTTGTCACTGTATTTTTGTCATCTCCTGCTGTTTTAATCTGCTTAGGAGAGGCTTTTCATTTAAGGGGTTCAACAGTGTCTTAATAAACCCCTTCAATATAACACACCACCTAAGTTTAATATAATCACTGGGTGGCAGCCACAGCAAATTAAAGTCACCTGGATATAATGGGTTTTACAAAGATGCATGCATGCAAAATGCTACTTTTGGTGAAACATGCTTGTTTCAGAAATCAAAGGTTTGAAGTACTAAAAAACAAACTTTCAACTTGGAGAAAAGGGGAGGGGAGGGAGGTTAACTCAACTCATCAACACACTGCCATTCAATAATTTTGTTTGCTTATTGGAGGCTGGCGCCGACCGGCCTCCACAGTTAAGTTTACGCTAGGTAGTGGTGGTAAAAAGCCAGCATTAAGGTCGGGAGCATGCGATAAAACCACAGAAGGAGGTTTCATTCATTCATTTATCGTCCAATCCTACACTGCCCCACAAGAGCCCAGGGCTAGGAAAGTTGGTCCTGACATTTAAGATGAGAGTGACCAGCCTCACTCATCCCTGAGTGGCATTACGTGGGCAATAAACCCTAACCACCCCTTGGATATAAACCTTCACCATCCTAATCCGATTGGAGTGCTTTAATTACCCACTAAACCACCATGCACCAAAATTTGGTTATATGGTTACCACCCAGCATAGTAAATGGTTTCCTGCATTTGGCTTGTCACTCAGTGTAGAGTCACCCACAGGCAGAAGTAAGAGGAAAGAATAAAGGAAAGAAAGACAGAAGAGGGACGTGGAAAGAATGAAGGAAAGAAAGACAGAAGAGGATGGAAGGAAAGAAGGATGGAGAAGAGGAAAGGACAGACACTCAAGAACAGCACTACATCAAGTGAGTGGATGATGATATTTTAGGTAAAAAAAAAAAAAAAAGTCACTTCATAGAACCTCCCTAATGTGTGACCAATCTTATCAATGGTTGTGTTACTCTGTGCCCGTATTAATAAAAACTCCTAGGAGTAAAAGTTCCTCTCAAAGTGAAATTTGGCTCCTAACTTCTAGAAGTACTCCTAAAAGTTACTTTCAACTCCTAAGTTTACTCGTAATATCACTAAAAAATAAAAGTCCTCCACAAGGACTTTTAAGGAGTTAGGAGGGCTTTTAGTGACAGTAAACACAGTAGCTGCGTCCCTCAAACACCAAGAGACAAGACAACATAGACCATGGCTGACCGACACCATCCACCATGCAGAAATTTTCGAGCTCGGAAGGATGAATTCATGGAATATGATGATCAAGAACTTGTAAGAAGGTACCGTTTCGATCGTGAGGGCATTCTGTTTATTACTGATTTAATAAGAGATGTACTGGAAAGGCCCACACATCGAAACCATCCTCTCACATCCGAGATGAAAGTGTTGATACTATTTAGGTACCTTGCAACTGGAAAAATGCAGCAGTGTAATTGTGATGACTTTGGACCGTCGCAGTCATCAGTGAGCAATGTGATATGCTCTAACTGCTCCACACATTGTTAAGAGGTTTGTAAAGGTCCCTCGTACACTCCCTCCGTCCAGTTTCTCTTTCTCCTGAATTTATCTGCAGCCGTGGAATCTTGAAATTTTGCCACTGTTGACGGTCATTGTACCATGTACACACGATGCCCTGATGGTAGCAGGTACGATCAGCTGACCACACGATGTGTTTACATTTTATCCATTTTATCAACATTCGTAAAGACTCATAATACAGTATATGATCAAATAGATGTTGTTTCTATATATAAAAACTAGTTTTTCATTTTTAAACTACATACTGATACTCTAAGGCTTTGTAATGGTAATTTTTAAAATATATTAAGCAGAGATCCTGTGTGTTGGTAACACTTCATGGTAGGAGCGAAGTTACTACTACGAGTCCTCCTAGGAGGAACTTTTAGAAGCAACTCTCAGCTACAACCACTTTTAGCAGCAATTTTAGGAGTACTCCTAGAAGTTTTTATTAATACAGGCCCTGGTCTTCAAGGTCAACAAAGGCCATTTCAAAATCTGATTATCTTAAAAGTCCATGAAGGAGTCAAAATTTATGGACAAGGTATAAAACAAAAAATGTTCCTCAGCTTGACCCCCAAAACAGTGGGGTGGACATCATTAGTTTTGACACTGAAGGTCAAACAAGGTTGTCTATCTATCTATCTATTGCCAGATGCCTTAATCCCTTATACGGGGTGGCCACAAACAAATCACCTCCACGTCACCCTGTCCCCCGCCATTTCACTGCCCTGCTCCCAGCTCACACACCCCTCTCTCATATACCTCTCCACTCCATCCCTCTACCTCATCCTTGGCCTTCCCCTCCCTCTCTCCCCCTCCATCTCATTCACATACACTCTCCTCATCAGTCTCTCACTCTCCATCCTCTCCACATGGTCAAACCACCTCAATGTATTGAAACGTGGTACCTAATTAAAAGCGGTTAAGATTGGCTTTGTGAAAAGAACTGCTTGATACCAGCCAGTATATAACCTTAAAAATATCCTTGTAATACTGCAAATACCCTTAAAGTACCAAGACATATTCCCTGAAGTACACCTTTGAGATACTTTCCAAAACACAACTCTAAATACTGTCCTCCCAGAAGTACTCCTTGTTAATATTACTTTAAGTGCCTCCTAATATTTCACCAAGTATGTCAACTAATACTTCCTAAAATGTCTCGTAGAAATACTCCCTAAAGTTCACCCTACCACCACTTTACATACTATCTTTTCTAAGTACTTTCCAGAAATATTCCCTGAACTTTGTTACATACCCGTACATTCTCATAAGTATCCCATAGAAATATTTCCTAAAGTACTCTCTGGTATCCCCTTGGAAATATTCCCTAAAGTATCCCCCCCCCCCAAAAAAAAAGCTGAAGAGTAACCCCGACGAACCATACAGCATGTGTACCCACCTGTACATTATCACTGCTTTCCACTATGCCCCCAGGTAGAGCCACAAGCTGGTCATCATAAGGATTTTGTGATGCCTGGTATACAAACTCCCTGGGAAACTCAATCTGGGTCACCATTGCACCTGCCAGCTGGTGGTGCTGCTGCTGATGATCATGATGCTGTTGTACTTCTGGCTGTGGCTGTTGCTGTTGCTGGCTGTGGACACTCTGTGGTGTAGGAGGGTCAGGTGGCTCTATCAAAGCAGCAAAGTTGTTGAAGCCTGTGGGAGCCTGAAGAGAATAACCTCTAAGGAAGGTGTAGTACAATTCCTGGTCAACCTGAGGATCAGATTCTTGATCTTGCATCCTGCCACCGGTTTCCTGCAAAATAAATACAAATTGTACGGTATACTGTTCACATATAATACACATAAACACATTTTTCAAAATGGGCAACCACACAAAGCTGTCGAACTGAGTTCAATCGAGGTTCACACTGACATACATCACCTCTTCCTCTGCAATTATTTTGTTACCCCTGCCAACGAAGCTGAAGGAAGTTAGCCTATGTATCCACCTACGTCTGTCTGTCTGTCTGTCCGTTTGTTCAGACAATATCTAAAAAACTTATCAAGGAATTTTAATGAAATTTTGTGGAAGGGTGGGCCATAAGCCAAGGAAGAAGTGATTAGATCAAATCTGGACCCTATTAGATTTGGGGTCAAATCTGGATCCTATCTCCATGGATCCGGATCCTTTTTAATTGCAATGGCATTGGTGGAGGTATGTGCTCTTTGAGTGCTTTCTAGTTTAACATCTTAATAATCTTGTGTATGTTGCAGTTTACAACTGGTATTATAAAAAAAGTTACAATGCCGCCTATTATCTCCAAAGCATATGATGGTATCCATCCAAACATAAACCTAACAATTAACCAAAACCTTGCAACACACACAACTGATCATAAATAAATGACCTAAGTATGCACAAAGAAACTGGTGGAGTACTGTACCCACCCAAGTGTTGGAAGTCATATCAACTCACTGATTACATAAATAATCATTATATTCAAACTCAAAATACCCAGAGACCAGGAGATATTGACCCTCATCAAGTGATCATCTTCAAGGAGTTGTGACAATTTACAATGTTGTACAGTATGGTAAATGCAGGCTAGGATATGCTCCAGTAAACCCTCCAGTCATGACAGCTCAGACATAACTAAAATGCTGGCTGTGATAACACAAGCCGCCACCACACCCCCAGGAGGAGGACACGGAGGGCTAGACGGTGCGCGGATCGCGCCCGGGCAACAGGGCCATAAGTTCACCCGGGCTGTGCGCACCTATTCCCCGGAACTCACCTGCCGCCACCACCTTAGTCAAAGTGCACTACCTTCCAGGCGAGCTGACCACCGACAGGATCGGGGTGGAACTGGGCTAACAGTTCTGAGCAGCACCCCAGCCACGGCCTGTAGCCGGGCACCTGAGATGGCCTGTAACCGCTCAGTATATAAAGAGACGGCCTGTAGCCGCTCACAAAAAGCAAGGGCCATGGCCTGTAGTTGGGCACCAGAGATGGCCTGTAGCCACTCACCACAAACGGGCACGGCCTGTAGCCACTCCGCCTAGTGCTGCTCACACCCCCTACAGAAACCAGTGACGGCCTGTAGCTGCGCTGGTGAGAGACCGGTATGTTCCCTCTCCTTCTGCAGTTGCCTCGGAGGGCACGACACCGGCGACGGCCTGTACCCGGTCCTCTCCTGCACGTCGCCCTCCTTGCAGGACCTTGGTGACTGCTGGTAGCCACACCGACAGGCAAGTGAAGGCCAGTAGCCACACCTCACCTGAGTGCCCATTAGGGAGTCGGGCCCCGGCGACAGCCTGCAGCCGCGCTGAAAGCGAAGGGATGGCCTGTAGCCGCCATCCGTCTGTTGCCCAAGGGAACCCAGCGACGGCCTGTAGCCACGCCGGGGAGAGTCACCAAAGTCTCTTGCCCCCTGTGACTCCGCACTGAGACGGTGAGCTGTGCTCAGTAGCCTTCCGACAGGAGCACAGATTACCCGCCTGTCCACCCAGACTGAGGCAAATTCCAGTAGGATGACCACTGCTCGGAGGATTGGTGGCACGGCCCCGTACTGTCCCCGGGGTTGTTCCTCCGTCCGGAGGAAGAGGACGCCCACCTGACGGACTCCAGCCAAGAGTGACGCTGCAGCCCAGCCCTGACGGCGGCGCCCCCAGCAGAAGACTGCAGCCGGCACCCCTCCGAGGACGTTCCCCACCCAGATGAAGGCGACACCCGTCCTCCACCAGGCACTTGAGTGAGCACCTCCAATGCCTGTTTGGCCCCAGTCCCGAGGGCCAGACCGCAGTTCCCAGCCCCGACAGTGAGGGGCCTTTTGCCACACACAGCCCGAGCCCCAGCAGAGAGAAGACGCCCCTGAGAGTGGTCCCCTGGCCGTGGATGAAGGGACTCCCACAGGGCCTCCGCCCACCCCGGGCCACGAGTTGTAAGCCCTGGACCTCCCCCCCCCCCCAGTGAAACAAAGTGGACCCAAAGACTGACCTAACAGTGAACCGTGAGACTGGCACTTAAGGCACGAGAGTGAGTTTACAGTGATATCAGAATATAGTGAGGCCAGAAAAGACCAAGACCAGTGAGTGTAAAAGAACAGGTGCCCTGGTGAATTCCAGTTACCAGTGTACAGTGGGGCCAAGTAAAACCCATACGACCCTAAAATACACAAGCACAAACAGTGACTATTACGGACAGTGATATTAGCCTCGCCCCTATAACAGCACCTGTAAATAGTGCTACCAAATATTCCCCTCCCTTGTGCAAGTCAATAACCCCCCCCCCCTTATTCAGCCTATAAATTCAAGTGTCAGAACAGTGAACACCTCACGACAGTGCCTCACTACCACGGACAGTGTAACAGTGTCGTTGCTCTCCTGAACCAAACTTAGACTCCTGTACATTTAGTATCCTGTGCAATACTATACCCATTAATGCTAGCCTATGTATTGATTTTTGCCTATAAGACTGTGTAAGATTGTCCACCTGTTCCACAGCAGTTGATTTTGTCAATATACATGTAAGGTTGTTGCCCTATGCTTTTATGCCCTGGCCCTCTCTTGTTTGTTTAAGTTTCAGTCTCGAAAGGAAACCCAGCTACACTCCTGGCGTTCTAGAGACGGGAAGCCGCCCCTTAAACACCTGGCATAACAATAACCACTATGAATGGGTGTGCTTGAAAGCTTGTGCAAATAACTGACGGTTATCCAACATGGTTTATTTTCACGTCAACGATGCTGCTTGCACAATTAAGCTTAACAGTGTATTGGAATGATTGCGTGATCATCGTCCTGTAAAAGGACCCACGTGATTGTTTTTTTCCCCCCCTTCTGCCAAATCTTCATCCACACTTTCTCTGGGGTCAATATTCTCTAAAGCAAGAATTACTGCTGTACATGCAGCCCAAGTATTTATCTATACGAGGTTCGCCACACACGATAACTGCCCCCTGCACCATCTCATTAATGATGTATGGCTAAAAACAATGACTGCATAATCAATGACTGCGCAGTTACGAACGACCATGTATGGGGTAATTTACGTATGTACAAGCACAACAGTCTGAACTTAAAAAGTACAAGTACAGGACTGGGCAGTATTTAAAACGCTCGTAACAAGTTTACTACAATTTGTGGCCCCAGGCTGACGTGAACCCAGTGAAGTGCATAGTGAAAGTGCCATGTTGCAGTCCACCCTCCTCCTCCTCCTGGAGAATAGGGATTAGGGAGTTGAGGGATGTTTGTGAAACCGTCAAGCTCCACCAACCAGTTTATCAATGACCGTATTTTTTTTTTTTTTTTTTTTTTTAGCGCACATTACACTCAAGAGTATATGAATATAATGGATTGCAACAGGAAAATGCATATCTCTGATGGCTGAATCTGCATTAACATGTTACTTCACTGAATGTCCCTCAAACATCGAAAAAAACAAATATATTGTGATGTAACACGCATAACATATTGCCTACTATATTCAAAGGCAACCACAGTACAGTTCATTATCAATATACCAATTTACAAATTAGGATTTTTTAAAACTTAGGCAATCCTTTCTTTTGATACTAACGTGGTAGTTTTGTGAAAAGAACACTCCAAATATACAGGAATATCAGAGTAAGCTAATTGCTTGAGTTTGAATGCATATGCTCCACTGACATGTAGGGAACATGCATGGGTTGATTATATGGTTACCACCCAGCGCTGTAGCCTACTACTACTGTATTACTATATCCCACCGTTTAACATTACCACTGTAGGACGGGGGCAACGCCAACTCGTCCAGGCAGAGTACCGTACCAGGTTCCCGGGTAGGCTATACACCTATTCCCAGACGCCATAATCCCGTATGGGGTGGCCGTTTGAGTTAGCTGTTTTACGGGGAGAGGCTACCCTCAACCAACCACCTGTTGACACGTAGGGAACACGTATGGGTTGGTTATATGGTTACCACCCAGTTACCACACTGTAATTGGTTTCCTGGCTTACAGGAAACCACTAGGCTTTTCGGTGTAAAGCCATCTGAAAAGGAAAGAAGAGAAATAAAAACTACAGGAAGGATGGGAGAAATAAGGATGAGGAGGGCAGGCAGAAAAATAATGAATGTGAGGGAAGAAGAGGCACTGGTCACCACCACCTACCATCGATAAAAAGTATGGGCACCCTGGGGTCGGATAAGATGTGAAATACTTCGTCTCTGGTTCAATCGGTAGTGTTGGCATGCAATGTTCAATTCACGAAAATGGTTGATTTACCATGTAGTGCAATGTTACTCCAACTAATCCAGCTATGTATCTGCCATATATAACAACACAAAACAAAGCAACATAACCGTGTCATTTCCTGTAAATCATAGTCCGTGTATCATAATGTCTCACACTGAAAGGGTGCCGATACTTTTTTCTTATCGATGGTACAGTCGGCCTAAGAAGTGACGGCGGAGAATCCAGAAGTTTTCGGTCAGCGATAGTGCATATATTTTTCCTTATATCTCTACGAGGTGAAACCTAATACGTAAAATTGTTACTAAAAATATTAAATCAATGCCAAAGTACCTGTATATTTCAAAATTGTAGGAAGCAGTTCGTTAGTTACGATAATAGGAAATCCTAAACGGAACTAATTGAAATTTCACAACTATCGCTCAGGGAGTCAGGAATAATTTGTGGAGTAACACACAATAATTTTTTAGTAGCGTAAAACTGAACAAAAGGGAGCTTCAGTAAACAACTAAAATAAGTAATTATTATTTATAAAATAATTTCCATTACAATACTAAGGACTAATTTACAGGCATTTATTTCCGTTTCCAATTTCTCCATGAACGACGACAGAAAGCGGGAAGGCGGCGTAAGCCAGTAAGCTATTTTAAATGTTTCGATCAACATGCACGAAAGGAGATAACATTTACTCAAAAACATGCAGTTATTATACTGCCTTTGGCCAGTTTTCCATTAAGAAAAATCTCTGAATTACTTAATATAAGCCAGAGGGCTGTCGGTGAAAGAGTATAAAAATAGAACCTCGAAATTTGCCTAGAGTCGTAGCTCCTTGCAGAATGCTAACTAGTCATAGTCTGATATCCTCAGTGCATAATCGATTAGCAAGAGTAATAAAATGCAGAGGTTCATAAACAAATCATTGAGTTCAAAACTTCCAAATCAGCATTTTCTGTTCAGCAGAACATTACAGTTTATTTAAACAGACATATTAAGATTAAAAGATGGAGTAAAAAGTGCGTGCTTTTGCACTGCAAGAATTTATGAACTCATGTTTTGGTCCTGTTGATTGCCTGGTGTAAGAGAAAAAGGTAAAATCTGTCATACCTCCTTACAGCTAAAAAATAATTTTGCATTAATTGGTAATAAAGTTGCTAATTATAATTATTACTGGCGGGAGGAAGACGGAATACATGGCAGTATGGTCTTGCTGCTACCGCAGGTAGGGCATCATTACAAGAATAATTTCAATGTTAGGGCATCCTTATGGTTGCTGTATCATCACCATAGCATTTGAAAATAAGGCAGTGTATTGCAGTCACATGATTTTTTTTTTAACTGGTCTTCAAAACTAGAGCATCTGTATCTGAAATCCTGGGAAAAAATAAATCAGGAACACGGAGTTATTGGCCTACTGCCCACCGCGCGCGGAGTAATACGTTTCACATTCATTCAAATCGGGAAAGGTGACTGTGTTAACTTCTAAATCTAATATATTACTGCCTCCCGTTATTCATTTTACATTATTCTTAGCGCGATAAGATATATATTTTATTTGATATGACGTGATGAAGGCATTGAATGTTTACCTTATATTCACTGTTTTCATTGAACGTAGAGCAGAGTGACCGAAACAATCTGAAACTCTGCCATCACTTCTTGGGGCGACTGTACACTCGCTCCAGAAAGTATTGGAGCAGAATGTTAAATACTGACACACGGAACGAAGGAAACTGCAGACTGCGATTCTGACCTCGCACACGCATGCATCTCAGACGACAGATGACTGCTATATCAAATACCTCTTGTGCACTTCATAACGAGTAGGAAATAGCCATGTTATAATATATACAGGTATTAACGGGTTGTCATTGCCACGTAGTCGAATAATTCAGGATGGCATCGGACCCACAGTGCACCGATACTTTCTGGAGCGAGTGAACAGTACCCAAACTAACCTCCAAGTGTTAAAACTGGTGTGATATTGCCAGAGATTAATTATACAAAAAAGCACCACGAAACAAGCCCATCGTCATCCGCAGAGTTTTATGTAAATCACCACTTAAAACACATTTGGTCACCCGTGCTCCACTGTGGCAGGCGGGGAAAGTACATGAACTGCAGACTTCGATAAAGTACGAAAATAAACTTGATAATTTCCTTGCTTACCGTACGGTAGTTAATAAACTCCTCCGACATAAGGTAAACGCTGTTACTGAAACGTTGCGCAACGTACACAAGAAATTTTCGTAAACCCAATTCACTATAGAGCTTGTCTAAGATGTGACCGTGCAACACGAACTGGGAAAAAAAAATATACTGGACACGTCATGAGTCAGGCTGTCATCCGATGCAGTGCCACTGACAAATTACTGAATGATTGAGGTTAGTACTACCGGTGGCTTTACACTTCGTAACATCCCTTCCTCAATGGTTGATTTTGTACACCACACATTAATATCCACTTAATGTTACTACTACAAGCTATGCTGGCATCATACTTAACACAACACATCACGGCGTACCTCACTACACAAAATCCAAGGCTCTGAATATGGTACTACGAAATGGCCAACCAGAATACGGCTTTGAAGTTTACAAGTTTTAATCTGCTCCAACTTCAGGTTGTCACAACCACCACACGAACCATAAAAAAAAAAAAAAAAAAAAAAATCGTGTACGCTACTTAACTCTGTGCTGATTCCGACAGTTAAGCGCTATTTTCCTTCGTCGAACGTTTGGCGGTAATGGCGCTGGAATAACTTCACTCACAACCGCTTGGACGCTAACAAACCTCACCCTCCTGTGTACTTTAACTGCTTCGTGCCTCTTCACTTTGCTGCGTCATAACCAACCTGTGGATTGTAGTAATAGCTCATGGTGGAATGTTGGGCTGGGTGGTGGAGGGAACGCGACACACCTTAACGCCATCAAGTCTGGGTTGTTACTGACCAGGCGGCCGGCCACGCGAGTCTGCAGTCACCCCCCACACCTCCTCCCCTCCAGTCTGGATACGTTTCGCGTGAATCCTTCCTCCATCCCCTTCCAACCACTTTTCTCCTTTCTTTTTCTCCCCATCTTTCACTTTCTTTTTACCTTCTTCCCTCCCAACCGCATCCCTCATACCTCCCTCCCACTGTTGTGCGTTTCAGGGGCTTTCCACCCCTCTCTCTCTCCCTTCTCTTTCCTCTCCATCTCTTCCTCGTTTTTTTTTTTTTCCCTCACTCCATCTACCTCCTCCCTCGCTAACCCCTCTACCCCTCCATCCTGAGAGAGAGAGAGAGAGAGAGAGAATCAAATACCACTTAGTTTTGTTCATGAAGCTTTTGATGTGTGCGTGTGTATATCTCCATGTGTATGTATGTGTGTACGTTATCTCCGGAGTGGAACAAGCGAGTAACATGTCTGAGTGTAGAACATACCCCCCACCCCCTCCCCGTCGTAATCTCTCTCTCTCTCTCTCTCTCTCTCTCTCTCTCTCTCTCTCTCTTGGTGGTTTTGTGAGCATCCTGCCTGCTACATTACAAATAGTTGTTAGTAGCAATATACGGTACAGCAAAATGGCTATTACATCACCATCACAGGCTTTGGACACACACACACACACACACACACACACACACACACACACAGTTCCACCTTTCCTTCTAACATTTATGAAACTCATACACAACATTCTAAAAAAAAAAAACTCTTGGGCTCAGATGGCATTTTCGAATTCTGAACGTCACTATTCACTCTCGCATTAATTTTACCGTTATTGTTATGACATGTATCAATACTTATGTCCGCGAGTGTACGAAAACCACACACACACACACACACACACACACACACACACACACACAAATAATAATAATAATCCACACCAATAAACCACCATACACTTCCCAAGACCGGACCATCACACTTCATCGCTTCAGCACATGGCCAGTCTCATCCTTGTAATTATGCGCTGCGTTCTAGATGGCATTGATTTCGCAGCACTTTTACTTTAGCGACTTATTATGCGCAATGAATCTTAGTTTTCCTTTTCTTTTCGTTTTTTTTCTGTAAGCCGACTAGGACAGCGAACTTTTACGCCACCCTCGCCACAAATAAACAAAAACTTCCCAAAACAACAACCAAACACCCAGCCAAACAGCACCTTCCCTGTCACCCCCGTAATTTTCTATAGACACAAATGCACCCCACCAGACAACAATGTGGCCAACACCTTACTCCACATCAATACCAACACAGCTGCCTCTCACAAACACTCCACTATGTTCTCAGTGAATTGCATTCCCCAAACTACAAAACTCATACACCTCACTCTGGCAACACACTCCTTCAACACAACGCCAATTATACATCTCAGGGAACGTCCGGCTGGAGTGGCCTGCTGCCTACATTCCACGTCCAGATGAGCTTGAGGTCCACAAAAGTTCCACGTCACCCTTATCCTTACTCTCACCTTCACAACGCCATACCACCAGCGGGCGACATCACAGGCATCGCGCGTTACCTTATCTCTGAGGAAGGAGGTGTAGTATACTGTACTTGTGGACACGCTACACTTGACGTACGGGTATCATATCTTACACGGTCACACTGTGTAGTTCATCTGGACGACACTCAATTTGTCTCCACCCCCCCCCTCCTCTCTTTCTCCATGTCACACACACACACACACACACACACACACACACACACACACACATTCTCTCTCTCTATTTATGTAGAGAAATGTAAGATACGGCAATGCATTACTCCTTCCACCCTCTTTTTCCCCGTCACACACACACACACACACACACACACACACTCTCTCTCTCTCTCTCTCTCTCTCTCTCTCTCTCTCTCTCTCTCTCTCTAATGTAAAGAAATATAATTCAGTACTCCTTCCACACATTACCGACATGTGACACCTTTTAGCGGTAGGGTACTGTATATATTAACTCTCATGGTCAGAATAACTCTAGTAATACATCTAAAGCCAAACAACTATATTCAGCTGAGTAAACCACTGGAGTTCAAGTAATACGGTAAATACTAGTAACATTAACCCTCTCATGGTCGGCACAACTCCTTGGCACTACACAACAGTTATCACACGATTTTATTAGAGAGAGAGAGAGAGTGAGAGGTTAATTTTTTTTTTCTTTATTTTCGTCATTTTCTTTCATTCAAGCCATCTCTCAACAGTCTCATCCGGTTTACGATATCCTCGAAATGGAAGGGTTCCACTGTCTTCATTAATCCCTTTACACAGGTCTTCCCTTAATCAAGTAACATCGTCTAGTAACACCACACATTTACTGACGTGCAACGCAGCCAAAGAACACTTGCGCCTCACAGTAGGGGAGGGGAAGGCCAAGGATGAGATGGAGGGTTGGAATGGTGAGGTATATGAGAGTTCAGCAGGTAAACCATTACCCCTACCCCGTGACCCTGACCTTTGATCCATTCTCAAACTCTAATTTTGTCCATTTCCTGACCCTTAACCCTTCCACCAAGCTGGTCCAAGTTGAATCACGTGTTTTAAATTGACCTGACCCTGTGATATTGACCACTGACTTATTCTCACAATACAATCACTATCCTTGGCTACCCTTCAACCCTCCCACCGAGTTTGGTTCAAATTTAATACAAGATACGGTAAGAATCTGAGTTAGAGCCGAACTTCTGACCTTGCCCTGTCTTTACATTTGGCCGGATGTTCTCTAAGTGGGACAACTTCATCCTTCCGTGACCCTCAACTTTTCCACCAGGTTTGGTCTAAATCGTATTAAAACAGGCTGAGCTCAACTAGTCACTAACCTATCACATTTTCGGCTAAAAATTCAATCACATATTCCTCCAGTATCCTTTAATTATTATTCACAATCTGGTGCTGTTCCACTCAGTACTTTTCCATAATCTTGTTAACAGACCGTGAGAAAGAGACAAATGCAAGAGTTAACCGTTACTCCAAGTCCTCCATTTAAGCAACAGGTCAACTCTGGAACTGTCTCCCTCTCTCTGTATTTCCTGCATCCTATACAATCTCCAGTTTTTCAAACGCAGTGTGTCCAAGCATCTCGAAATGATCGGATCTTGAATTTAGCTCTCTCTTGTATTTTGTTTTTCTCTTGGAAGGAACAGTTTTGCGGGCTCATGGCCTTTGGTTCCTTCTTTCTTGCATAAAAAATATAAATAATAAACCTACCCAAACACACTACCCCCACGCACTACGCACGCGGGTGTAAATGTATAACTGAGGAAAAGGGTGTTGTGATATCTGGGCCAGCAAGATGTCTGCCCAGGTGCATGTAATTGTGTAAAGGCAGCACAAAAGAAGAGCACATTGTACTGAGTGTGTTAAAAAAAAAATCCTGACTCAAATGACCTGGTTTTCAAGGACGAGAGAGAGAGAGAGAGAGAGAGAGAGAGAGAGAGAGAGAGAGTGTGTGTGTGTGTGTGTAGTCTTCCACAAACTTCAAGAGTACCCGTTAGAATCCTCACTGGCTGGCAAATTAACGCAGCTGTGATGAGTAAGGTCTGGTTTCCGTCACTCTCCCTTTATCTTCATTATAAACCTTTCCCTTTACGTCACCTCACCCTTACCACCTCCGTCACCTCACCCTATCTCCGTCCCCTCCTCACCCCTATCCCCCACCCCAGCTTCTACACCCTTACCTCTGTTCACCTAGCAACTTATTTTTGTTTTCTTTTATGCGTCCGACACTGGGCATAGACTCAAAAGCCCGTTCTCTAAGGCCCTACATACAGTACATCTCCACATGTCACCACTTCGACGCTAACACCCACCATCCTTCCTGCATACCGTACTTCCTAGGGCTGTCTCATACAAGACTGGTGTATTGGTACTGGCAGGGTTGTTAGTAGTAGTAGTAGTAGTAGTTAGTGTAGTAGTAGTAGTATAGTAGTAGTAGTAGTAGTACCGGTAGTATCATTCCTATTATTATTATTATTCACTACTACTACTATTATTATTATTATTACTACTACTACTACTATCTGGTAGGAAGAGATGGGGTTGGGTCGAGAAGCACAGTAGGAGAAGCAGAAAATGGTGTTGTATTATGGTTGTAGGTTATGAATTACGTGTTATTACTGAGGTTTGTCTTTCTCCCCCACCTCACCTAACCCCCAACCCCCTCACAGCCCCCCCTCCACCTCCCCCTTATCCCCCCCGGCCCCCACCACCACCCCGTACCCCCCTCCTCTCGCCACCCAACCCCCTACTGATAATATGGTCACGAGGTAATAAAGATTCTGTTGTGAGTAGTGTACGTGGGTTGACGCTGGGATAAGTACACACACACACACACACACACTGTCGGGAAAGGTACCGATTATATCACACACACACACGCACACACACACGCACACACACGGGAAAGTTACCATTTATATCACACACACACACACACACACACACACGGGAAACGTACCTATTATCACACACACACACACACACACACTGATGGGAAAGTTACCGGTTATCACACACACACACACACACACACACACGCACACACACGGGAAAGTTACCATTTATATCACACACACACACACACACACACACACACACACACGGGAAACGTACCTATTATCACACACACACACACACAAGCGCAGGAAACGGAGTGGAAGAAAGCAATGTGAATAAGACGAAGGGAGAAGAGAGAGAACAACAGGAGAGGGTGGCTGGGTCGGTGCAGCACTGGCCTCACGTTCAAGGGGTGTTCTGGAGTGGGTTCGAGCTCCACTGACTCCCATTCGAATTTGTGGAATGGACGACGACGACCACCACCGCCCACTACGATATCGCCATCTTGTTTTTTCATCAATTAAGCCTTATATCTGACCAAGTGGAGAGGATGGAGACTGAGAGACTGATGAGGAGAGTGAGGTGGAAGGGGGTGGCCAAGGATGAGATGGTGGGATGGAAAGGTATATGAGAGGGGTGTGTGAGCTGGGAGCAGGGCAGTGAAATGGCGGGGGACAGGGCGACATGGAGGCGATTTGTTTGTGGCCACCCTTTACGGGATTAAGGCGTCTGGCAATAGATAGATAAAACAGAAGCCTTATATCTGGCCTACCCTCATCCTAGCCACTGCACTTCATGATTTGGTAAGAGGTGGAAGAGAGAAGAGGACGAAGAGAAGATGAAAGATGAGAAAAGAAGGATAGGGAAGAGAAGAAGAAGAGAAGACAGACGAGGAGGAGTGAAAGAAGAGGAGGAAGGGATGAGCGAAGAGGAGGAAGAGAAGACGGAAGAGGAGGGGTGAAAGAAGAGGAGGAAGGGAAGAGAGAAAAGGAGGAAGAGAAGACGGAAGAGATATGAAAAAAGATGAGGGAAGAGCAGGGAAGACAGGAGAGGAGGAGGATAAATTAGGAGGAAGGGAAGAGAGAAGAGGAGGAAGAGATGAAAGAGGAGAGGTGAGAGAAGAGGAGGGAAGAGAAAGGAAGACAGAAGAGAAGAAGGAAGAGGAGGGGTGAAAGAAGAGGGAAGAGCAGGGAAGACAGAAGAGGAGAAAGATAGATTAGGAGGAAGGGAAGAGAGATAAGAAGGGAGGAATGGAGAGAAGAGGGAAAAGAGAATGAAAGAGACGAAAAAGAAGAGAGGGGAAGAAGAGGGAAGGAGAGAGAGGAATGTACAGCAGAGATGGAGAGAGAGAATGCGGTGAAATGAACAAAGATAGTGGAGTATTTATTATCAAACACTCATTAGATATCGCTGACAATGACCACACTCACTACACACCTATCCTTATCTCTCTCTCCCTCTCTTTCACACACACACTAGCTTTCTCACACGTTAAAATGCTCGCAACACCTTGAGAGAGAGAGAGAGAGAGAGAGAGAGAGGTTAGAGCTACTGAATTCTTTATTTTCTGTAATGTTTCTTCTGTATTTCCTTCATTCTTTCCTCTTCCTTCTGCCTATGGGCGTCTCTACACTGAGTGACAAGCCAAATGGTTTCCTGTACACCACGAAACCATTTCCTACGCTGGGTGGTAACCATATAACCAGATTTTGGCGCCTGGTGGTTTAGTGGGTAATTGCGGCGCTCCAATCAGATTGAGCCGGTGAAGGTTTATATCCAAGAGGTTGTTGGGGTTTATTGCTCACGTAATGCCAATGAGTGAGGCTGGTCATTCTCATCTTAAATGTCAGGACCAACTTGCCTAGCCCCTGGGCCCTACGTCCCTCGTGGGGCAACGTAGGGTTGAATGATGATGATGATGTTTCCGAAACGTTAGAGAAAAGACTTTATTCCACTTTGTTCCCTGTATATCTATCCGTTAAAGTAAAGGAGATAGAAAGGAGTCAGTTTCAAAAATAGAAAATTGGTCATAAGTCGGCCATCTTGGATTTTTCAAAATCTCGAAAAGACGGGCGTCAACCTCCTACAAGGCCCTCCAATCAAACAAAATATAAGAAAATGCCAACAAACGGTTTATTACGATACAGTGAGGAACGGACGAGCGGACTTACGGACGTACGGACTAGCGGACAGACGGACTAACGGATGTACGGACTAACGGACGGACGGACTAACGGATGTACGGACTAACGGACGGATGGACTAACGGATGTTGGACTAACGGATGTACGGACTAACGGACATGACCTAAGATTTGGAACAGAGACTTCAAGCTCTGACCTCTCACTCTCTCTCACACACACACACTATTTCCACTCGCAACAGATCATCTCAATATACGACCAGGTCATCGGGCTTATGGGGTTTGGGGTATCAGTGAAGGATGTGGCTCAGCTTAGGAAATGACACGCCCACACCAGCACACTGAGCCGTCCCTGCAACACAAGATACTACCAAGCGAATTTCTTGCGCTCTACGGGTCAGACTACTTATTTTAGAGTAATTTCAGGGTTTTATTTAGAGTACAGCGATTAGTCAGAGTTGTGAAAGGTGTAATGGAGGCTGTATCCAATCCCTCCAGCCCGCAGTCGCCCCAGTGCTGGATAAAATCGTCTGGACAGCGAGAACAGAATAAGTCGCCGGGTTGAAGAGGTTAAGATCATGCTGTATTACGGACGGTTTAAGCCCTTCGAATTTTTATTTTATTCTTGCTTCCTCCTGAAGATTTCTTTCAGCTTCCGAGACCCTCTAGGGGGGTTTAAACAATCTCCATTCCCCCCGTCTCTCTCTCTCTCTAAATAGTCTCCATCCCCCCCGTTTCTCTCTAAAAATAGTCTCCATTCTCTCTCTCTCTCTCTCTGACGGATAAGACTGGATAACAGAACGATAACCAATTCCATTTACCCCCCCCCCGTCGAGGTGTGGTGGGTCCTATACTCCTTTCACCTTAACTTGGCCTAGATTTTCGTCCTCTTGCAGCTTGTCACGTGGCTCAATTGCAGAACAGGAAAATAACTGGCTCTACAGTCTTTTCATGGCACTTCTTCGTGACTAGCATCATATTCGTGTCAATCTAATGCTACAGCTCAGTATGCATGGAAAATACTTGGCTCTAAAGGCTTTTCATAGCACTTCTTCGTGACTAGCATCATATTCGTGTTAATCTACTGCTACAGCTCAGAATTCATGGAAAACACTTGGCCCTACAGTCTTTTCATAGCACTTCGTGACTAGCATCATATTTCGTGCTAAACTATTGCTAAAGCTCAGTATAAATGGTGGATGGCAATTTTAGGCAGTTAAAAAAATAAAATTAAATAAAAGTGGTTAGATGATAGAAAGACCTGGATTAAACTCTTGGAATCGATACAAGGTCACTCCAACAGGGGCGTTCTGACCACTACACCAGCCATCGTTTGGAATGTAACGGTAATACCAGTGTTAGTTCGGACATGGTATAAAAGTGACAATGAAATCAAAGTACAAACGCTACTGGTATGAAAAATAAATAAATAAATAAATGAATAAATAAAAGCCAGTTCAAGTCCCATTGTCATCTACCCGAATCAAACAATAACGATCTTAATAATGGCTACAGCAAGATTATTTTATTTACCTTGAGATGGTAGTGGAGGAGTTACTGTAAATATCTTCAAAACTTCTTCACTTACGACAATATCCCTCAAGGTAAACGTACACCCATATCTCGTTGGCTTCCTTAAAAAATTCAAAAATACTTCCGAACAATCGTTTTAGCACTTCAATAATTTCTTGTTATTGTGCAAACTAAACTGCAAAGATGCTACGAAGACCCTTACGCCCCAGGGAAACAAGGCTCAAAGTAGTCTGACAGTTGGGATGGGCGGGAGAAATTCACACTTACAGCAAGTATTATAAACTTTATGATCACACTGGGGGGAAACAAAATTACACATACAGAAAAAAAAGGAAACAATACATCCCGGAGCTGGCACACGACTGCATCAAGGCAACACTTTTGAAACACTATATTCGTTGCTCCACATAACAATCGTTCCAATTTAAACGCCTCAAATGATCGTAGTAGTTTCCACAAAAAATCAACGTAACACTGCTTGCACTACGTAAACGGTGCTTAAACAAGAGTAAAATTCATTTCGATGGACCGGGGCTCACTTCACATATCACCACCGAACTCATGCCGCCAACACCACCCTCACACCACCGCTTCTACACAACCAATTACCACACTCGCCACTACAGTCAATGGTTCCCCCACCTCTAGCGGGCTCCAAAACACCAGATTCCGCCTTATTTCCCGGTGTTTTGGAGGTTTTGAGACAGGAGAGACTTCAGTACATCCACTCACTATGTTGCCCCACGAGAGACTGAAGTAAAATGACATCATGAAAGTTGCTAAATTTACCCATCCATACTCCAACCAGACGTTTTAATCCCTGAGCAGGTGTCCAGGAACAAAATGTCTCTATGTTACCCTGTCCTCTTTCGTCAAGTTCATCTCCATCCATCGAACTACCCTCATTCATAACTTCACAGTACCTCTCCCCCGTCCAACATCAACCCCGGTCTCCATCCCCCGCCAAATTCAATTTCTCAAATATTGATGCACCAAAAAAAACGCTAAAACGTCATTACCAAAACTGCTAAACTTTCTCCAGTATCGCAAAAAAGTGCAAATATATCTTGAATAACTAAGTTTTGTTTCAATATCTCGGAACAAAATGGGATCATCGTTCCGAATTTGGCGCTACATGACGTCATTGGGTGTGACGTCTTGTTCCGCTATTGGTGGAGATTCCGGGAAGTCTGCGCGGTTGCCACATCTCCCACCCTTTCCGCCATACCTACACACCCTGAGCCGTATTCTCGTCCGTTTCAGCAGTACTACCACTTCCTACGCGATGTATTTTGCTTCTTACAACATATTGTTCGCTTGTATATTTTTTATCTTTATTGCACTGACATAATTTGCATATATAACTTACAAAAACAAAATACAGCACCAGACACGAATAATTTGGCAAGGAAGGTGTTAATAAGTTACATGAATACGGTCCACTGATGTTGCCAAGTTCGTACTCAGCATCTAAGCTACAGTACTCAGCAACCCGGCACGCTACTAAATATAACTAGGGTATACGAACCACAATAAAAACAAGTGGCAGGTCATTAGCGAGTCTCTCCCATGTTGTCATCAACCTGTGACATAATAACTGGCTTAAAAACTTATCTACTCCGGCATCCATCTTGGCCTATATGCCTGGGGAGATGAAGTTAACCCTTTGGCTGCCGGTTACCTCCTTTGTGTGTTATTCCGGCTGTCAGGTGATTTTGTTCAGGCTCATGAGAAAGCTTAGGCACCAAGAATGTTCAAAATGTTCCAAATCATAATGAGAACAAAGAACTGCATAACATCACAGCAACTACCGCAGCCAAGGGGTTAAGTACGCGAATCTGCAAGTCATGCCCGCCAATAACACCATGTAGTCACTTAAGTAACAATTTCTCACTACAATCCAACTTACGAGGGACGGTGTTATTCAGATCAGCCAAAGGGTTAAGTACGCGAATCTGCAAGTCACGGCCGCCAATACCACACCACAGTATTATCAGTAATATTATCAGTGCGGCAGAGGAATATAATATCAATTGGTTGTGACGGCAAGGAATGTATTGCAGTTCAGTAACAGTTGCCAGCTGCGTATATCGTCTGGTGGTTGCAAGAATATAATAAATGATGAGGTGATATTTGTACAACAGAGAGACATCTGCAAGCTGATTTTTTTTTTTTTTTTACCGTGACTAATAAGCAATCAACAGTGGTGACGGAGTGCTTCGAAGAGTGCGCGCGTACACACACACACACACACAGACACACACACACACACACACACACACACACTCCAAATTAGTGTTTCCTCTGGCAATAAGGAAGTCAGGGTTAATAACGAGAGAGAAAGAGAGAGAGATTTTTAAGAAGCACTACGACTGTGGGCATCACACTCCATCACTAAACCAGCTACTCACAGCACACAAATGATTTATCACCAAACTTAACATGAGATGAACCTGCACAGCCCACCAAATTCAAACCAGACACGGTAGGTGCTCAATCCTGCTAGCTATGATCTCCAGTCTTTCAAACGCAGTGTGTCCAGGCATCTCGAAATGATCGGGTCTTGAATTTGGCTCTCTCTTGTATTTTGTTTTTCTCGTGGAACAGTATTGCGGGTCTGTGCCCTTTGGTCCCTTCTTCCTAGCATAAAAAAAAAAAAAAAAAAATCAAAAGTTCGCAGACTCCTTGGCCAGTTGTGGGGATGGAAGGTGTTATTTTGCGATTATACGTACTGAATATGACGTTCGACAGATGTGTTGTCGGCGAACTTCTGCAAGTGGGTATACTTTGCATTTCCATTTCCCTCCCAGCGTTTTTTTTTTTTTTAAGACTACATAAAGTACGATATTTAGACTATAATGTTTGCTCCTACATTATTCTGAAGAAGCATCAACACCGTAATATACAACAAAATGAATGAATGAATGAATATAGCGTAGCACTGACCTACCGAACTAATATGAGTTGTGAGTACGGATGTTCAGCAACGTGCCTGGCAACTATTTACATCTTATTGCCAAGACCATATCCTCGTGGGAAGGATTATAAAACCCTGCTAATCCTCTCACCACTTAATTCTGTCCATTATCCCTTAACGTGTGTAACGGAAGGAAATCATATCGACTTGAAAATAACAGTAAATAACATACAATACCATATTCATCAGGAATATGCGAAACAAATGCCGAAAAAAATACTGCGGTCTCCTATGCTAACGTCCTCATGAACAAAAAACATTCAAAGGCATGGCATCAGCTACTGTTTCTACATAAACTACCAGTACAAAAAGGGTAATGTATAATTCAGACAGGCAGTACCAAAAACTTCACATTGCACCGTACAACACTAAATAGCACGGTTTTGTTGTGGCACCAAGAATCTGCGGCCATATTCTTAAACTTTCTTTCAGTTGAGTTCTGTATAGGATTGACTAATTTTATCGTCGCTCTAACAGCCACCACTTCGGCACCAAACTAGAATCAACATTAAACTGGAAAAGAACCAAACAAAATCCCTTCTGATCAAATAATTCATCAGGTTGATTTTTACAATGATTCGTTAAGACCTTTTGAAAATATTGCCCTTAACTCATGAAGTGATGACATCGATCCAGCGGTGCCACATCTCCCTGTTACATATGCCACATCCTCTACCCACACACCCACGCAACTAGAAGTCGCGGCACGCGACTCTGAGGTTGTCATTATCGTGCCCTGGCAACCTACCCCTCAACAGTGGGTCTGATTTCGTGTATGAGACGCATGTGATTCATGTACCATATGTTCGTGTATAATAATATTCGTGTATAATATATTCGTGCATAATAATATGATTCGTGTATTCTATGATACGAAATCGGACGCACATTTGAATGGTTAGTTGCCGGGATACGATAATGACAACCTCAGACTCGTGCGCCGCGACTTACAGAACAAAGTTGATAATATTGAGCATCATCCTTACAGCCCAAGAACGTTTTAAAAAGAATTCTTGCACGTACCGGACGGTTTTATTCAACATATGAGCACACTCGAGCAAGTATGACTCGGGTTGGAATAATCTCCGCTGAACTGAATAAAATCGTCAGGAGATGGCAACTGCGGACAATGTTGATAATAATGGAGCACAGACCGTTACCCCGAGATCTTTTACGGTAATCCCTTCCACCCAATAACGCATTTCTGTATCTTTTGGCTGCCTCTAGACGATTTTATGCAGTTTAGGAGAGACTGCAGTACTTTATTACTTATATACAGCTTTCATCAACCCCCCCCCTCACTACTAGAAGTTTGTTAAACTGAAGAAAAAAGTGTGGAGGAAGCACGACAAACCAGTACAAGAAGTCAGCAAATTCAAACTTTTAAATTCCCGCTGCTACCAAACGATTTTATTTAACTAACGAGATCCTCTTAATTGATAAAGTTCCTCCGTATCTTTAAGCTAATTGTCTGGAAAACATAGAACACAACACCCTGATGTAATAAATAAAAATCATAACTTCAAGAGAGAACGTCACTGCTCTTCCTCCAGCGGATTTTGCTGACCTTAGAGAAATCTTAAATGACGAGGGTTACGAAGCGTCCGTTTTCCCCTTGCCAACCGAATATCCTTGTCTTAGTAAAATCGTCTGAAGGGAGCAGGAAAAATTTAAGCCATCGAATAGAGGGAATAAACACTCCACCATCCCCTTCCTAATATAAAAACAATAATAACTAGAATGTGACTCAGTAGAGCGCATACCTCCGCCAACGCCCTATCTCGCAATGTTAGACAGTGGAAAAAAAAAAAAAATCCTGGATCCGCACCTTTATCCGGATTCGCACCAAAATTTAATGGAGTGTATTCTGGGCCAAGCCCCATTCTTCTACCAAGTTTCGTGGAAATCCGTCCAGTAGTTTTTGTGTAATCTTGCTCACAAACCAACAACAAACAAACAAACGGACAGAGGTGAAAACATAACCTCCTTCGCGGAGGTAGTAAAACAAAACTAAAAGGGTCCGGTAACTTAATCAGACAGACTGCGGGCTAAAAATTCCCGTTCTTGCCATTCCGCCATCTTCCTTTAGGGGGCTAGGAAGACGTGGAACGTTTATACATCCGGTGATGTCAGTGCCACCACGTGAAGGCGTCCTATCCAGCGCCACGGCAGGAGTAAACTGAAAAAGGCAGTTCCGGGTTCAACACTTCCTTTGTATCCCAGTGACGTCATTTATTCACTTATTTATAGTTTACACTTGCTGCTGACCCACCAGCTTGTCTGGTTTACTCTTGTTGCTGATTCACCATCTGATATGCATGCAGCTTAGGAAAAGGTCGTATAGTTTTTACTCGAACTTGGTCTAAAACTGCCATTCCTCATATTAAATACCGTAACACGCTATTGACACTGGAATAAGGGAGAGGGGTGTAGCCGTAGCAATGTCTTTTTCTGCCACTGAACTACCTTGCATACGCTATAAACATTAACACTGGAATGTAGTGCCAGGGAAACGGTGCAGAGCCGTAGCATCGTCCTTTCTGCTACTCAGCCTCATGGAATACGCTAAAAAGCAAGGAATATCTGGGCCAAGTTTAGGTACAAGAAATACAGTAAGTGGGGTTCCTTTGGGCCCTGACTAACCCCGCCAACTACATAAATCTATTACTAAAGTAAATAATAAAGTAAATAAAAAATAAAAATAAAGGAAATAAAGTAGAGTAAAATGAAGAAAATAAAGCAAATAAAGTAAAATAATGAATATAATAAAGTAAATAAAGTAAGTAATAAAGTAAATAATGAAGTAAATAAATAAAAATAAAGTAAATAAAGTAAATAATAAAATAAAATAAAATGAAGTAAACCAACTCGTCAGGACACAAGACTAAAGCTCTCCCAAGGCTCAGTGGTAAATGGCATGACCTGGATGTGGCAAGAATGAACCTAAATCTGACGCCACCCAACTGTGATACGGTAAAGGGAACGCGTCTAGTACATGACACAGAAGGGGATATCAATGAATCGCTTGGGAAGAGGTGTTAGGGTGTTACGAAGGTGTTAGGCCCGCTGGCTAAGGAAGTGCCCTAACACCTCTTCCCAAGCGATTTGTTTTGCTTAATATCGTCTTTCGTGTCGCTTATATCATTCCATTATCGCCATACTCTGCATAAGTAAGGTACAAAATGACATTAACCAGCCATATCCAAAAATAAATCGCTAAGGAAATGGTCCTAGGGAGTTGTCTTAATGACGAGAACGCGGGTCCTTCAGTACAAGAGTCGTTTTAGAGGTGAACACGACCATCTGACACACGTACGAGTAAACGAGCAGGCATTTTCAACTGGCCACCTGCAGTTATCCTTTCTTCTTATATTCTTAGGTTGAAGTGGCCCAGAAAAAGAGAGAAAAGGGAAAATAACTCAAATATTTCCATCAGTAAATTTTATACCGTGTGGAAACTGCCGCCATCACGTTGAAATGTATGTATTGTGATACCACCTCTGACGTATGGAAGTGAAGCTTGGACGTTGTTGGAGGGACGCAAGTCAAGAGAGCAGTGGAAATGAGTTATTGAAGAGGAGCCTGTGGAGTCACATGGAGAGACAGACTGACAAATGAGGATGTGAAGGAGCGTTGTGGTGTGGATGTGGATGTGATAGGAAGCGTTAGGAGAAATACACTGAGGTGGTTTGGCCATGTGGAGAGGATGGAGAGTGAGAGACTGACGAGGAGAGTGTATGTGTGAGATGGAGGGGGGTAGAGAGAGGGGGAGGCCAAGGATGAGATGGAAGGGTGGAGTGGAGAGGTACTGTATATGAGACAGGGTGCTGTGAGTTGGGAGCAGGGCAGTGAAATGGCGGGGGACAGGGCGACATGGAGGCGACCTGTTTGTGGCCACCCCTTACAGGATTAAGGCGTCTGGCAATAGATAGATAGATAGATAGACGTTTAAATGTCTGAATCATACCAACGGCCACTTTCCTAGCGTGGGTGATGGTGCAGGAAAAAGCATCATTACAAGCCTATCGCAGGAAATGTGGTTAATTTGGCAGTTTACCATACAATTAAGTACGATACACGATAGTTCATCATAAAACCACTGAGTTAGAGTTTAGGTACACGGCTATCGTTGGGAATGTGGTTAATTTGGCAGTTTACCATACAATTAAGTACGATACACGACAGTTCAATATAAAACCACTGAGTTAGGCTTTACAATTTTTAAATAACTATATTCCTTTTAGTTAATTTGGCAGTTTACCATACAATTAAGTACGATACACGACAGTTACCCGTTAAACCGCTGAGTTAGGTTTAGGATTTTAAAATAACTATACTCCTTTCAATCTAACTTGGCCTAAAACTGCCACCTCTCCACCTTCAATGATGAGCTGTAAAAGTGGACATTAGATTACGATGCTAGTGACGAAGAAGAGCTATGGAGAGGATGTAGAGCCGTAGCGTGTCTTGTGCCACTGAGCAAAAATGAGATACGCTGCAAAAGGACGAAAATCTGTGCCAAGTTAAAGTAAAGGGAGTGACAGCAAAGAGCCAGGGTGGTTCAGTGGTAGTGTGGCAGCCTCACGACCCGAGAGAGAGAGAGAGAGAGAGAGAGAGACCGTCGCAGACATTACAAGTATATAAATAAAACACAAAAATAAAGATAAAAGTGGGTGATGGTAGAAGCAAAAAGGACACACACACACACACACACACACACACACACACACACACTGTCACGGGACTCAGTATAGCCAAACCCCTTACTCATTCGTCTTTATCCAGGAGATAAAAAGAGAAAGAGAGAGTATTGGCTATCTCCCTCCCTCAGTGGTAACCCTGCCAGTGAAAGTATACATGTGTGTGTGTGTGTGTGTGTGTGTGTGTGTGTGTGTGTGTGTGTGTGTGTGTGTGTGTGTGTGTGTGAGTGTGTGTGTGTGTGTGTGTGTGTGTGTGTGTGTGTGTGTGTAAACGAGAGGAAAAGCTGGATAAAGGTGAGTAAAAACTGATACACGAGAAATATATAAATAAAGAGAAAACGGGATGAGGGCAGGAGGGGGAACTGGTGAGGAAGGAAAAGGAAAATGGAACAAGGAAGAATACAAAGGCAGGAAGAAGAGAAAAATACAGATAATACAGTAAATATGAAGGACTGGCGACGGCAACACCACAGAGAAACAAGAGAAGCGGAAGAGTGAAAAGGAAGACGTGAAGGAGAAGGAGGGAGAACTGAAAAGAAAATGGCCTGAGAAACGGAGGAGAGGGATTTGGAGGAGAGGAAAGAGAGGGAAAGGAGAGGAAAGGGGGAGAGAGAGAGAGAGAGAGAATGGGCTGAGAAAAGGAGGAGAGGAATTTAGAAGGGAGGAAAGGGAGGGATAGGAGAGGAAAGGGAGGGAGGAGGAAACAGGGCAGAGGGAAAGAGGGAGGAAAGAAGGGTTGGGGAGGGAGAGAGGGAGGGAAGGAGGAAAAAATGGTAGGGGGAGGGAGAGGGGGAGGGAGGTCTGAAAATAGATGGTGTCGGATAAATTCAGTGGGGGAGGGAGGGAGGGGAGTGGGAGAGGGAGGAGAGAAAGGAGGAGGATCAAAGGGAGGAAGGGAGGGGGAGGAGAGAAAGGAGGAGGATCAAAGGGAGGAAGGGAGGGGGAGGAGAGAAAGGAGGAGGATCAAAGGGAGGGAGGGAGGGAGGGAAAGATGAGGAGGTTAAGGAAAGGGGTATGGGAGAGGAGGATGAGGGTGGGAAAGGGGGTGAAGGAAGGAGTAGTAGTGATGGGGAGGGAGGGAGGAAAGTGGAGAGAGGGAGGGGGTAGTAAGAGGTAGGATGGTGAGAAAGGGTTGACCCAGAGAGAGAGAGAGAGAGAGAGTTGTTGCCTAGTAACCCTAAAATGGGGGAGGGGGGGTAGGGGGGGATGCTGACCTCACACACCCTCAAGGCCAAACACGTGTGTGTGTGTGTGTGTGTGTGTGTGTGTGTGTGTGTGTGTGTGTAGAAGAAAGCGTGGTAGTGGTGGTGGTGGTAACTGTGGCTGTTGTGGTGGTACTTGTGGTAGGGGTATGTGTGGTAGTGGTGGCTGTACAGTACGTGTGGTAAAGAAGTGGTAGTTGTGGTAATGGAGTGGCAGTTGTTGTAGCGTACTGGTAGTTGTGGTAATGGAGTGGTAGTTGTGGTAGTGGAGTGGTAGTTGTGGTAGTGACGTGGTAGTTGTTGTAGTGGAGTGGTAATTGTGGCAGTGGGGTGGTGGCTGTGGTAGTGGAGTGGTAGTTGTGGTATTGGAGAGGTAGTAGGATGGTAGTTGTGGTAGTGGAGTGGTAGTTGTGGTACTGGAGTGGTAGTTGTGGTTGTGGAGTGGTGGCTGTGGTTGTGGAGTGGTAGTTGTGGTAGTGAGGTGGTAGTGGGGTGGTAGTTGTGGTAGTGAAGTGGTAGTTGTGGTAGTGGAGTGGCAGTTGTGGTAGTGGAGTGGTAGTTGTGGCAGTGGAGTGGCAGTTGTGGTAATGGAGTGGTAGTTGTGGTTGTGAGGTGGTAGTTGTGGTAGTGAGGTGGTAGTTGTGGTAGTGGAGTGGCAGTTGTGGTAGTGGTGTGGCAGTTGTGGTAGCGGCTGTGGTAGGCAAGGATGGTTTCTATACGTAAAGTTGTGGTGGAAGCTGCAGTTGTGGTAGTTGTGGTGAGGGAAGTTAAAGGTGGCAGTTGTGGTGGTAGGTGTGGGTGTGGTTGTGGTGGTGGTGGTGTTGGTAGGTGTGTTTTTTTATGCGAGGAAGAAGGAACCAAAGGCCGTGGGCCGGCAATTACTGTTCCTTCCATGAGAAAAACAAAATACAATAGAGAGCCAAATTCAAGATCCGATCATTTCGAGATGCCTGGACACACTGCGTTTGAAAGACTGGAGATCATAAGAAGCAGGAAATACAGACACAGGGAGACAGTTCCAGAGTTGACCTGTTCCATAAATGAAGGACTGGGAGTAACGGTTAACTCTTGCATTAGAGAGTTGGACAGAAAAGGGATGAGAGTTTGCTGCTAGACGGGTGCAACACGCCCGTCGTAGAGGTGGAGGGATGCATGCAGACAATTCAGAGGAGCAGTGACCATTAAAGTAGCGATAGAAAAGAGATAAAGATGCAACAGTGCGGCGAAGACACAGAGGTTGAAGGGAGTCAGTAAGACGAGGAGAGTTAATGAGGCGAAAATGACTCCGTCCTACTGAGAAGAGCTGTATGTGGGGAGCCTCCCCACACATGAGAGTTGTACTCCACACAGGGGCGGATTAAACCCGTGTATAGAGTCAATAATTGTGCAGGGGTAAAGAAGGAACGGAGTCGGCTTAGCACACCTAATCTCTTGGAAGCAGATTTTACAAGAGATGTAATATGATCTTTCCAAGATAAGTCCCGAGTAAATGAAACCCCAAGCATGTTCAAGGATGATGCAGGATTAAGCTGGATGTTATTAAACATCAGTGGGTCTATACCACGTGCTCGAATCTTCCAAACAAAAATCATAATATTGACTAAAATACGACGTGTGTTTGGAGATGCGGGGCATCGATCCCCGTACCTCTCGCATGCTAAGCGAGCTCTCTACCATTTGAGCTACATCCCCAACATAAGAACATAAGAACATAAGAAGAGAGGATAACTGCAGTAGGCCGGTTGGCCCATGCTAGGCAGCTCCTAGAAGAGTAACTGAACTACTAGAATGAGATAATGATAGCAAAGAAGAAGGCTCTCCCCCGCCCTCCAAACCCTCCAGCCGAAGCCGGCAGGAAAAAGTCAGAAAGAACACCACGCCGTATAGAAAAACTGGCGTGGACATTTAACAGGAAAGTGTGAAAGGAGAATAGAGACTATCATAGTGTAACCTGAAAAGAAAATTTATTTTTGAATTAGTATTGGTTATAATATTTTCTTTATTCTATATCCACCCCTTATTTGTCATATGCTTATCTAGCCTATGCTTGAAACTCTCAATGGAAGAGGCAGCAACTACTTTACTAGGTAGCTTATTCCATTCGTCTACTACTCTATTACCAAACCAATTTCTACCGATTTCCTTTCTGAAACGGAATTTGTCTAGTTTGAAACCATTATTTCTAGTTCTATCCTGTATGCTCACTTTAAGTACCTTGCTAATATCTCCCTTATTTATACCATTCATCCACTTAAAAACCTCAATTAAGTCTCCCCTTACTCTACGCCTCTCTAGCGAATGCAGATTTAGTCTTTTCAGTCTGTCTTCATATGACAGGTTCCGGACGTCATGTATCATTTTAGTCATTCTTCTCTGTACATTTTCTAACGAATTAATATCCATTCTATAGTAAGGACACCAAAATTGTACTGCGTAGTCTAAATGTGGCCTTACTAATGCTAGATAAAGTTTCAGTATTACTTTAGATGATCTATTGCTCACGCTTCTCGAAATAAATCCTAGGACCCTATTTGCTTTATTTCTCGCATTAATGCACTGTTGCCTAGGTTTAAGGTCGTTACTAATCATAACTCCTAGATCTCTCTCGCATTCCGATTTGCTAATTTCTTTGTTATCTAAGCTGTATTTAGTATCTCCAATGGTCTTGCCTACGTTAAGTACTTTACATTTTTCAACGTTAAATTCCATTTGCCAAGTTTTAGACCATTTGGACAATGTATCGAGGTCTTTTTGTAAGTAATGGCAATCGTCAGTCGAGTTAATGATACGCCCTATTTTTGTATCGTCGGCAAATTTGCTGATTCTGCTATTGACTCCTAAGTCTAGATCATTTATATATATGATAAATAATAAGGGACCGAGTACTGAACCCTGTGGTACACCGCTAGTTACTAATCCCCAGTCCGACTTAGTTCCATTTATTAATACTCTCTGCTTTCGTCCTTTCAGCCAGGATTCTATCCATTTTAAGATATCGCCGTCTATACCGTGTGCTCGAACCTTTCTAACTAACCTTTCGTGTGGGACCCTATCAAAAGCTTTACTAAAGTCCAGATAAATAACATCGTAAGCTTTATCGCTATCTACTGCCTCATAGACCTCCGAGTAGAATGACAACAAATTTGTGAGGCAGGATCGTCCTTGCCTGAATCCGTGCTGACTTTCGTTTATAAGATTAAATCTTTCTAAGTGTTCTCTAATCTTATTTGCCAAAATTGACTCTAACATTTTTCCTACTATTGACGTTAGACTTATCGGACGATAATTCGACGCAGCTGATTTATCACCCTTTTTAAAGATGGGCACTACGTTTGCGGTTTTCCACGCCTCTGGAACTTCTCCTGAACTTAAAGAGTCATTAAATAACGTTAAAAGTGGCTGACATAATTCTTCTTTGGTTTCTTTTATAATTTTTGCATATATATCGTCCGGACCTGGCGATTTTTGAGGTTTTAACTTGTTAATTTCTTTCAATACGTCCTCCTTACTAATGGTTATTTTACTAAGAATATTTTCCGTATTCTCATGGTAAATATTTGCTGCTTGAGGGACCAGGCTTAGATTTTCCTTGGTGAATACTGATATGAAATAATTATTTAGGATGGAGCACATTTCTTTATCTTCACTGGTAATGTCACCTGATTCTGTTCTGAGTGGTCCTATCCTATCTTTATTTTTCGTTCGGTACATTTGATAAAAACCCTTGGGGTTTACTTTTGATTCACTTGCAACCTTAATTTCATAACTTCTCTTTGCTTTTCTTATCTCCCTCTTTACTTCTCTATTTAAAATTGTGTACCGGTTACGTAAGTGTTCCTCTCCACGTTTTATTTTTCTATATATTCCTTTCCTTTGGCCTATGAGAGATTTTAATCTGTTGTTTAACCATCTTGGTTCTGAATTGTTAGTTCTAAACGGTTTTGAAGGAATATATCTATCTTGGCCTCCGTATATTATATTTATTAACTCGTTATACTTCTCACTGGTCGAACGTCTGTTTGGTACTGGAGCTGAGTTAATTTCCGTCACCTGGACTACATTCCTATCTACCACCTCCCCCTCACAGACACCTGACGGACGTCCCCACGTGCTTCCTGCGCCTGACCTATGACCTGGGGATCCCCACTAACCTGACATTCCCTCAAATAGCTAATCTCCCTGTGGAATACCGTTCGAAAATAAGCTCTTAAGCCATCGAAATCTCCTAGACGAAAATTAGGAACGGTGGAGGTATTTTCAGTGGAACAGACATCCCAAATAAATTTGAACTT
>NC_137022.1:1362500-1367500 GCF_032717465.1 Coenobita brevimanus
TCTCTCTCTCTCTCTCTCTCTCTCCTATTCACAGAAGAAAGATAAATCAGTTGAAGCGAAGGATTAGTGCAGTGCTTTCTCCCTCATCTCATCCATCCTCACTTCAGTCACCCTGGAAATTCTCAGAGTCCTTTCCGTTTTTTCCCAAACCCAGAAATATTCATGAAAATTTTACGGTAAATATTCGTGTCAGTTCACCGGGTCACTCCAAAGCATGTCACACACACAGAAATTTGAATCAGCGATATCTGTTGAAAGGGAAACCGCGCACCATACTCGGTAAATTTAAATCCTGTACTGGTATTACAATGACGATTCTGGCAACTCAAAATACGTAATAGATAAGTTGTATTTATTTTTGATTCTCCGTATTTTCTTTCATTTTTATACCTTCTTGCGTGATTAATGGAAAACCAATCCGTGGAAGAAATATTGCTGGAAAATGTCCCGATGTGATAACGGACTTGCAACGGCCATACGTACTGTACCGTCTAACCCTATGTACTGTACCGTCTAACCCTACGTACTGTACCGTCTAACCCTATGTACTGTACCCTACCCCTACGTAGCCTACTGTACCGCCTAACCTTAAGTATTGTACCCCAACCCTACGTACAGTACCGTCTAACCCAACGTACTGTACCATCTAACCCTATGTACTGTACTGTACTTTAACCCTACGTACTGTACCGTCTAACCTTACGTACTGTACCGTCTAACCCTATGTACTGTACCGTCTAACCCTATGTACTGTACCCTACCCCTACGTGGCCTACTGTACCGCCTAACCTTAAGTATTGTACCCCAACCCTACGTACTGTACCGTCTAACCCAACGTGCTGTACCATCTAACCCTACGTACTGTACCGTCTAACCCTACGTACCGTACCATCTAACCCTACGTACTGTACCCTAACCCTACGTACTGTACCGTGACCCTACGTACTGTACTTTAACCCTACGTACTGTACCGTCTGACCCTACGTACTGTACTTTAACCCTACGTACTGTACCGTCTGACCCTACGTACTGTACCGTCTAACCTAAACTAATGGATACGAGAGGGAGAGTGAAATGAGAGTGACAGTGTGAGAAAGTGTGATAAGGCAAAGGACTGTGTGTGAGAGGAGGGGTGGCTGGGTGAGAGTAAATAGCTTATCGCTCTCTCTCTCTCATTCTTCGCTTCTGCCTGCCTTCCTGTTTCCTTCTTCCTTCCATCATTTTGTCTCCCTCTTTCTTTCTCCTTCCCTCCTTTTCCTTCCTTCTTTTCTTCCCTCCCTCCCTCCTTCTTTCCTTTCCTCTCCCTTCCTTCCTGTGATAATGCTCTTTCTCTCTCTCTCTCTCTCTCAGAAATTTGTGATAAAACGTTTGAGAGAGAGAGAGAGAGAGAGAGAATGAGTAACCAGGTTTATCAGAAGTCAGATCCTCTCTCTCTCTCTCTCTCACACACACACACACACACACACACACACACACACACACACACACACACACACACACACACACACACACACACACACAATTATAGGAGGGTTGTAGATGGGCAGATAATAAGATAAAGGAAGACAGGAAAAATGAAGGAGGAGGTGATGGTGATGATGGTGGTGGTGGTGGTGGTGGTGATGGTGGTGGTGGTGGGGGTAGTGGTGGTAGTGACTGTGGTAGTGTAGTAATAGTGGTAGACAGTGGTAGTAGTAGAAGTAGTGATAGTGTAGTGACAATGGTAGTGGTTTCTATACTCTGATCACCTTAACCTGACCTAAAATAGCCATCTCTCCATTCCGATTACTGAGCTGGGGGGAGGGCAGCGAAATGGCAAGGGACAAGGCGACATGGAGGCGCTTTGTTTGTGTCCACCCCTTACGGGATTAGGGCGTCTGGTAACAGATAGATAGATAGATAGATAGGATACTGAGGTGCAAAGTACAAAATAAATCGCTAAGGGAGGGAAGAAATGGTGAGGATGGAGAGAAAAGGGAGGGAGGGAGGGAGGAGTGAGAAAGTGTGAAGGAGGAAGGGAGTGAGGGAGCGAGTGAGCAGACAAGTGTGAGAGAGGGAGGGAGGGAGGAAAGAGTGAGCAGACAAGTGCGAAGGAGGGAGGGAGGGAGGGAGGAATGAGCAGACAAGTGCGAAGGAGGAAGGGAGGGAGGGAGGAATGAGCAGACAAGTGCGAAGGAGGGAGGGTGGGAGGGAGGGAGAGAGAGAATAAACTTGACCACGTGGAGCGAATGTCAGCCAGAGGGAGGAAGGAGGGAGGGGTAGAGGTCAGGAGTCGGGAGGAAGGGAGGGAGGGAAAGAGATGGAGAAAGGCGTGAAGGAAGGGGAAGAATGAGTACAAAGGAGTACAAAGGAAAGCAAACAGCAACAGACCTTATGGTCCTTTCGAGGCTGCTTGTTAGAGCGTAGACTATGACTACAAGATCTAACTCTACATGCTGAAGGATAAGGATAGTAAAGCAAGAAGGCTCCCCCCACCCCCAAACCCTCCAGTTAAAACTGGCAAGAAAAAGTGAGAAAAACCACCATGCAGCATGGAAAAACTGACATGGAAATTTAATAGGAAAGACTGAAAAGGAAAAGCTACATTATCTATAAGCTACCAGTATGAATAACCTGAAAGAGAAAGTAGTAAATAAAATGAATAATCGAATAATAAATAACGCATGACAACATGTACGGGTACGTTGATTAACGGGGCGTCTGCGGACACAGCGTGGAAATTGCACAGTGCACAGTGTGGATGTTCAGGGGTGGTGCGGCAGCCTTGCCTGGCGGTATTAAGGTAGGCAGCAGTCAATCAGGCCCCAGCTCCGTTCATTCCACTGAAACTAGGAGCGTTCCCATGCAGGACAAGCAAACAAGTCACCTCCTGAAGCAGTGACCCCTGGTACATTAAAAAAAATCCCGATGGTGGCCACGTAACTAACAGGGACCCTCAGTGATCCACAGCCCATCACAGGTCGAAAGTATGAGTAGTGACCGTTAACTCAGGGCTATCTGTGTATATACTATATTTGCATTTAATAAATTGATCCAGGCTCTAAAAAACTAAACTAAAATAAAACAGAAAATTATACGTACACAAGTGCTTTATTCAGGAGTAAACATATTAAGCTGGGGGTTGGATACCAAATGCTTATCCAGGCGACCTTTAAAGGTTTGTACTGTATTACTATTTATTACGTTGGAGGGCAGTTTATTCCATATATTTACAACTCGATTGAAGAAGAAATGCTTAGCTTCATGCGACTGGAATCGTTTGCCAATTATTTTATGCCCATTGCCTCTAGTGTAATTCGAGTGATCAACTGTGAAGTATTTATCGACAGCCATGTTATCGTGTCCTTTGAATATCTTGAATACTTGAATTAAATCTCCTCGTATCCTCCGTTTTGTTAGGGTAAAGAGATTCAGGGCTTCTAAACGTTCCTCGTACGGTTTATTTCTCAATCTAGGTATCATCTTTGTCATCCTTCGCTGCACTCTTTCAAGCTTTTCCATTATCCTGTTTATAAGACGGTGACCAAAACTGAATGTACTGTAGTACTCCAAGTGCGGGTGTACTCTCTTCCATCTCTCCTCCCCTCCCCACCCCCCGGTGCCTCAGCCCTCTTTAATCCCTCTCCTCCCCTCCCCTCCTTGCCTCCCACCCACTCCTTCTCTTCCTTAAAGATTACTAATTAGTCCGCTTTAAAATTATTGACCAATCACACGTACAGTATATTGTAATCTAATACATTAATAGGCTCGGGAAGATGACTACCTAAGTATCATCTTCCTTTTGAGATATTGTACAACTACTATTTTTATATGTACAGTATTGTGTATCTCAATAAATGTATCAAATTCAAATTCAAATTCTCTTCCTTACTCCCCCTCTCCTCCCCTCCCCTTCTTACTTCTGGCTCCCCACCCCTTCCCCTCCCCTTCCCTCCGTGCCTCTGACTCCCCCACCCCCTCCCCTTTCCCACCTCCTCCCCCACCCCTCTCCCGGCCACTTCCCCCACCCCGCCTTTCCTTATCTCCCCCCTCCTCCTCTCCCTACCCCATCCCTCCCCCTCCCTTCCTTCCCCCCTACCCATTTTTGGTGCTCCTCTCCCCCAACCCCTTCTCTTTCACCCTTCCTTTCCCCCTCCCCCTACCTCCCCCCTCCCCTTTGTCTGTCACTGTACCCGCCTCCCCCTGCCTTTCCTCCCCCCTCCCTTTGGTCGGTCTCTCCTCCCCCCTTCTCTCCCTCCACGTCCCCCCCTCCCCCCCGTTTCCCTCCCACCTCCCTTTTACTCCTACACGACTCCTTCCACACCTGCCCCTCTCTCTCTCTCTCTCTCTCTCTCTCTCTCTCTCACACACACACACACACACACACACACACACACACACACACACACATTCTCTCTCTCTCACACACACACATTCTCTCTCTCTCTCACACACACACACACACACACACACACACACACACCTCAAGATTTCTGTTTGTAGGAAGACCAGAAAAGTAATATTAATTTTCGGCGCTATCCTTGTCTTATCTTTTTCGTCCCTTCTTCAAAATCAAAAGCACAAAATCCCTCCCGTAGCAAAGAAATGTTAGCATAATAATAATAATAATAATAATAATAATAATAATGAGTATTAGTAGTAGTAGTAGTAGTAGTAGTAATAATAATAATAATAATAACAATAACTAGTAGTTGTTCACAAGTTCGCTCAGGAATCTCTGGATCATACAGAAAACTCCGTAGCGCCTCTTCCTAGGCGATTTATTTTGTACATTGCACCTGAACAGTCGCCTCTGTATCGTTAGCATCATTTTTATATCAACACATCAGTGGCGTACAAGAGAGTGTTCAGGTACAAGAACAAATCGGTAAGTAAAAGGTGCTAGGAACTTCATACCACTTAGAATACATCCCTCAGACTGTTCAGGTATAAAAAGCAAAACAAATCGCTTAGGAAGAGAAACTGCGAAGTTCCCTGTACAACTTAGAGCAGTACTGTGT
>NC_137022.1:1372500-1380000 GCF_032717465.1 Coenobita brevimanus
TGACGAAAGAGGAGCAAAGGAAAGAAAGAGATACTAAGATGGAAGGGAGAAATTAGAGAGACGGAAAGGAAGAGAGGAAAGGGGAAGAGGAAACAGGTGAAAAGAGGAAGGAACTGAAGGACTGGACTAGCGGGGAAGGAAGGAAGGAAGGAGGGAAGGAAGGAAGGGGGGAAGAGAGGAAGGAAGGAAGGTAGGAAGGTGGGAGGGAGGGAGGGAGAGAGGGAGGAAGGAAGGAAGGAAGGAAGGAGGGAAGGAAGGAAAGAAGGAGGAAGGAGGAGGGATGGAAGGAAGGAAGGAAGGAAGGAGGGAGGGAGGGAGGGAAGGGAGGGAAGAAGGAAGGAGGAAGGAAGGAAGGAAGGGCTCAGGTGTGGCGTGGTGATAATTGGACAGGTGAGATAAGGGACAGGTGTGATACAAGGTACTACAACTACCACTACTACTACTATTACTGCCACTACTACTACTACTACCATTCCTAGTTACCTCCACCTTCTGCCTTAACATCCACATACACTCACCTATTACCATTTCTTCTTCCACTACTACTACTGCTACTACTACTACTACTCGGCGGAAGTAGTAGTAGTAGTTCTTTCCTTCATTATTTTCTTTCCTTCCTTCCTTTTCATCAATTCTTATTCATTCATTCATTTCCTCTTCCTCCTCCTCATCATCATCATCATCACCACCATCACGTCTTCTTCTTCCTCCTCCTCCTCATCATCATCACGTTTTCTTCCTCCTCATCATCATCATCATCATCATCACGTCTTCCTCCTCCTCCTCCTCATCATCATCATCCTCTTTTTCCACGTCATCACCATCCTTCCTCCTCCTCATCCATTCCTTCCATCCTTCTCCTCTTGTAACCTACTTCCTGCTTCCTTCCTCCCTCCCTCCTCTCCTCCAGTCTCCTCCTCTTCTCTTCCTTCCTCCACTCCTCTTCCTCACCCCCCACCACCCATTCACCCCGAGGACTTCCACTTCATATTTATCAGTGTAAACAAACAAACACTTGATTTAAGGAAGGCGTCGAGGTGAAGGGGTTAATGCGGGGGACAGGACGACATGGAGGCGATTTGTTTGTGGCCACCCCTACAAACAAACACACTTGATTTAAGGGAGGTGTTGTGATGAAAGGGTTTATGTAGACTGAATTAACCCCTCCAGATCCAGGAGGTCAGTGAGATGGCGGGGGACAGGACGACATGGAGGCGTTTTGTTTGTGGCCACCCCTAGAAACAAACACACTTGATCTGACGGAAGGGCTGAGGTGAAGGGGTTAATGTAGACTGAATTAACCCCTCCAGATCCAGTAGGTCAGTGAAATGGCGGGGGACAGGACGACATGGAGGCGATTTGTTTGTGGCCACCCCTTTACGGGTTTAAGGCGTCTGGATATAGATAGACAGACAGATAGATAGACAGGTCCAAAAGTCTCTCCCAGTCGTCCTCTTACTCCCCATCAATATCTCCTTCTCTCCTATTTTCGTCTTTCGTCTTCATACCTCTCCTCTCCCTTCGCTCCCTCTTCTTCCTCTTCCTCCTCCGATCTCCTTCTTCCTCTTCCCCCTTCCTTCTCTCCTTCACCTTCCATTCTCTCTCCCCTTCCTCCTCCTCCCTCCCTCAACATCTTCGTCTGTTTTACCATCTCATACTTTCGTCACCCATCACATCCCATATTCTCACTCTTCCCTCCTTCTCCTTCCTCTCCTCTTCTTTCCTTCTCCCTCCTCCTCTCTCCTTCTCCCTCCTCTCTCCTTCCTCCTCCTCTCTCCTTCTCCCTCCTCCCCTCTCCTTCCCCCTCCGTTTCTCCCCTTCCTCCTCCTCCACTCTCTTTCTCCCTCCTCCTCCCTGCTACTCTCACCTCTCTCCTTTTTCCTCCTCTTCATCCTCCTCCTCCCCTTTTCTCTCTCTTTCTCCCTCCTCCTCTCTTCCCTCCTTTCTTCCTCCTTTCTTCCTCCTCCCCGCCCTTCCTTATCCCAGGCCACATCCATACAAACAAACAGGGACGATAAGGCAGGATATCAAAGAGTTATTAACGCTATAAAGAACCCAGCCGTCATCCTAGGACCAGAAGATCATGAGAGAGAGAGAGAGAGAGAGAGAGAGAGAGAGAGAGAGAGAGAGAGACGAGAGAGAGAGGCGCAATATGAGGTAAAAGAAAACGTGTCGTGAAGGGTTAACTGCAGTAAAAATTAACTATGCAGAGGGTCGGGGGAAGAAAACTGAGTTACACGATATAAGAGAGGAATTATCATCAATTTTAGGCTAATCAGGGGGTGCAGGGAGGAGGTAACTGGCTAATCAGGGGGTGCAGGGAGGAGGTAACTGGCTAATCAGGGGGTGCAGGGAGGAGGTAACTGGCTAATCAGGGGGTGCAGGGAGGAGGTAACTGGCTAATCAGAGGGTGCAGGGAAGGGGTAACTGGCTAATCAGGGGGTGCAGGGAGGGGGTAACTGGCTAATCAGGGGGTGCAGGGAGGGGGTAACTGGCTAATCAGGGGGTGCAGGGAGGGGGTAACTGGCTAATCAGGGGGTGCAGGGAGGGGGTAACTGGCTAATCAGAGGGTGAAGGAGGGGGTAACTGGCTAATCAGGGGGTGCAGGGAGGGGGTAACTGGCTAATCAGGGGGTGCAGGGAGGGAGTAACTGGCTAATCAGGGGGTGCAGGGAGGGGGTAACTGGCTAATCAGGGGGTGCAGGGAGGGGGTAACTGGCTAATCAGGGGGTGCAGGGAGGGGGTAACTGGCTAATCAGGGGGTGCAGGGAGGGGGTAACTGGCTAATCAGGGGGTGCAGGGAGGGGGTAACTGGCTAATCAGGGGGTGCAGGGAGGGAGTAACTGGCTAATCAGGGGGTGCAGGGAGGGGGTAACTGGCTAATCAGAGGGTGAAGGAGGGGGTAACTGGCTAATCAGAGGGTGAAGGAGGGGGTAACTGGCTAATCAGAGGGTGCAGGGAGGGGGTAACTGGCTAATCAGAGGGTACAGGGAGGGGGTAACTGGCTAATCAGAGGGTGAAGGAGGGGGTAACTGAGAGAAAAAGACCTACAAGTATCTATGAAGGAAAAAAAAAGGTGTTTTAATAAGAGGATGACTGAGGAGCAGGGTGATAAAAGTAACACTTAAACTCTATACTTCAAAACGGCAATCTCCACTATACGAATTGTCTTAAACACACACACACACACACACACACATGGGGGCACGATGGCTCAGAGGTAGAGTGTCGAGCTCGTGGCCGGGGGGTCGTGAGTTTGAGCTTCGCCCGGGACTGCCGCGCCGGGAGTGGTAGCGCGCTCCTGTAACCTAGCGGGGCTATGTGGCCATAGTTGCCTAGCTCGGGGATTAAATCCCTTTACACACACACACACACACACACACACACACACACACACACACACAAATGGCGACCCAAAATCTCTCAGTAAATTTACCATAGTGATCCGTGTCATCATAAACGTTTTCCTTTTTCAAAATGTGTTATTATCCTGGTTCTTTAAGCATTAATGGCAAGCGAAAAATGTGACTGATACTTTTTTACAAATTAAACGTGAGTAATAAACAAAAACAATGCGCAATATAACGTACGGAAGTGAAGCTTGGACGTTGTTGGAAGGACACAAGTCAAGAGTGAGAGCAGTGGAAATGAGTTATTTAAGAGGAGCCTGTGGAGTCACGTGGAGAGACAGGCTGACGAATGAGGATATAAAGGAACGTTGTGGTGTGGATGTGGATGTGATAGGAAGCGTTATGAGGAACACACTGAGGTGGTTTGGCCATGTGGAGAGGATGGAGGGTGAAAGACTGACAAAGAGAGTGTATGTGAGTGAGGTGGAGGGTGGAAGAGGGAGGGGGAGACCGAGGATGAGATGGAGGGATGGGGTGGAGAGGTATATGAGAGAGGGGAATGTGAGTTGGGAGCAGGGCAGTGAAATGGCGGGGGACAGGGCGACTTGGAGGCGATTTGTTTGTGGCCACCCCAAACGGGATTGAGGCGTCTGGCAATAGATAGATAGATAGATAGATTTAAATATATCAGTGCGTAACGGTCGCGATTTTTTTTTTTTTTTTTTTTTTTTTCAATGGAAAGAAGGCAAACTACAAAACTGTGTAGTGGACCACGAAAAACCTCTTCATGTATACTGTGTGTGTGTGTGTGTGTGTGTGTGTGTGTGTGTGTGTGTGTGTAAGGATATATGCGTAACATTCGGTGGTATTAAATTCTTCACTCTAATGATCTTAAAATTTGCCTGAGAGAGAGAGAGAGAGAGAGAGAGAGAGAGAGATCCTATATGTGTCATTCTTCATGCAGCAGTTCAGGTTGGTTTCGCTGCTTTGTTTTCAAGTCGGTTTCGTTGCTGTTTTCAAAGCAACTCAGAGATGGAATTAATACACTCAGAGATGGAAATAATACTCAGAGATGGAAATAATACTCAGAGATGGAAATATTACTCAGAGATGGAAATAATACTCAGAGATGGAAATAATACTCAGAGATGGAAATAATACACTCAGAGATGGAAATAATACTCAGAGATGGAAATATTACTCAGAGATGGAAATAATACTCAGAGATGGAAATAATACTCAGAGATGGAAATAGTACACTCAGAGATAGAAATAATACACTCAGAGATGGAAATAATACTCAGAGATGGAAATATTACTCAGAGATGGAAATAATACTCAGAGATGGAAATAATACTCAGAGATGGAAATAATACTCTCTCCACCTTACCCTTCAAATCTATTAACTTGTCTGGCAGTCCAACCGAATTCTGACCAAGATCTTGCGTTCAAATATTCAAACCTTCAGCTCAGAAAAACTGTCAGCAAGATAATTCGTTTACATCATCCAATTTCATTCTCTCTCTCTCTCTCTCTCTCTCTCTGAATAATCGTTTTCAACCAAACTATATATTAACCTCGTCCTTGTCCATTTCTCCCTTAAGGAACGTATATGACTCACTCATGCCCTCAAGCTGCTCTCCCCCCACCCATCCTCTCCCTCTCTCTCTCTCTCTCTGAGTCACCCTGCTGGTATAGCTTCGGGGTGACGGTCAGACGGAACTTGTACTGTCTGATCAGAGTGGGAGGAGCCATCGCATGTGACGTCACGGGTACTCACGCATCCCATTGGTTGGGCAAGACGGTGGGTGGAGCTCAAGGGAGTGATTTTCGCGCCTCCCACTGGCTAAGAGCAGAGTGGGGAGGAGAGTCGGTAGGAAATTTGTGCTTTTTTTTTTTACACCGATTAACTAACCCCTACCGTTCCTGACCCCCCCCCCCCCGACCCTAACACTCTGAGATGGGACTATTTCCTATACTCTTTTTACTCTAACTTGGCCAAGATTTTCGTCCTCTTGCAGCGACTTCCACGTAAATCAATGACAGAAGTAGTCCATGTTACAGCTCTACGTCCTTTCCATAGCACTTCTTCGTGACTAGCCCCCATACTGATACCGCTCTGCATTCAGGAGGAAGATATGGCAATTTTAGGCCAAGTTACAGTAAAAGGAGTAGTGTTATGCTGCCAAATACAATGACGTTTTATAATATTTGTTTATATCTTCATACGAAATTATTTAGTTGAGAAAATATCCCTCATAGTATAATATCAGCAGCAATATTAATCTATCTTTCTATTGTCAGACGCCTTAATCCCGTAAGGGGTGGCCACAAACAAATCGCCTCCATGTCGCCCTGTCCCCCGCCATTTCACTGCCCTGCTCCCAGCTCACACACCCCCTCTCCCTCATATACCTCTCCACTCCATCCCTCCATCTCATCCTTGGCCTCGCCCTCCCTCTCCCCCCCTCCACCTCACTCACATACAGTCTCCTCGTCAGTCTCTCACTCGTAATATCTCGTAACAAATATCTCGTAATATCTCGTAATAAATATCTCGTAATTAATCTCGTAACAAATATCTCGTAATTAATCTCGTAATATCTGGTAATTAATCTCGTAATATCTCGTAATAAATATCTCGTAATTAATCTCGTAACAAATATCTCGTAATATCTGGTAACTCATTTCCATGGTGGAGGCGACGGGTGGTGGTGTTTCAATGTGGCGGCCAAAGCCACACGCTCTATTTTTTTTTTTTTTTTTTTTTTTTTTATGTGTCCGACTCTGGGCATAAACTTCACAGCCTGCTTTCAAGGCACAGTGGTCCTCCTACATACCGTACACCTTTACATGTCACCACTTCGGCGCTAACACCCACCGTCCATACTGAATACATGCTAGGGCTGTCTCATGCAGGACTGGTGTATTGGTATTAGCGGGGGTATTTTTACGACATGTCGGCGGGTCTTCTGGTAGATCGGTAAAGTCTGCCATAATGAAATTCAAATCCTTAAACTGTTCCCTGCCCCAGCGGGGATTTGATCCTGGGTCCGGTAAGACTGCAGGCCACCTCTCTACCGATTGAGCTGGTATTTTCTTTTTTTTTTAATAATTCACTTGTCATCTACAAACAATGTATTTGGCTTTTAGGAGACTCCAAGCCACAGGGCAGACACATCCTCCATTACACATATCACTGCCTGGGTCTGCCATGCTTCTATAAATTCTTCTGGCGGTAAGGATGTGTTTTTATTTATTTATTTTTTTTTAAAGTCCATGGGTTAACAAAATTGATGGTGGCGGAAATTACATCATTGGACTGAACGGGTTGAGTGAGGGGGGGGGATAGAGCCTGAAAATCAACATGGCGGGTCTCTACCACAGGACTCTCGTTGGCCAAGTAGCACAGACAAAGGTGACCAAGTTACTAAGCGGAATTCCTCAAGCTGTGATGCACGGTGGGTAAGTACAATAATAGCGCGTATTTCAAGTGGGTTTTAAGATTTCGTAACACCTTTTCCTTAGAGATTTATTCTGTACATTACACCTCATTATCCTCTTGTATATTAATCGTATAAGCTGTTGATGTAAAAACAATATAAATAACATACAGGAAAATGTTAAGGTGTAATATCCAAAATAAATCGCTTAGGCAGAGGTGTTACGGTGCTACCCTCTGCCACCAAGGCTACACCACTATCTATTCCTCAGGGCAGCTGCTGGTGGTGTAGTGGTTGGCACATCCGGTATGCCAGTGGTCAGACCCGAGTTCCATTCCCGCGCCGGTCAGACTCTTGGACCAAACCTGCTTCCTTTCCCGTCCCTGTCCACCCGCCAGTACACTTAGGGACCTGCATGTACATTTGACGGTTTGAGGGTCGAATTTGGGATTGCGACTTGTTAAATACTTGGTAAACAACGTATTATATGTATTTCTGAGGTGGAATAAATCGCCTATAGGAAGAACTGTTAGGGATCTGCATGTACATTTGACGGTTTGAGGGTCGAATTTGGGATTGTGACTTGGTAAACGAAGTATTATATGTATTTCTGAAGTGGAATAAACCGCTTAGGAAGAACTGTTAGGAAATCTAGAAAGACCCATTTGCTTTGGTATTTATGGCATTTACATCGATAACAAATAAAGG
>NC_137022.1:1382500-1400000 GCF_032717465.1 Coenobita brevimanus
GTAACCCGTGCATAATCAACTCCGGGATTAGGCCTAAACACAGATACACAGACATCAAAGGCGATATTGTTGTACTGGCGAGAGGCGGGGGTGGTAAGTGATGATACGGGTGACGGATCAACTCCGGGATTAGGCGTGTGGCGGTATAAGGGTAACACGCTGAGTCATTATCGTCACCGCCAACACTGATCAACTCCGGGATTAGGCGTGTGGCGGTATAATGGTAACACGCTGAGTCATTATCGTCACCGCCAACACTGATCAACTCCGGGAGTAGCCGTGTGGCGGTATACAAGAGTGACTCGTGTATTTCCCTGTCTGTGTACATATATTAGTCATTACCTTTCTGTACACCTGAGTACTGTACACCCATTACCAGTACTGTACACCATTACCAGTACTGTACACCATTACCAGTACTGTACACCATTACCGGTACTGTACACCATTACCAGTACTGTACACCATTACCAGTACTGTACACCCATTACCAGTACTGTACACTATTACCAGTACTGTACACTATTACCAGTACTGTACACCATTACCAGTACTGTACACCATTACCAGTACTGTACACCATTACCGGTACTGTACACCATTACCGGTACTGTACACCATTACCAGTACTGTACACCCATTACCAGTACTGTACACTATTACCAGTACTGTACACCATTACCAGTACTGTACACCATTACCAGTACTGTACACTATTACCAGTACTGTACACCATTACCAGTACTGTACACCATTACCAGTACTGTACACTATTACCAGTACTGTACACCATTACCAGTACTGTACACCATTACCAGTACTGTACACCATTACCAGTACTGTACACTATTACCAGTACTGTACACCATTACCAGTACTGTACACCCATTACCAGTACTGTACACCATTACCAGTACTGTACACCATTACCAGTACTGTACACCATTACCAGTACTGTACACTATTACCAGTACTGTACACTATTACCAGTACTGTACACCATTACCAGTACTGTACACTATTACCAGTACTGTACACCATTACCAGTACTGTACACCATTACCAGTACTGTACACCCATTACCAGTACTGTACACCATTACCAGTACTGTACACCATTACCAGTACTGTACACTATTACCAGTACTGTACACCATTACCAGTACTGTACACTATTACCAGTACATTTGTTCACACCTGCTGTACATACCTAACCCCTTCCACCTGAGAGAGAGAGAGAGAGAGAGAGAGAGAGAGAGAGAGAGAGAGAGAGAGTTAAACAATAGTAGTAGTAGTAGTAGTAGTAGTAGTAGAGTAGTAGTAATAGTTTTTTTTTTTTTTTTTTTATGTGTCCGACTCAGGGCAAAGGCTTCAGGGCCTATATCTTGGGGGCAGTAGCCTATCCCAACGATAATAATAATAATAATAATAATAATAATAATATTAATAATAATAATAGCAACAACAATAATCCTTAAGCTGGACTAAATCGCTCTGGGACAGGAATAACGAAATATTAAACGTCACAGGATTGAAAGGGTGTCACTTAATTAACATCTGGCCAGGTAAGCACTCACCTTTACCTGGTCTGGGGGGGCTGGGTGCTTATTGTATTATTTTTTACTATTTTCAAACCCTAAATATGAAAAAAAAAGTATTATTAATTGCACAACTATCCCATCGTGCGAGGCCAACCATCTTAGACACACAGTAATCCGGTTAAGAATTAGTCTAAAAATCCCTGTAGGCGATTTGTCTTCATCTGACGGAACTGAGCCAATCCCATGACACGAACACCAAGTTGCCTAAAACTCCATAACCCGTATTTAAAAGGTAGGCATGAGTCTCCTTGGTCACTAGTAAAATAGGCCCCTCCAGTCTGACTACACCTGAACAGTATGGATTGGGTCAGGTTGCATTAATGTTTCTCTGATGTTCTGGCTTCAGTTTGTGGAGATCTTTACATCCTGACGGCTCCACTTCCGTTTCTTCTCCAGCCTCTTACAAATGACAAACAACTCTCAGTGCTCCCCATTCATTTTAATCTATTCAGCTATCAATCAGAGTGTATACTTTGTTACATATCAGAATAAGTACGAAAAAAGTATGACCAAGATAGTACTGATGACTCAATGACTAATCGGAATGATGGGAGAAGGAAGGAAGGAAGGAAGGAAGGAAGGAAGGAAGGAAGGAGGAGGAGGAGGAGGAGGAGGAGGAGGAGGAGGTCAAGAACGCATGAGTATGGCGTATGGAAGGGAGGGTGAATACTCCAAGGGTGATTCACAGCAACAGAATCTCCCTGGATCACCCTAACTCCCCCCTCCCATTTACATCACCCACCCTCCCTCCCTCCCGCCCCTCCTCCTCCCCTCCATATCACCCCCACCCACCCCTCCTCCCCACCTACCACCCCCCTCTTCATCTCCCCCTACCTTTTTTCCTCCCTCCCCCACCAGAACATTCTCCCTCTCTTCTTCCTTTCTCACAAACCCCCTCCTCCTTCTTCCCCCCCTCCTTCACCCCCACCTCAGTCATCTCCCCCTCTTCCTCTCTCTCCACCTCCCTTCCCTCCCTACATCGTCTCACCCCCTCCCTTTCTCACCTTTTTTTTTCTTACTTCCTCTTCCCGTACTGCCTCCCTCCCCCCTCCCCTTACCTCCCCCTCCCCCTATGCCTCTCTCTGTCCCTCCCCTTACCTCCCTCTCCCCCTATGCCTCTCACCCCCCTCCCCTTACCTCCCCCTCCCCTTATGCCTCTCTCCTCCCTCCCCTTACCTCCCCCTCCCCCTATGCCTCTCTCTCCCCCCTCACCCTATGCCTCTCTCCCCCTCCCCTTACCTCCCTCTCCCCCTATGCCTCCCTCCCCCCCTCCCCTTACCTCCCTATGCCTCTCTCTGCACCCCCTGCCCCCCCAAGTGACTCAGAGGCATCACAGTGACTCACACACACGAACCACGAGAGAGAGAGAGAGAGAGGTGTCCGTCATGCCAACACACTGAGAGAGAGAGAGAGAGAGAAAGAGACAGAGAGAGAGAGAGTACATTTTCTATACAGTAACGCAAAATTGAACCCGGGACTTACGTTGTTTTCCAGCTGTAACTGATTTGAACTTTGCAAAACAGTACCTTATATATCAGTGTGGTAGTTGTGGTAGTGGTGGTGGTGGTGGCAGTGGTGGTGGTTGTGGTAGTTGTGGTAGTGGTGGTGGTTGTGGTAGTGGTGATAGTTGTGGTAGTGGTGGTGGTTGTGGTAGTGGTGGTGGTTGTGGCAGTGGTGGTGGTTGTGGTGGTGGCAGTGGTGGTGGTTGTGGTGGTGGTGGTGGTTGTAGTAGTGGTGGTGACTGGTAGTGGTGGTAATTTGTGGTAGTGGTGGTAATTTGTGGTCGTTGTGGTAGTGGTGGTGGTTGTAGTGGTTGTAGTAGTGGTGGTGACTGGTAGTTGTGGTAGTTGTGGTGGTAGTGGTGGTGGTTGTGGTAGTGGTGGTAATTTGTGGTGGTTGTGGTAGTGGCGGTGGTTATGGAAGTGGCGGTGGTTGTAGTAGTTGTGGTAGTGGTGGTTTTATACTTACAGTTTAGGGAATACACCAGATGAGGAGCACGCCTTACCTGAAACAAAATAAGTACATAAATAAGTACATAAATAAATAAATAAATACAGGAAATACGGTGAATAAATAAAATACGGAACATAAATACGGTAAAAAATGAAATACGGTAAATAAGTAAAATACGGTAAAAAAAAATAAATCCGGTAAATACTTTTTAAAATACGGTAAATAAATGAAATACGGAAGATGAAGACGGTAAATAAAATAAATGAAATACGGAAAATAAATACGGTAAATAAAATGAAATACGGAAAACAAATACGGTAAATAAAATGAAATACGGAAAATAAATACGGTAAATAAAATGAAATACGGAAAACAAATACGGTAAATAAAATGAAATACGGAAAATAAATACGGTAAATAAAATGAAATACGGAAAATAAATACGGTAAATATAATAAATGAAATACGGAAAATAAAGACGGGAAATAAGTGAAATACGGACAATAAAGACGGGAAATAAGTGAAATACGGACAATAAAGACGGGAAATAAGTGAAATACGGAAAATAAATACGGTAAATAAAATGAAATACGGAAAATAAATACGGTAAATAACTGAAATACGGAAAATAAATACGGTAAATAAAATAAAGGAAATACGGAAAATAAACAAATACGGAGAATAAAATAAATACTGTAAAACAAATAAATATGGTACACAAAACAAACTACGTAATGCCTTTTCCGTGGCGATTTATTTCTTACCTTACTTTCTCCTGGATGTTACAGTATATGGTATATGTTTAATATCAACAAAGACTAACATAAAGACCGTAAAACTTCTTCCTTTGCGATTTATTTTCATATTTCAGCTTACCTGTTCCTGTATATCTGCTTAATATCGACAGAGTTTGCGTGAGTAACACAGGGACTACGTAATGCCTTCTCTTTACCGATTTATTTTCCAGTTTATAGCCTACCTCACTTTCTCTTGTGCATTAGCGATATGCACAGGTAACACAACAAGAGGATTAAGGTGTGATGTCCAAAATAAATCACTACGGGAAAAGTGTTAAGAAAACTCCTTTGCGAGTGACCAGTTCCTCGTCCCTGAGTCGCACAATGTGAGGAATAAACCCCAGTCAGATCCTGAATTTGGATCTCTGTTATCTTGTCTTTGGTTTTTCTTGAAGGGAACAATCTTACGGGCTTCTGGCCTTTGGTTCCTTCTTCTATCTATTGCCAGACGCCTCAATCCCGTAAGGGGTGGCCACAAAACAAATCGCCTCCATGTCGCCCTGTCTCCCGCCATTTCACTGCCCTGCTCCCAGCTCACACACACCCCTCTCTCATATACCTCTCCACTTCATCCCTCCCCCTCCCTGCCTTCCCCTCATTCACATACACTCTCCTCGTCAGTCTCTCACTCTCCAACCTCTTCTTTCTATCTAGATGTCTATTGCCAGAGGCCTTAATCTCGTACGGGGTGGCCACAAACAAATCACCTCCATGTCGCCCTGTCCCCCGCCATTTCACTGCCCTGCTCCCAGCTCACACACCCCCTCTCTCATATACCTCTCCACTCCATCCCTCCATCTCATCCTCAGCCTCCCCCTCCCTCTCCCCGCCTCCACCTCACTCACATACACTCTCCTCGTCAGTCTCTCACTCACCATCCTCGCTTCCATGCATATAAGAAAAATACAGCTAAACCCCTTAACTTACAAGACAATTAGGCGACTTAGAATCTGAACCTAAACACTGTAAAGAAACTAACAGGAGAAGGTGTATACAGTAACTAACAGGAGAAGGAGTATACAGTAACTAACAGGAGTATACAGCAACTAACAGGAGGAGTATACAGTAACTAACAGGAGGAGTATACAGTAACTAACAGGAGAATACAGTAACTAACAGGAGAAGGAGTATACAGTAACTAACAGGAGTATACAGTAACTAACAGGAGAAGGAGTATACAGTAACTAACAGGAGGAGTATACAGTAACTAACAGGAGTATACAGTAACTAACAGGAGAAGGAGTATGCAGTAACTAACAGAAGGAGTATACAGTAACTAACAGGAGAAGGAGTATACAGTAACTAACAGAAGGAGTATACAGTAACTAACAGGAGAAGGAGTATACAGTAACTAACAGGAGGAGTATACAGTAACTAACAGAAGGAGTATACAGTAACTAACAGGAGAATACAGTAACTAACAGGAGACGGAGTATACAGTAACTAACAGGAGAAGGAGTATACAGTAACTAACAGAAGGAGTATACAGTAACTAACAGGAGAAGGAGTATACAGTAACTAACAGAAGGAGTATACAGTAACTAACAGGAGAAGGAGTATACAGTAACTAACAGAAGGAGTATACAGTAACTAACAGAAGGAGTATACAGTAACTAACAGGAGAAGGTGTATACAGTAACTAACAGGAGAAGGAGTATACAGTAACTAACAGGAGAAGGAGTATACAGTAACTAACAGGAGAAGGAGTATACAGTAACTAACAGAAGGAGTATACAGTAACTAACAGGAGAAGGAGTATACAGTAACTAACAGGAGAAGGAGTATACAGTAACTAACAGAAGGAGTAACTCAATTATAATGCAGTAACACGCACCGCCTCCCCCGCACACAGTATCTATTGTTCCTTGACCTTGGCTCTGACCTTACCTCCCATGACTCAGTACTGGCAGAGGTGGGTCAATAAACTCCTCTATAGTTTGTCCAAATATCACTTAAAACTACAGTACTGGCACTTAAAACTCAGTACTGGCACTTAAAAACTCAGTACTGACACTTAAAACTATAATACTGGCACTTAAAACTCAGTACTGGCACTTAAAAACTCAGTACTGACACTTAAAACTATAATACTGGCACTTAAAACTCAGTACCGGCACTTAAAAACTCAGTACTGACACTTAAAACTATTATACTGGCACTTAAAACTCAGTACTGGCACTTAAAACTATAATACTGGCACTTAAAACTATAATACTGGCACTTAAAACTCAGTACTGGCACTTAAAACTATAGTACTGGCACTTAAAACTATAGTACTGGCACTTAAAACTATAGTACTGGCACTTAAAACTATAGTACTGGCACTTAAAACTCAGTACTGGCACTTAAAACTATAGTACTGGCACTTAAAACTATAATACTGGCACTTAAAACTATAGTACTGGCACTTAAAACTCAGTACTGGCACTTAAAACTATAGTACTGGCCCTTAAAACTCAGTACTGGCACTTAAAACTATAGTACTGGCACTTAAAACTCAGTACTGGCACTTAAAACTATAGTACTGGCACTTAAAACTCAGTACTGGCACTTAAAACGACAGTACTGGCGAGGTAGGACAATAAACTCCTCTATAGTGGGGAGAGGATGGAGAGACTGACGAGGAGAGTGTATGTGACTGAGGTGGAGGGGAGGGCCAAGGATGAGATGGAGGGATGGAGTGGAAAGGTATATGAAAGAAGGGGGTGTGAGTCGGGGGAGCAGGGCTGTGAAATGGCCGGGGGACAGGGCGACGTGGAGGCGATTTGTTTGTGGCCACCCCGTACGGGATTAAGGCGTCTGGCAATAGATAGATAGACAGAACATTTACTAACCCAAATTTCCCCCTCAGATGAATGTTGTCAATTAATAATGCTAATGAGTAAAGAGATGATGAAGTAACGTTGCAATGAGTCAACCATCACCAACCTGTCAACTGCATCTTCGCCTCGATAAAAATTATAAATAAATAAAAATAAACTGAGTATAATGTACGCAGTAAATCAGTGTGTGCTTGTCAAATCACACTTACAGTCCTCTTGCCACTTTCCACAAACGTATTTATGTGACTCTGGTTTCTCCACCCTTCTACACACACAAATAAATAAATATATAACTAATAATAATAATAATAACAATAATATTAATAAAATAAATAAATAAATAAGAGCCGAAACTGGTTGGATGTGGTCCCAGATATGAGATGTGCGTTATCAGTGACTCAACCTCGAATCACGTGACTGAAAGCAAAGTGACATCCATCCCCCTGATATGTAAAAAAAATATGCATTCTGACTGACAGCTGTAGGTATTAAAAGGACTGGGAAAGCACCATTTTTTTTTTTAATCATTATTTGTGAGAGACAGACTGACAAATGAGGAAGTGAAGGAGCGTTGTGGATGTGATAGGAAACGTTAGGAGAAACACACTGAGGTGGTTTGGCCATGTGGAGAGGATGGAGAGTGAGAGACTGACGAGAAGTGTGTGTGTGTGTGTGTGTGTGTGTGTGTGTGTGTGTGTGTGTGTGTGTGTGTGTGTGTGTGTGTGTGTGTGTGTGTGTGTGTGTGTGTGTGTGTGTGTGAGGTGCATGTGGAGTTACATGGAGAGACAGACTGCCAAATGAGGAAGTGAAGGAGCGTTGTGGTGTGGATGTGGATGTGATAGGAACCGTTAGGAGAAACACACTGAGGTGGTTTGGCCATGTGGAGAGGATGGAGAGTGAGAGACTGACGAGGAGAGTGTATGTGAGTGAGGTGCATGTGGAGTTACATGGAGAGACAGACTGACAAATGAGGAAGTAAAGGAGCGTTGTGGTGTGGATGTGGATGTGATAGGAAGCGTTAGGAGAAACACACTGAGGTGGTTTGGCCATGTGGAGAGGATGGAGAGTGAGAGACTGACGAGGAGAGTGTATGTGAGTGAGGTGCATGTGGAGTTACATGGAGAGACAGACTGACAAATGAGGAAGTAAAGGAGCGTTGTGGTGTGGATGTGGATGTGATAGGAAGCGTTAGGAGAAACACACTGAGGTGGTTTGGCCATGTGGAGAGGATGGAGAGTGAGAGACTGACGAGGAGAGTGTATGTGAGTGAGGTGCATGTGGAGTTACATGGAGAGACAGACTGACAAGTGAGGAAGTGAAGGAGCGTTGTGGTGTGGATGTGGATGTGATAGGAAGCGTTAGGAGAAACACACTGAGGTGGTTTGGCCATGTGGAGAGGATGGAGAGTGAGAGACTGACGAGGAGAGTGTATGTGAGTGAGGTGCATGTGGAGTTACATGGAGAGACAGACTGACAAATGAGAAAGTGAAGGAGCGTTGTGGTGTGGATGTGGATATGATAGGAAGCGTTAGGAGAAACACACTGAGGTGGTTTGGCCATGTGGAGAGGGTGGAGAGTGAGAGACTGACGAGGAGAGTGTATGTGAGTGAGATGGAGGGGGAGAGAGGGAGGGGAGGGCCAAGGATGAGATGGAGGGATGGAGTGGAGAGGTATATGAGAGAGGGGTGTGTGAACTGGAAGCAGGGCAGGGAAATAGCGGGGGACAGGGTGACGTGGAGGCGATTTGTTTGTGGCCACCCCGTATAAGGGATTAAGGCGTCTGGCAATAGACAGATAGACAGAAGAAACTGAAGTGGAGCTACGAGAAGGCTAAGATCACCCCACAAGCAGGAAACGAGGCGAAAAAAATTGAGACACACTGATCCAACCTAACCAAACTCCATACTGTTCAGGTGTAGTCAGACTGGAGGGGCAGATTTGACTAGTGACCAAGGAGATGCATTCCTGCCTTTTAAATACGGGTTATGGAGTTTTAGGCAACCACGACTTGGTGTTCCAGTTCCGTCAGATGAAGACGAATCGCCTACAGGGATTCATGGACGAATTCTTAAGTGGATTTATGTGTGTCTGAGATGGCTGGACACACTCGCGATGGGTGTTCTTACCTAATTGTTCTTACCTAATTGTATCTTTACAGGAATGAGTCAAGCTCGTACTGTCCCGTGTCTTAAACCATATTTATCGTACATATCCTTAAATTTGTGAATTGTTTTGGCACACACTATTTCATTCGGTAGTGCATTCCATTGATCAATTGCTCTGTTTGGGAAACTGAATTTCCTTACGTCTTTATCACCTCTCTTCTTATGCAGTTTTTTGCAGTGTCCTCTTGCTGATGCTTCTCCATATGTTAAGTAATCATTTATGTCTATTTTCTCCTTTCCTGATATGCACTTATATAGCATTATCATGTCACCTCTTTGTGTGTGTGTGTGTGTGTGTGTGTGTGTGTGTGTGTATGTGTGAGAAAGAGAGAGAGAGGGGGGGGAGGGGAGGGAATCATATGGCAAGAACAATTACTTGAGAGAGAGAGAGAGAGAGAGAGAGAGAGAGAGAGAGAGAGAGACTGGGTTAGTGAGTCACGGCCTTGGCAATGACCGTGGCGGGGGGGGAGGGGGAGGATTAGTAGGGGGGGAGGGGGAGGTAAGGGGAGGAGAGGAGGGGGATATAAGGGGAGGACAGGAAGGGAGAGGAAGGAGGGGATGGAGGGGGATGTAAGGGGAGGAAAGGAGGGGAGGGGAAGGTAAGGGGAGGAAAGGAGGGGAGGGGAAGGTAAGGGGAGGAAAGGAGGGGAGGGGAAGGTAAGGGGAGGAAAGGAGGGGAGGGGAAGGTAAGGGGAGGAAAGGAGGGGAGGGGAAGGTAAGGGGAGGAAAGGAGGGAGGGGAAGGTAAGGGGAGGAAAGGAGGGGAGGGGAAGGTAAGGGGAGGAAAGGAGGGGAGGGGGAGGTAAGGGGAGGAAAGGAGGGGAGGGGAAGGAGGGGGATGTAAGGGGAGGAAAGGAGGGGAGGGGAAGGAGTTGGGGTTGGAGGTTATGAAGGGGTACAAAGGAAAAGAAGGGGAACAATAGAGAGGATGAGAGCTGGGGAATGGAAGGAGAGAGGGGGGAGGGGAGGGAAGATGTAAGGGGGGAAGGGAGGGGAGGGTGTTCCAAAACAGAGGTGGGGGTAATGTAAGGAGCGTGACCCCTGTGGTTGAGGGTCCAGGGGCTGTTCCCAAGATCCAAGACCTTGGCTGTGCCCATGACGCGACGAGACACGGACAGTCTGCTGGCCTGGGGGGAGGGGGAGGGACGGAGGAGAGAGGAGGGGGAGAGGGATGCAGGAAGGGGAGAAGAGGGAGGGGGGGTACAAAGGAAAGCAAACAGCAACAGACCTAATGGTTCTTTCGAGGCTGCTTGTTACAGAGAAGACCATCACTATGATATCTAATTCTACAAGCTGAAGGTAAGGATAGTAAAGCAAGAAGGCTCTCCCCCACCCACCAAACCCTCCAGTCGAAGCCGGCAGGAAAAAAGTGAGACGACCACCAAGCAGCCTGGAAAGCTGACATTTAATTTTCATAGGAAAGACTGAAAAGTGGTAAACTGTATTCCGTCCTACTGTATCTATACACTACAAGTGTTAATACGCCACAATTATCTTTAATTACATAGTATTTCCCTGCTATAGTTTCATCACGACCTGAAATAGAGAAAAACGGCTTATATTATTATGCCGTCATGAGGGTGTTTTGCCGGGGATTTGAAGCGAGGTACTTATCCAAGCGACTGTTGAATGTCACCACTGTACTGTACTCAACGACATCCCTGGCCAGTGTATGCCAAATGTTAACAACCCTGGTTATAAAAAAAAATACTTTGCTTCATCAGACTGGAGATGCTTTCCAGTAATCTTGTACCCATTACCTCTAGTATAGTTAGACTGATCAATGGCAAAGCACTTGTCACCATCCGTATTATCGATTCCTTTCATAATCTTGAATACTTAAGTCAGATCCCCTCGTAGTCTGTGCTTTGATAGGTTAAGTAACTTTATCTCATTTCATCGCTCCACGTATGATTTGTTCCTCAGGCTGGGTATCTTGTTACTCGTCGCTGTACTCTCTCCAATTTCTCTATGTCTTTCCTGTAATACGGTGACCAGAACTGCACATAAAGAGAGAGAATAAGGAAGCCACAACTCCTCTCTTGCTGATAAACCCAAAATATATGCGTGCTAAAGGATGGATGAGAGGACGATGTGACAGGGAATGGGTAAAAAGAAAAAAAGGAAAGTTAAACAGGAGAAAAGAAAAGAAGAGAGGAAGGCAGGGGGAAGAGGAGGAACGTATAACAATGGGCGTAATGGGGGAAGGAATATGGGGAGGGGAGAGAAGAGGGAGGGGAAGAGGGGAAGGGAGAGGAAGGGAAGGGGAGAGTGGAAGGAAGGGGAAGGCAAAGGGAGAGGAGGGAGGAAAAGAATGGGAGGGAAGGGTGGAGGGAAGGAAGGGAGGGGGAGAAAGTGGGAGGGAAGGAAGCGAGGGGGAGGAAGTGGGAGGGAAGGAAGGGAGGGGGGAGAGTGCGAGGGAAGGGAAGGGGGAGATGAGGGAGGGGAAGAGGGGGAGGGAAGGGAAGGGGGAGAAGAGGGAGGGGAAGAGGGGGAGGGAAGGGTAGAGGGAAAGAAGGGTAAGAGGGAGAGAGGGATGGGAAAGGGAAGTGGGGAGAGAACGGCAAAGGGGGGAAGAGGTGGAAAGGAAGACCGAGATAAAGGGAGAGAAGGAAGGAAGGAAGGAAGAAGGTGGAGGAGGAGGAGAGAGGGGAAGGCGAGAGAAAGGGGGAGAAGGAGGCGATTGAGAAGGGGGAGGATAAGGGGAGGGGGAGGGTAAGGGGAGGGGAAGGAAAGGGGGAGAGAGGAGAGGATTGAGAGATGTGTAGTAACAGGTGACTGGCGAGAATAAAACTCATGACAGGAAGGAAGGGAGAGGAAGGGAGGCAGGGAGGATGTGAAGGAAGGAAGAAGGAAAGGGATAGGGAACAGAGAGAGAGAGAGAGAGAGATGGGGGAAGTCAAGCAAGTTTACACTGAGAAGCGTGAAGTCACATTTTATCATTGAATATATGGTGTAAATAAACCAAGTCTCGTATATTACAGGGAGAAATACACAGGTTTAATTAGTGGGAGGTGTTAGGTGTGGTGTTAGGCAGGGCGTCCACAAGTGCGGGTTTATATACAAAGGTTTATTGTGCATCAGCGGTTTAACAGTGAGATCTAGACCATATGAAAGAGTATTTTTTTTTTTTTTTTTTTTGGGGGGGGGGAAGTAACTTGTAAAACATTTCAGGATGTTAAAATGTCTGCAGACCCAGTAAGACATTGAAGTGAGAAGTGTTAGTGCTGGGGGTAGGGTAGTGAGACCTGGGACGAGGTCACTGAGTGTGACTTCAGGGATAAGGGACTGAATAGGGAAGCTGCCAGAAATCGAGCAGCAGGGACAGCCGCCATTAGGTGACCAAGGCCGATGCACGCAAGCATGTTGGAGCCTTCAAAAACGAACGAACGAACGAACGCACACAATACTCGTATATGTGTATGAGTGTATATATATATATATATATATATATATATATATATATATATATATATATATGTATGTATATATATATATATATATATATATATATATATATATATATATATATATATATATATATATATATATATATATATACTGTATATACCTGTATGAGAGAGAGAGAGAGAGAGAGAGAGAGGCGGGGATGCTGTCAAGAACAAAGGATGTGAGATGCAAGTGACAGGAAGGAAGGACGGAAGGAAGGAAGCTGCGTGTCTAAACGAGAGGAATTACTGGTGTGCAACATTGCAAAAAAAGGCAACAGACCCAAGCACAAAGGAACTGCGTGGGTGACTGAGGCTGTGGGAGTGGTGGGGGCAGACTGAAGTGTAATTATGGCTGAGAGGGAAACACTGCATTATCTGACTAACAAACGAGTTCAATTTCAGGATCCTTCCCCACGGCGAAGTGCAGGGAAGTATTAATAGGTTTGGCTCCTGGGTGAACGCCGCAGATGTTACCCCCCACCAGGGTACATGGCGCCATCACGTGTACGCTCGCTCTCCATCAGCGCTTTAGTGAGACAGAAGAAATATGTGCAGCTTGTAATGTGGTGTGTGGGATGAAGCGAAGACGGAGGGGGGTGCAAGGAACAGCGTGGTGGACTGAAGAGGTGCGACAGGCTGTGGCACAAAAGAAGAAAGCATACAATGAATGGATGAGAAATAGGGGCGTGGAAGAAGTTGAGAGGCGGAAGAGAGAGTTATATGTAGAAAGAAAGAGAGAGGTGAAAAGATTAGTAAGAGAGAGTAAGAAGAGAGCGGATGAGGAATCTGGAAGGAATTTGAGTGTAAAGTGGAGGGACTGTAAGAAAATGTTCTGGAAAGAGGTGAAAAGAGTAAGACAGGGTGGATGTGAAGTTAGCATGGGAGTGAAAGATAAAAATGGTAGATTACTAGTGGAGAAGGGAGAAAAAGTGAGCAGATGGAGAGAACAATTTAAGGAATTGTTGAACGTAGAGGATGGAAGTAATGCGAGTATAAGTGGCTGGGGAATGGTTGGGAGAAGGAGGGAGGTGAGAAGACAGGAAGAAATCAGTACGATAGAAGTTGTGGAAGCAATGAAGAAAGTTAAATTGGGGAAAGCCCCAGGAATTGATGGAGTGTGTGGTGAAATGCTGAAGCATGGGGGAGAGATAGTAGTAGAATGGATGTGGAAGATGTGCAGATTGGCCTGGGAGGAAGGTAGAGTCCTGGAGGATTGGAAGTCAGGTATAATTATTCCCTTGTACAAAGGAAAAGGGGAAAAAGAAGTGTGTGGTAATCATAGGGGCATTTGTCTTCTTAGTATAATAGGAAAAGTGTATGGTAGGATACTTATTGACAGAGTTAGGGAAATAACAGAGAAATTATTTGGAAAAGAACAGGGAGGCTTTAGGAAGGGAAGAGGTTGTGTAGACCTGATATTCATTCTTAGATCTTTAGTGGAAAAGTTTCTAGAGAAGGGAAAGAAGTTGTATGCGGCTTTCATGGATTTGGAGAAAGCATATGACAGGGTCAATAGACAAGGATTGTGGAAAGTATTAAGAATATATGGAGTAGATGGGAAGTTGTTGAATGCTGTGAAGAGTATGTATGATGGTGCTAAGGCTGCAGTGCGTGTGGATGGTGAACTGAGTGAATTTTTCTCTTTGAAAGTTGGGTTGAAACAGGGATGTGTCATGTCTCCATGGTTGTTCAATCTGTACATGGATGGGGTAATACAAGAGGTACAAGGTAGGGTAGTGGATGTTGGAGTGGCCCTGGTGAGAGAGGGTAGTGTTTGGAAACTCCCTGTACTGTTGTTTGCAGATGATACTGTGTTGTTGAGTGAAGACGAAGGAGAGCTGCAAGGCTTGGTGGATGAGTTTGGGAGAGTGTGTAAGAAACGGAATCTAAAGGTGAATGTAGGGAAGAGTAAAGTGATGGTCTTTGGGAGAGGTGAAGTCAGTGAATGTACAGCGAGGTTGGATGATGAGGAATTGGAAAATGTGAGTATGTTTAAGTACTTGGGTAGTGTGATGAGTAAGGATTGAGGTTTAGAGGGTGAAGTGCTTGAAAGGGTACAGCAGGGAAGAAAGGTTGCTGGCTCTTTGAAAGCAGTGATAAGAAACAGGGAAGTGAGCATCGAAGTGAAAAAGTTACTACATGACAGTATTGTGATACCAACTCTAACGTATGGAAGTGAAGCTTGGACGTTGTTGGAAGGACACAAGTCAAGAGTGAGAGCAGTGGAAATGAGTTATTTAAGAGGAGCCTGTGGAATCACATGGAGAGACATGCTGACGAATGAGGATATAAAGGAGCGTTGTGGTGTTGATGTGGATGTGATAGGAAGCGTTATGAGGAACACACTGAGGTGGTTTGGCCATGTGGAGAGGATGGAGGGTGAAAGACTGACGAAGAGAGTGTATGTGAGTGAGGTGGAGGGGGAAAGAGGGAGAGGGAGGCCGAGGATGAGATGGAAGGATGGGGTGGAGAGGTATATGAGAGAGGAGGGTGTGAGTTGGGAGCGGGGCAGTGAAATGGTGGGGGACAAGGCGACGTGGAGGCGGTTTGTTTGTGGCCACCCCGAACGGGATTGAGGCGTCTGGCAATAGATAGACAGATAGATAGATAATTCAGTAATCACACACACACACACACACCACAACAACAACAAACAACAACAACGCGACCAAACGTATCGCAGTCACGTGGCAATGTTTACAAATATCAGCTGTGCGTCACTCCCCCCTCCTCCCTCCCTCCCACTTCCTCATCCGGACACTCCCCATCCAAAAACAGGTTAGAGAATGTGTGTGTGTGTGTGTGTGTGTGTGTGTGTGTGTGTGTTACGTTCCTTGCCTCACCAGGAGCGTAAAAACCAACTGCTACTTACCCCAGGCATTTAATTCGTGTGACAGTATCTTAAAAGAGAGAGAGAGAGAGAGAGAGAGAGAGAGAGAGAGAGAGAGAGAGAGAGAAAATCCAGTTATAAAGCCTAAGTACTCTTGATAACCAGGCATTTGTTAGCTGGTTAGTTATATGATTTCCTGCCCAGTAAATGGTTTCCTAGGTTACGGGGAAACTTGTGGCTTGTAAAAGGAAATCTCCCTCTCTCTCTCTCTCTTTCTCTCTCTCTCTCTCTCTCTCTCTCTCTCACACACACACACACACACACACACACACACACACATACACACAGCGCGCCAATCCAAACAACAGCCCACGCTTCGCGCCCTTGTGTATTAATCACAGCATAACAGCGTGTAAGACGTGAAGAGTCAGCAGCCGGCCAGACACGCGACCAAACAAAGAAGTCAGCAGGCGCGCGTCAGCACTGGTGGAGCTGACGACCCATAACGCGCATCAAGACCAATATCTCTCTCTCTGCACCATCACCACCCCAACACCCCTCCTCTCACTCCCATAATCACCAGTGTCAATATCCTTAACCCTTCCCCTCTCTCTCTGCACCATCACCACCCCAACACCCCTCCTCTCTCACCCACCATAACCACCAATATCATACACCCCCTCCTCTCTCTCTCTCTCTGCACCATCACCACTCCAACACCCCTCCTCTCTCTCTGCACCATCACCACCCCAACACCCCTCCTCTCTCTCTGCACCATCACCACCCCAACACTCCTCCTCTCTCTCTGCACCATCACCACCCCAACACCCCTCCTCTCTCACCCACCATAACCACCAATATCACTATCCTTACACCCCCTCCCTCTCTCTCTGCACCATCACCACCCCAACACCCCTCCTCTCTCTCTCTCTCTGCACCATCACCACCCCAACACCCCTCCTCTCTCTCTCTCTCTGCACCATCACCACCCCAACACCCCTCCTCTCTCTCTCTCTGCACCATCACCACCCCAACACCCCTCCTCTCTCTCTCTCTCTGGACCATCACCACCCCAACACCCCCTCCTCTCTCTCTCTCTCTCTCTGCACCATCACCACCCCAACACCCCTCCTCTCTCTCTCTCTCTGCACCATCACCACACCAACACCCCTCCTCTCACCCACCATAACCACCAATATCATACACCCCCTCCTCTCTCTCTCTCTCTGCACCATCACCACCCCAACACCCCTCCTCTCTCTCTCTCTCTCTCTCTGCACCATCACCACCCCAACACCCCTCTTCCCACCTCTCTCTCTCTCTCTGCACCATCACCACCCCAACACCCCTCCTCTCTCACCCACCATAACCACCAATATCACTATCCTTACACCCCCTCCCTCTCTCTCTGCACCGTCACCACGCCAACACCCCTCTTCCCACCTCTCTCTCTCTCTCTCTCTCTCTCTCTCTCTCTCTCTCTCTCTCTCTCTCTCTCTCTCTCCCCACGCCAGCAACATTAGCACAACACAACACAGCACATACACCTTGACTGCACCTCTGCTCCACTTAGCGACACAGCACCCCCTCAACACAACACACCAAGCTGAACTGTACTGAACATCTTTAACATCTGACGGACAATACAGAAATAAGGACAGTGTTCATACTACCCACAGTCACACTAACACAACATACTGCTTTACTGAATATTTGTTACATTTAAAAGGCAAGAAAGAAATAGTGTCCATACTTTCCATACTGACACTAACACCACCACATACTGCTTTACTGAATACCTGTTAAAGGACAGTAAAGAAATAATGTTCATGCTATCCACACTGTTACAAAACCACATTCTTCCTTACTGAATACCTGTTAT
>NC_137022.1:1405000-1462500 GCF_032717465.1 Coenobita brevimanus
TACCTTCAGCATTTTCAATACTTTAATATGCTCGTACGTGTATATACTGCAGCTCCTGGCCTTGGGTTCCTTCTTCCTTGCATAAAAAAGAAGCTAGATCCTGACAATGTAATTCATCTCATGGAAGGCCTCTCGAATTGAAGATGTTAAATGAGACAGTTCACCTCCTCACTACAAGGCCTCTCACCTCTGATAAAAATGACCTGTGACTAATCTATCTATCTACCTACCGTATCTATCTATCTATCTATCTATCTACGGTATCAGGTATAAAAGACCAAGGATGCATATCTTCCTGTAGAGAATGGAAAATGAAAGACTGACTAGGAGGGTGTATGTAGGTGAAGTGGAGGGAAGATGAGGTGGAGGGATGGAGTGGAGAGGTATATGAGGGAGGGGAGAGTGAGTTGGGGGGAGGGCAGTCAAATGATGGGTGACAGAGCGACTTGGAGGCGTTTTGTCTGCGGCCACTCTTTGCGGGATTAGGGCGTCGGGCTATAGATAGATAGATAGTGTATAAATTGCAGCTCCTGGCCTTGGGTTCCTTCTTCCTTACATAAAAAAGAAGCTAGATCCTGACAATGTAATTCATCTCATGGAAGGCCTCTCGTATTGAAGATGTTAAATGAGGCAGTTCACCTCCTCACTACAAGGCCTCTCACATAAGATAAATTAAAATGTGCCGTAACTAATCTCTCTCTCTCTCTATCTACCGTATCTATCTTTCTATCTATCTACGGTAACAGGTATAGGAGACCAAGGATGCGTATCTTCCTGTAGAATACTTTGACATGAACCTTCACTGCACACGAACCATTACACCTGCAGCACCCACTTCCCCCGTACTCTCATGGTTCCTCCCACCCCCCCTCCACAGTTCCACCTCATCCCACCCACTTCCTCATCCCACCCACTTCCTTGCCAACCACGCCCACTTCCTTACACATTCATTCCACGAAATAAACCTTCCCTGCATTCAGTTCCCTACACCAACCATCATGCAAAATAAATCGCTACGGAAGAGATGTTAGGATGTCTCTCGTGCCATGTATAATTCAAGTACTTTAGGGCGAGATTTGCGTTCTTCACCAGCTGCCTGTTTCTCGTAGATATCTATCTATCTATCTATTGCCAGACGCCTTAGTCCCGTAAGGAGAGGCCACAAACAAATAGCCTCCATGTCGCCCTGTCCCCCGCCATTTCACTGCCCTACTTCCAGCTCACACACCCCTCTCTCATATACCTCTCCACTCCATCCCTCGGTGGCCCCAGAAAGCAATTCTACGATAATGATCACTTCCCACGGCACTTCTTCGTGACTAGCACCTTGGCCTGCATTCTCATCGGTTAAGGAAGCTCCCTAACACCAGTTCCTAAGCGATTTATTTTTCTTATTGCACTACCCTCTGGTGTCGTTAAATCAAATACCGCCATACTCAGCATAAATATCGTACAAGTAGATATTAACCAGCCGTGGAAATAAATCGCTTAGGAAGAGGTGTTTGGGAAATTCCATAACCGACGAGGACAGGCACTTTTATAACCACATACAGTAGTCTTCTGTCATTCTCTCTCTCTCTCTCTCTCTCTCTCTCTCTCTCTCTTAAGCCAAGTTGAAGTGAATATACATCAGAATACGGCAATCTCTCTCTCTCTCTCTCTCTCTCTCTCTCTCTCTCTCTCTCTCTCTATTTTAAGCTCAGTTGAAGTGAATATACAATAGAATACGGCAATCTCTCTCTCTCTCTCACTCTCTCTCTCTCTCTCTCACTCTCTCTCTCTCTCTCACTCTCTCTCTCTCTCTCTATTTTAAGCTCAGTTGAAGTGAATATACAATAGAATACGGCAATCTCTCTCTCTCTCACTCTCTCTCTCTCTCTCACTCTCTCTCTCACTCTCTCTCACTCTCTCTCTCTCGCTATTTTAAGCTCAGTTGAAGTGAATATACAATAGAATACGGCAATCTCTCTCTCTCTCTCACTCTCTCTCTCTCTCTCTCTCACTCTCTCTCTCTCTCTATTTTAAGCTCAGTTGAAGTGAATATACAATAGAATACGGAAATCTCTCTCTCTCTCTCTTTTAAGCCCAGTTAAAGTGAATATACATCAGAATACAGCAATACATCGAAGCACAACACTTCACCCCATCCCTTAAAATAATCTTCATAACTCCATCAGCCTTCCTCTTTCACCCTCCTATTACAGCCTCCAATTACATCTCTACCTCTGTTCGGTATGAAATAGGTCCTATGCCAATTTGCCGTTGTCAGGTGCTAGCATATCCCCCACCTCTACTCCTCCCCCCCCCCCTCCAAACACACACACACACACACACACACACACACACGGCTTGGGCAATAGGTGGTCAGTTGGGACAAAGGGAAGAGGTGGGACAGCATTATGTGCAATGGTTGACCCCCCCCTCTCTCTCTCTCTCTCACACACACACACACACACACACACACACACACACACACACACACACACACACACACACACACACACATAGGGCTACTGATCAGTGGAATGCACTACCAAATGCAACAGTGTGTGCCAAAACAATTCATAAATTTAAGGATACGTATGATAAAAGTGATTTAATACACGGGACAGTACGAGCTTGACTCATTCCCGTAAAGGTAAAATTAGGTAAGAACAATTCGGTAAGCACACACACACACACACACACACACACACACACACACACACACACACACACACACACACACACACACACACACAATTTCACATCCCTTCACAAAACAACAACGTAAATGTAAAGCAACACTCATTCCTTTTCCTTTTTTGGTCTAGCTATTTAGTCTCCCCAGTTTAAAAATAGCTAACTATGAAGGTTTAAGTATACGACCTCTGCCCAAACTCTCAGATGAATTGATGTCCGGCGTTACGAGAGCTACAATACACCATAAAGAGTTGTCCTGACCATGGGAGGGTTACTGTAGACGTGTACTGCAGAGAACATTTGCAACAGAACATAACATCAGTACTAACTCTGAACACACGGACCAAAGTAACGATATAGGCTAATGATTCAAACTTATAAACGCTAAACATGCTACAAAACGGATGATACTAAAATTTAAAAGATCACTGGAAATCACAGTAACTTCGCTAATAATCCACAACTCTTTCATCACCTCTGACCCAATTAGAAGGTTCACGTTCAGACTAACCAAAGGAAAAGACAACCGTATTCAAGTTTATCTAACGCCAAACGCATTTACACTTCAAAATAACGTCTAAAGAGGCATATCGGTTAATCTAGCAAAACTGTTTATGCCAAGTAGAGCTGAATCTCGCTAAACTGGATTCAGGTGATGGCAGTGAATAGCAAAATTTCTATGCTAAGTAGGATTTAATCTCGCTAACTGCAAAGGAAGAGGCAATGGCCGTGAATCGTGTATCAACTTGGCAACAGATAAAGAAGGGTGCACTGTTTGGCTAGGAAATAGGAATGGCGGTGACCTTGAACCACATTTATATAGAATCTTAGCCATCCTCTCTCACAATCATGTCTCCACGTAAAAACAACAAATCATCCCGCATCGTCACATTTTTCACACAAACATTAGTTCTTAGTTCGACTGTGAAGTGTGTGGTAACTGTACGTATTTAAAATGTAAACACAGTCCTTCCCACAATTTCAGGTCGAGATATTTTATGAATAACACCATTCCTTTGTAGTCTCTTATCTATACACGCCATCTCACCACCACCGCTGCCTAATTATATGAAAGGTAATCTCAGGTACCGAAACACACACACACACACACACACACACACACACACACACACACACACATCTTTACCCACCATATGTACACTTAATGGCGCAGTAACACACACACACACACACACACACACACACACACACACATACATCCTCATCCTTACCCACCATTTGTACACCTAATGAGGTAGTGACTATCTATCTATCTATTGTCAGACGCCTTAATCCCAAATGGGGTGGCCACAAACAAATCGCCTCCATGTCGCCCTCTCCCCTGCCATTTCACTGCCCTACTCCCAGCTCACACACCACTCTCATATACCACTCCATCCCTCCATCTTATCCTTGGCCTCCCCCTCCCTCTCCCCCCTCCCTCCACCTCACTCACATACACTCTCCTCGTCAGTCTCTCGCTCTCCACCCTCTCCACAAGGCAAAACTACATCAATGTGTACTAAGAAATGTTTTACAGTTAGCCAAATTCCAGTGAACTGCATCAAACATCATGAAAGCATAAATAAGGCCCTTTTGAATGTCTTTTCCACTGACACCAATGTTATGCCTATACACCTGTCATTAGAGAAGTTTGCTCAATGGCACTGAACATTTTTTTTATCACTGTGACCTTGGGGTTGACCTGAGCACGTCAACCATTACGAGGGGGGCACACAATCATCTGGAAAGGATTCATTTAACTACTATCAAATGAATGAAATGGCGAGGGACAGGGCGACATGGAGGCGATTTGTTTGTGGCCACCCCTTACGGGATTCAGGCGTCTAGCAATAGACAGATAGATAGACACATAGGTAGATAGAATTGTCAAAATCAATTCACATCTGCAATCCACACAGAGCGAAAGAATGAAGGGACAGACGGACTGGTAACTCTCCTCGTTCAGCCACCCATGACCCACCAATTCTTCTTTAGAAATTCTTTACACCTTGCTAACTGTCTTTCATTTATGCAACAGGTCAACTCCGGAACTGTCTCCCTCTGTCTGTATTTCCTACTTCCTATGATCTCCAGTCTTTCAAACGCAGTGTGTCCAGGCATCTCGAAATGAACGGATCTTGAATTTGGCTTTTTTTTTTTTTTTTTTTTTTTTTTTGAAGGAACAGTTTGCGGGCTTCTGGCCTTTGGTTCCTTCTTCCTTGCATAAAAAAAAGAAACATTGCTTTGACTTATGTTTTAGTCCTACGTATTTGTGGGTCTTCCAAGCTCCCCTTCCTTGCAAGACAGACTTCAGAATTATAGGAAAAGGGGTTTACTCATTGCACACCGCTACAATCAACGTTCCTTTACACTAAAACATAATTACAGTTCATTTCTATCTATTGTCAGACGCCATAATCCCATAAGGGGTGGCCACAAACAAATCGCCTCCACGTCGCCCTGTCCCCCGCCATTTCACTGCATTTGTATTCCCTAAATTACTGTACAAAGTTAACAAAATACTTAACCCTATAAAATCAATACTGCTGCCTCTACAAAGTGTCTGTGTTGCCATCTGGTAGTGAATATGGCAGTAATTCTTTGCACAAACACTGTATCTGATGAATATTTTTTGCAAGTGACTGGTTTGGCCATGTGGAGAGGATGGAGAGCAAGAGACTAACGAGGATAGTGTATGTCAGCGAGGTGGAGGAGGGGAGGGAGAGGGGGAGGCCAAGGATGAGAGGGAGAGATGGCGTGGAGAGGTATATGAGGGGAGGGGGATGCTCAGAGCAGGGCAGTGAAATGGTACGGGACAGGACAACAAGGAGGCGATTTGTTTGTGGCCTTTCATATGGGATTAAGGCGTCTAGCACTAGAATAGACTGCCAGCTTGTTAGTACATCACAGTGTTACAGTTTTTAATGTGGATATTTGATTTTGAGGCTCAGTAAAATGCTAAGGAGGATGGTGAGGTATTGTACATCCACTGGCACAAAGTAGCATTCAGGTACCGCAAAGGGTGGCCGCAGACAAAACGCCTCCAAGTCGCTGTCACGCACCATTTGACTGCCCTCCTCCCTACTCCCCCCTCCCTCATATACCCTCCATCCCTCCATCTCATCCTCGGTCTTCCCCTCCCTCTTCCTCCACTTCACCTACATACACCCTCTTAGTCAGGCTTTCATTTTCCATTCTCTCCACACCCTCTTAGTCAGGCTTTCATTCTCCATTCTCTCCACACCCTCTTAGTCAGGCTTTCATTCTCCATTCTCTCCACACCCTCTTAGTCAGGCTTTCATTCTCCATTCTCTCCACACCCTCTTAGTCAGGCTTTCATTTTCCATTCTCTCCACACCCTCTTAGTCAGGCTTTCATTCTCCATTCTCTCCACACCCTCTTAGTCAGGCTTTCATTCTCCATTCTCTCCACACCCTCTTAGTCAGGCTCTCATTCTCCATTCTCTCCACACCCTCTTAGTCAGGCTTTCATTTTCCATTCTCTCCACACCCTCTTAGGCTTTCATTCTCCATTTTCTCCACATGTCCAAACCACCTCAGTGTATATCTCTTAATTTTCTCAACAGTATACATGATGAAATATGGCTTCAATTGTCTTTTGAACTACACACAGTAGTTTGTAAATAAAGCCGTGTGGTAAGTTAATACAAATATACTGGATCTTTTTTTTCTTCAGTTTCCATTGAGTAACCTGCTTTGTTTACTAATTCTGAACTTTCACTGTCTTGCAAAGTGTAGATGGCTTGGGAGACTCGAAAATGTGGGGCAAAACATGGGTAGTGATTTAATAATCAGTATTCCAATAGGCAATACATAAAGCATAAAAACATCTCAATATCACAACACTTAAACATCAATTACCTTCGTATTTACTTTCCTAACACAACATACCTCACTGGGGACTCTGATGACGCAATATTCAAAAGCAAGTTAACTCTATACCATTACCTTGTAGGACGCCAAACCACTTGCCGTAATATCTCCGTAAATCCAAAGTCAACCCAGTTTTAACATTATCGGTTGCACGTTCCAAAACTCCTTTTCACACAGCAAAACTACACAGCCTTTGGGTTTGCTTAGGTGAAAAACTCAAGCCATGTTCTGGTCAACTATCAAAATAATCCATCCATTAACTTTTACAACAGCGAATCCAAAACGTTTTGTTGTTGCGTTGCTCCCAAAGTTGCAACAAATGCCTGAAGTGAGACAAGCACACATCCTTGACCCACATCCCTTTCAAGATAACTGTGCAACTGAACAAAATTACGTCACCAAGTCTAATCATAACACTTACCCTGAGCAGACCGCAAAATGGTAAATTTGAGAAGCGTCTTCCTCACCGCCACTGCACAACCACAGCCGACATTACTGTTAAGAGGGAGATGTAATACAAATATGAATATATGCTAGTAATTTTATATTTTATGAACGAGATTTCGCTTGATCAATGAATTTATAAATCATGTTTTAGTATACCTTTTCTAATTTATTGGTAGAATGATAAATATTAATGATGCCTCACCTGTTGATCAGGGTTTTCTATGATCCAATTAAAGCAGTAACTTGTGATTATTTACTTTGAGAGGGGTGGAAGCTGTGACATGCTAACAGATATCTGCAGGCGTACGTCAGGATTACACTTTATTATTATATCATTCTGTGCAAACCCTTCTCGGTGTTGTAGACCAAGCAACAGGGTGAGGGAGTTAATGACAGTAGACTGACGTGACTTCATACCTTGTATTTGTAATCTTGAGGCTTTGTATTTACAGTATTAACATGAGTTATCCAAAACTAAAGCCTTGGTATAAATAAAAGTAGTATGACACACTAAACTTTTAGGGATTCCCATCACTGACTGCACCTAACAGAAAATAAGCAGTTCCAGGGGTAATTCAAGAATTATTCAGCCAACATCGGGTAGTATAGCTTAGGATGTCCAATATTCCTAGATGTAAAAATCCTTGCATCTATTGAGCACTGACTGATAGATAAGGCATGCGAAGACACCCAACTAGCTTGCGTATTTTTCTCATTTTAAAGATTATCCGGAAACTTAGAGAAGGAAATGATGGAGCGGGAAGTGATAAAAGGAATACAGAATTTCCTGTTGAATGATGGAAGACTAAGTGGGAATAATAAGTGGACTAAGACGAGTGTGGTATATAATGAAAATATGGCAGATACGAGTTACTGCTGATACTGAGGCCAAGGGTGAGGGAGCGACAAACACAAGAGGGAAGAAGAAGAAGATTCAGGGTCAAGGGTGCGAAGGTCATATAGAACTGGGGAGTTGGCCGGTGGAGCTGATACGAGTGGTCTCCCTGCCCTCTTGGTGGATGTGTTGGTGATCTCAGTATCCGTTGGCAGATTGTGAGGCACACGTGTGATTTCTTTAGTTTTTAGTGCAGCTTGCCCTCCTGTGACTTAGTACTCCCAGTCGCCTTTTCGCCCGTGGCCCCTCACACCCTCAGGAAGGAAAATATTTAACACGGTGAGTAGGTGGACATTTAACGGTAATGATAAGAATTATGTAACAATAAAGACTTCAGTGTTCAGTGGTCTAGGAGCTCATGTGACAGGAGGGAGATTTTTTTTTTTTTTTTTTTTTTTTTTTACAGGCAGACATGGAGAACAATTTTTTTTTCTTTGGATTTCTTGCATCATTAGCAACAACTTTTTCCTGTACCATTTAATTGTAAATTATTCATAATGGAAGTACAGACATTGAAGTATACTTGTTCCACAAACCCAGTCTAGCATCTAGTCCTTAAGGTACAGTAGCTTTTCAAGGTAAGGTTTAGTGGCAGTCAGGGAGGCTCATATTATGGATGGGGGTCTGGGGGGTGTAGCCCCATCAGTTAGGAACCCAGGGTTTTTCGGAATTGTTTTCCTTTGTTGCACCTACATCCATCAGTTATTTCAGTGTACTCTGTGACATTAAGTCTCCAAATTAGGGGGTGGGGGTCTTCTGTTCTTACCTAACTGTATCTTTACAGGAATGAGTCAAGCCCATACTGTCCTGTGTATTAAACCATTTTTATTATACTTATCCTTAAAGTGGTGAATAGTTTTGGCACACACTATTTCATTTGGTAGTGCATTCCACTGATCGATTACCCTATTTGGGAAACTGAATTTTCTTTCATCTTTATCACCTCTTTTTTTTGTAGTTTTTTGCAGTGTCTTCTTGCTGATGCTTTCCCATAGGTTGTGGCATTTCCTGTGAATATAGGTATATAGATAGATGGAGGTTTCATTATCATTCTGTAAGTAATTTCTGCAGTTGTGACACATGACCTTTACCCTGCAATAGTACCCATCCTGAGCAATGCTGAGATGGCTGAAGAGGTGATGTGGCAAATTGTTTGTGGCCACTCCTTATGGGATTCAGGGATTTGGCTATAGATAGAATAGTTATGGTGTATTCTATCAGTGTGTAATGGCTACAGTCTGTCTATAGCCAGATGCCTTAATTCTGTAAGGGGTGGCCACAAACTGATCTCCTCCATGTTGCTCAGTCCCCTGCCATTTCACTGCCCTCCCTTCAGCTCACACCCCCCTCTCTCCAATATGTATCCACTCCAACCCTCCATCTCATCCTCAGTCCCCCTCCACCTCACTCATATACACTCTCCTTGTTAGTCTCTCACTCCATCCTCCACTTTTTTTTTTTTTTCCCCTGGTAGTCTCAGGGAAGAAATGGTGCTGCTCCTGACCCCAAAACTGGTGAAGAAACAGATGCCAGCCACAGTAAGACAGTGATAAGTCATTTTCCTATTATCCCCATTGAGGTGTTGGGATCAGAGACGAGACTACCATGCCCCAGTAGCATATATTTAATCATTTAGATGGAGATGAGGTGTCTGAGGAGTATGTGTGGAGTGACGCGTATGGATCGAGTGCGAAATAATGAAGTGCGAAGGAGAACTGGAGTTGTTCGGGAGATGGCTGGTAGAGTTGAGCAGAGGGTGTTGTGATGGTTTGGGCATATGGAGAGAATGGATAATGAGCGATTGGTGAAAATGATAATTAGATCTGATGTGAGAGGTGTAAGGCTGAGAGGGAGACCACGAATAGGAAGGATGGACAATGTGAAGAGAGCGCTGGATGCGAGAGGGATGTCTGTTGAGCAAGGAAGAGTGGCTGTGCGTGACAGAAATAAATGGAGAGAAATTTGTGAATGAATAAATAATGACGCAGCCCTGAGGGAATATTCTCCCGCATTTGGTCTGATCAGCTAGTCAGGTCAGGTGCGAGTAAGGGGATGGGTCTATTATGATGTGGCAGGGGTAAACCAGCTCTGCTGTCGAGCCCTGCTGCGGATGTTACTGATTGCACTGCGCAGTTGACCCTTGTGTGGTGTGGTGCGTTGAGGATCTGTCCCTTCTCCTCTTTGGGGCTAAGATGCGAATGAATGTGTTTGAATGGATGAGTAAATGGGGGGGGGTGTCGTCCTGTCATGGCTATCTCCCTTTCCTTGGGGGAAGCAGCCTAGGTATATAGATAGATAGATAGATCTGATGACATTATCTTTTAATTTATTTTTGCAAGCTTCAGACAGACAAATGAGGAAGTGAAGGAGCATTGTGGTGTGGAAGGATTAGGAGAAACACATTGAGGCGATTTGGCCAAATAGAGAGGATGGAGAGTGAGAGACTGATGAAGAGAGTGTACATGAGCGAGGTGGAGGGGGGGAGTGAGAGGGGGAGGCCAAGGATGAGATGGAGGCGTGAGAGGTATATGAGAGAGTGGGGTGTGAGCTGGGAACAGAGCAGTGAAATGGCAGGGGACAGGACAACATGGAGGCAATTTGTCTGTGGCCACCCCTTAAGGGATTAAGGTGTCTGGCAATAGGTAGATAGACAGTTCATTGCTTTAGCTCAAGACCCATCCCATCCTTGGCCGGTAAAGCTGTGGTGAGTTTTGTTTGGGGGGAGGAGGGAGGAGATGTGAGTGATTGAAAAGAAAAGTAAGTAGGAGGTAGAGTGAAATTTGGCTTTTGGAATGCATTGAGGAAAAAAATAAAGGAAATTAGGAAAGGCAAGGTTGTGAGGAGGATGGTAGTATTACGAACTATAACTTGGCAAGAAAATGTGAGAAGCTGGGGGAAAGAGGTACTGGTAGGAGGAAGGGAAGAAGGTGAAAACAGGGAAGGAAAGAGAGGGTGAGGGTAGGAAACAGGAAGGGATGGTGGGAAGAAAGGGAGAAGGGGGAGGAGAAAAAAAAAAAAAAGAGGTGAATAAAATGAAAGAGTGTGAGGAAAAGAGGAGAGGAAGGGAGAGTTAACAAAGGGGTAAGGGGTTGAGAGGAAGGATATGATGAGTGAAGGGAAGGATGATGATAGTTGGAAAGAGATGAGGTGGTAAGAAAAGGATGAAGGTGAGGGAAGAAAAGTAGGGGATTGTGGGTGATATGAGAGAGAGAGACAGCTGGAAAAATGATGGAAGGGAGGCAGGTGTAGGATTTGAGTAAGAATATATGATGGGAAAAGGGAAGTAGTGAGAGGAATGTTGGGGGAATACAAGGTGGGAGAAAGGGAGTGGGGGATGGGGCAGTGATGGCGAGTACTGTATCAGTGAGGAGAGAGAGAGAGAGAATGTCAAATCATGTGGAGGGTGGGAGAGGGAGAAAGAAGAGGGAGTAGATGGGGAGTGATGAAGGAAGACAGTGCCAGAGGGAGAGATGTGGAGTCCAGGAAAAATACTCAACTACCAGTTATAACCAGGCAGCTTCACTGTCTGGGTATGTGTGTCCCTCACGTCCCTCTTATCCCCCCAAAAGGAGGATGGTGAAATGCAGGAGAAAGGCAGCTTCAGCCTTCAGTCTACAGTCCATAATTAGATGAGCCTGGGGCCACAAAAGCAGCATCACCTGTACTGACTAAATTTTATCCAGCAACTATTAATTTCTGCCTTGTATTTGATTCCCCATTAGGTACGTGATGTGGCATACGGTGTTATGGGTGGGTGTGGTGGTGTCGTGTGCAGTAGCAGTGATAGCGGCGGTGTTTGGCCATGTGTACCGCATGCGTGCTGGCAGAACCACAACCACAGCCAGTCTCAGCGGCAAGACTGTCATCATCACTGGAGCATCTGCGGGTAACACAGTCCCCTCCACGCAATACACTCAAACCTCAATTTAAGGGACTAAATGGGGAATCAACTTGTCCCTTACTTGAAAAGGTCCATTGTTTTACCACATATGAAGACAATCTTATGAAATGCAATGATTGTTTCACTTATCTTAATTTTTTATATGATTAGGAATATTATTCTACAGGTCCTATATAAAGAAACGTATTAATGTTTCAAGCAGCGGACTTTTTGAATGGTCCTGTCTGATTGTCAGGCAGAATATGGAGTCCCTTAAATTAAAAATCCCCTAAATGGAGGTCCCTTAAATTGAGGTTTGAGTGTTATATCGGTTGTACTCTTATCATTTGGCCTTAAATTGCTGTTTTGAATGCCAAGTTTAACAGTGGAATATGATGCTAGTCATAAAGAAGTGCTGTGGAAAAGACACAGATCCATAGCTTTGTTTTATCTGCTGTTGAGTTATGTTAAGTAAGTAAAGGATAAATATATGGGCCAGGTTAAGGTGAAAGAAATCTACACTTTGTTCATAGCTGTTTTCCCTTAAAGTTGTGTCACTATTAAACTGATGATGAATTAATACTTAATCTTCATTTTAAGTAGTCCAGGATTCATTAATAAATTGTTTTTAATGAGTGTTTTTTGTGCTTTATGCATCTTAGCCATAAACCAAAATAATTTGTTTCACTTTTCATAACTACAAGTTTGCACATACACATCCAAAACTTTAGGTGAGGACTGACTGTACTCTTTGTTTTTGTTTGCTTGCTGTACTGTAGTGTAATTTATGATCCGTAAAGCATTAACCTTCATATGACAGCTGATATTACCTGTTTTACCCTGGCTAGCACCCGAGGATATTACTTGCCTCTAGGGATTAAAGTCGAACATGAAAGACCAAGCTATCTTTTTGTATTTGACTGTTTTTGCGATCACAGATGCAGTGGTATCATTGAAGAGGTGGCTGGGAGGGACCTGGCTATCCCTAATATATGCCTGGCCACCTCAGATTTCTTGGGGAATACCACCATATCCCTTTGAAGAGTTCTTAGACCATGCCATAATTTGGTTTGGCCATCTCATTTCTAAAATCCTAGCAGTGTTTCTTCCCAGGTGATTACTGTGCCTGTATGAGATTATTCTGATTCATTATGCGTGGACTCCTCGTAAGAAAATATTCTCTTAGTAAGTTGCCTGTGAATTTAAATTTCTTTTAAAGTTGCCCAACCTTTGCCATAAACGTACTTTGAAGATGAAATAATAAATTTTGCTTGGTGCTTCTAACTTTACCGTTCACCAAAAGTAAGTTTCTTGTAAAATTGTTTCACATGAAGTAACATTTTCCCTGTAAATATTTTGAATATTGTATTAGCCTCTTGAATCCAGTGATGCATTTTTTTTAGTTGTTTTCTTGCTACTTCAGATTATTTTATACAGTTTAGGAATGGCCTTTCATACTGAAAGGATTAATGAAAGGAATATATAACTTTCAGTGTAAAAAGTCTTACCTAAACAGATTAAAATTGCTGGGTAGTAGTATAAATAAACAAAAAAATGGCACTGTAATGAAGAGGTTTGTAATGGGGTGTATAAGAGCCTGCATCACCTGGTAGGCAAGAAGAGTACAATCTTTATACAGCACTTCTCTTGCCTCAGTGGTACACATGATACAGCACTGCATGATTTTGGCTGAGTCCAGCTTGGATATTGATTTCAGTCAACCCCTGCCATTCATGGGCTCACATATTCACAGATTTTTCTGGAAAGGTATTTCAGAAATTCTCTATTTATCTGTCACTTGCCAGACGCCTTACTTCTGTAAGGGGTGGCCACAAACAAACCACCTCCTTGTCACCTGGTTCCCTGCCAATTCACTGTCCTGCTTCCAGCTCACACCCTTTCTCTCATATACCTCTCCACCCCATCCCTTCATCTCATCCTTAGCCTCCCCCTCCCTCTCCCCCCTTTTACCTCATTTGCATACACTCTCTGTATTAGTCTCCCGCTTTCCATCCTCTCCACATGGCCAGACCACCTCAATGTGTTTCTTCTAACACTTTCTATCACATTCACACCACAACGCTCGTGCGCTTCCTCATTAATCAGTCTGTCTTTCCATGTAACTCCACATGCTCCTCTCAGATAACTCATTTCCCTGCTCTCACTCTTGATTTGTGTCCCTCCAACAAGGTCCAAGCTTTGCTTCCATATGTTAGAGTTGGTATCACAGTACCATCATGCAGCAGCTTTTTTACTTCCATGCTCACCTCCCTATTTCTTATCACTTCTTTCCAAGAACCAGCAACCTTTCTTCTTTGTTGTACCCTTTCAAGCAGTTCACCCTCCAAACTCCCATTGTTACTCATTGCACTGCCCAAGTACTGTACTTATACGCACTTACATTCACAAGAAGATATTTCGTGCCTTTCCTACTGCTTCAGCTGTTCCTAGTGGTTCATGAGTGATTTTTTTGCATGTTTTCTATGAGAAATAGTGACCTATTCTGTTAAACTGTACAGGTATCCTGTACAAGTATGTGCTGTTCAGCACATGGCAAACTCTCATTGTCATCATCCCATGGGGGTGAGTACCCAGAAAGGCTTGTGTGTCATCCTGTACTGTCTTTTTAGGAAGTGTTAATGTGTCATAAATTGTATTTACAGGTCTCAAAGTGGGTCTGTAGGTAATAGGAATAGTTAAAACAGTGAATCCAGTGGTTTTTGTGAAAGGTACGGAATATTCGAGTATTTCACCCATTCATGGGGTGGTCTGGTATGTAATCCCTGCAGATAGCGGGGGTCGACTGTAATTTGTTACATTTAGGAAATGCTGGGTGACAGAACCTGCTGCTATCTGTGTGGTGTATGAACAAGGACTGCCTCACCCAGGGATCATACCACTGAGGCATATTGCCAGACAAGCCTTGCCTCACATCCCACTGTGCTGCCAACCAATGCAATTATGAAACTAAACAGGTTAATGACTGGGTGAACCTTGACTCAGTCCCAAGTCCATGCAGTGAGGATGAGTTTCTTAGGCCACTGTACAGTACTTCTCTTGCTTACAAGACTATGTGAGTTTTTTTACACTCCACTACAGATCAAGTGATGACTACCCTGCACCCTGCTAATAGGTGGTGGCAACCATCATCCACTCACCTGATGTAGTTCTGCCCTCTTCCTTAGGTAACTCTAAACTGAGTGATAGGCCTGATAGTTTCCCATAACCCAGGAAGTCATTTACAGTGCTGGGTTGTAACCATATAACCAAATCATGTGATGTGGAGCCTGCTGTGGTGCCCTTGTTAACTGGGTGGAAAGACAACAAATGTGACATCCATCCAGGAACCAAACCTCCACACTCTCCCGCATCTCACTTTGATGAGGCGCTGTCCATCACATGAGAACATCGGTTCACTGCATGGGACGGCCCTTCAGGGATGATCCCTTGCCTGTTGTTGATGGGTCAGCTCGGCCAGAAAAGAGTGGGAATACTACTACTACTACTACTACTCTACTACTACTACTACTACTGCTTCTACTACTGCTACTACTTCTACTACTACTAATACTAATAACACTAATACTACTCCTCTTCCTCCTTTGCATCCTGTTTATAAATACAAGTGTGGCTTGAAATTAACCCTTTCTGTACAAAAAATCTTTCATTTTATTCACGCTACCACAAGATTGCTTTATTCAGTCTTAGAATTATCTCCCACACTGACAGGCTTAGAAACAGTTGTCAGTAGCTCTCTTCAAAGTACTGTATGGCCTCTCTCTCTCCCTCTTTCTCTCTCTCTCTCTCTTTTGCCATCAGACAAATATAAACAGCCCTGGTGTGACGTCTTGTAATGAAAGTGTTAATTAGTGTTTTCGTTCAGGCATTGGCCAGGAAGCAGCACTCGATCTAGCTCGGCGTAATGCTCGTGTCATTCTGGCGTGCCGGAATCTCAAGAAGGCGTCTATTGTGGCAGGTGGGTCCAGTATCTTAACATTACTGTACTTAATTATCCTGGTGTTACTTGTTTGGGTGGCTGGAGGGGTGCTCTGATAAGTACTGTGTCTGTTGTACGTGTGTAATGGATGCAGAAAAGTTTTACACGTACAGTACTTGCTGTTACATGCTTAAATGTGGCTGTGAAATTGTGAAATATAGGATGCTGAATTAAGGAGATGATTTGGTAATAGTAATAATAGTAATGATAATCTAGGTGGGGGGAAAATGATGATGATGAAAACTGAGGGATGACATTACACTTGCTTGCTGTTACATGCTTAAATGAGGCAGTGAAACTGTGAAATATTGGATAATGAATTAAGGAGATGATTTGGTAATAGTAGTAATAGTAATGATAATCTAGGTGGGGGGAAAAACTGATGATGGTGAAAACTGATGGATGACATTTGTTGTATTGTTTGCTTTCAGAATGGATCCAGTCAAGCACAGGCAACAGTCAGGTGGTGGTGCGGGAGCTGGACACTTCCTCTCTTGCCTCAGTCCGGGCCTTTGCTGCCAGGATACTTGCTGAGGAGCACAGGTCAGTTGGCTTCTGGCATCCCTAATCCTGATGTATTTTTTTGGTTTGGTGGTGATTACCACCATCCACTCACTTGATGTGGTGCTTCCTGCTTCTTCCTTTACCTTTATCACTCTTTATCAGTGTCTGTCCTCTCTCTTCCTATTCCTCTCATATTTCTTGTCGCATTTTATTACTCTTCGTTCCTTTTCAGGTGGCTTTACATTTAGTGACAAGCGAAATGGATACTGTGACTTGCAGGAAAGTGGCAAATCTGCTTTACAGATGACATTGGAATTTTCTGTCTGTCTATAGCCAGATGCCATAATCCCATAAGGGGTGGACACAAACAGATTGCCTCCATGTTGCCCTGTCCTTTGCCATTTTGCTGCCCTCCCCTCAGCTTACACCCCCCTCTCTCATGAAATTTTGACAGGAAATATATTTGCAAGTTATGGTGGACTTATCATCTCAGTCTGTTGACATATTCTGTACCCTAGCTTATTAATCAGCAGCTTCACATTCTAACAACTCTGAAATGAGAACTGACTACATTTACACTCAAACCTCGAAGGGACCTCCATTTAAGGGATTTCAGATTTAAGGGACTCCATATTGTAGCTGACAGAAGGACAGGACCATTCAAAAAATCCGCTGCTTGAAACATTAATATGTTTCTTTATACATATTCATAATCATATGAATAAGTAAGAGAAGTGAAACAGTCATTGCATTTCATAATAAGATTGTCTTTATATGTGGTAAAACAAGGGACATTTTCAAGTAAGGGACAAGTTGATTCCCCATTTAGTCCCTTAAATCAAGGTTTGAGTGTATAATAAAGCTTGACTACTGTAGTGGTGTTTGGCCCCAGGCTGGACGTGCTGATCCTGAATGCTGGGGTTGGAGGCAAGAGCAAGCGTACACTGACCTCCGATGGACTGGAGCTCACCATGGCCACCAACCACTTTGGACACTTCCTCCTGGCCAACTTGCTGCTGGGTGAGATGACACAGCTTTCTTTTGTGTCTTTGGCCATTTTGGTCTGATGATGAATTTATTTATTTATTTATTTATTTATTCATTCATCCATCCATCCATCCATCCATCCATCCATCCATCATCCAATCCTGTGCTGCCCCATGAGGAGCATAGGAGCCTGGGGCTAGGTGAGATGGTCCTGACATTTAAGATGAGAGTGACCAGCCTCACTCATCCCTGAGTGGCATTATGTGAGCAATAAACCCCAACCATACCTTGGATATAAGCCTTCACTGGCTCAATCCAATTGGAGCGCCTTAATTACCCACTAAACCGCCAGGCGCCATAATTTGGGTATATAGTTACCACCCAGCTTAGTACTGTAAATGGTTTCCTGGTGTACAGGAAACCATCTGGCTTGTCATTCAGTGTAGAGTCACCCACAGGCAGAAGGAAGAGGAAAGAATGAAGGAAAGAAAGACAGAGGAGGGAGTGTAAAGTCACCCGTAGGCAGAAGGAAGAGGAAAGAACAAAGGAAAGAAAGACAGAAGAGGGAGGAAGAGAGGAAAGGCCAAACACCTCTTTATAACTTGATAGTCATTGGATTGACTGTCAGGCAGACAAGTGTGAATCTGTGTGCAGAATGCCTTTTGACCTGTCAGGTGGAGCCGTGATTCCAGAGGCTGAAATGGTGAGTGAATGGGATTGTGGCTCATTCTGATGGGCAGACCTTGAATAATATCGCATTGTCAAGTTTTGTCTAGCTCTCTGGACCCTACTTCACCCCACTTTGGCATGGGAAAGGTAATCTGGTTGATGATGATGATAATGATATAATTGCAGCAGTTCTACATACAGAATTGAAAGAAAAGATAATTTTAGCATTGATTAGTTTTTTATTTGGTATACTGTACTTTATTATTACAAAATTAGTTCCATCCCATGTTGTCTTCAAGAAATTTCTTCAAAGTCTTGTGAGTTGCCAGTCACCACTTCTTAGTAAGAAATACTGATTTTGTTACATCACTTCAGAGATGTTGGTAGTCACAAAAACAGCTTCTGTAATTGTCATTGTTAATTGGATTGCTACTTGAAACAACCATAACTTGGTCTGCAATACTCCAGTTAAAGGATAGGGAAAAGAATGATAATTTACATGTTTATCTTTAAACGTTTTCAGGATGATTAGAATGTATGAAAATGATAATTGTCAGTTTAATGTTGGGATATCACAGAGTACTGATGAGGAGTTGAATTGTTATTGCAACATCTGTATGAAAAATGTATACTGTATTCTCATGATGAAGAGCAGGGCTGGGAACCTCTGTTTGTAGCATAGTATAGCACCAGTTGACTAAGCCAGACTATGTGGTCATCACCCCGCTCTATTTCAGTCATCATCATCATCATTGTCTGGACCTCCTTTCCCACCCAAGGGCAGGGTGAGGAGTAACAATGTCCAGACAGCCCAAAGTTGCCCAATCCAATGGGCCATCCTTCCATTCACTCATCATTCAAACCCCTGGAATTCTGGCTCTATTGGATATGCCAGAAACATTCATCACGTTCTGTACCTTCAAATAAACGTATCTGATTTAGTCAGTACCCTCCCAGAATACATCTCATGAACATCCCATATTACCCTCACTCTGTTATAGCCTTTCTTACCTCAATACACCTGCCTTGTGTACATCACTCATAACATAGACAGTCCTTCAACTTAACCACGACAAAAGGTCTCTGGAAGCACCTAGCTGAAGTGGTCAGCCTTCTGCACACCACTGGGTTCATGTCTAGATAACCCTGGGTGTGCAACAACAGCAATAGCATAGTGTACGTTGCAGGTCTGTTGAAGGAGAGTCGTCCCAGTCGTGTGGTGGTGACAGCATCCATGGCACACACACTGGTGAAGACACTTGACCCTAAGGTACGTGTATTTTTCATTTGTTGCAGATATAGTTTGGCCATGTGGAGAGGATGGAGAGTGAGCGACTAATGAGGAGAGTGTATGTGAGTGAGGTGGAGGGGGGGAGAGGGAGGGGGAAGCCAAGGATGAGATGGAGGGCTGGAGTGGAGAAGTATATGAGGGAGGGGGTTGTGAGCTGGGAGCAGGGCAGTGAAATGGCTGGGGACAGGGTGACATTGAGGCGATTTGTTTGTGGCCGCCCCTTACGGAATTAAGGCATCTGGCAATAGATAGATAGAAATGCATGACGTATAAGTCTGTTTCAGCCTGTAGTCAGCCAGATTCATGTTCACAGGAGCCTGAACAGCATATATGTGTCTTGTATGTGCATAATAGGATAGTCTTTCACATACTGTATTCATGCTTTTATGTATCATCACCAGTTCTTCGTATAGTGTATGGGCCCACTGATGGATGAACACTTAGGAGGTGCAGTAATATGTTCTTTCATGGTTTCTCACATGTTCACACTGTTTCCTGTAATGATATGTACAGACTCACAGAGCGTCATTCATAATTGCCATCACTTATTTACAATCGTTTTCCACAGACACTTCTTACCCTACATTCTGAAAGCTTTCCACCCTTACACCCATATATAAAGCTGCTGTGGAGGCAGGTCACTTCTTAAGTGACAGAGAGTCCTGTTACTCTGCCCTTCAGATCAGTTGCATTTTAAAACCCAAAAAACACTGCTTTAACATGTACATAGAACTGCCTGCCCATCTCAGGTGTACACAGGCTGGCTGATACAATACATACAGTCATACATGCAGTACATGCATATTTCTTTTTCTTGTATTGAGCGGTGTAGGATAGCTTGTTCTGGCTTGCATAATTATGTTGTGGCATTTATAAGGACAGCAGCAGAATGCAGTGGATATAAATTAGTGACATCGCCTTCACATCGTAACACTTTCCAAAATACAGTAATATTTTTTGGTGTGATAGGACAATAATTAACATTTTGGGATTTTTTTCATCAAGTTTTTGTGACATAAACTTTTTAATTCTTAATTTCTATTATTGGGAAACATACATACAGTAATACTACCAGTACCTTTTTTTATCAGTCACTAACTTTGAGATGATCTTGTTAGGTGCCAGAACACATTTCCTGTGAGGGGCTGAAGGCTGTAGGCAGTGAAACAACACACAAATGAAGATTGTTGCATAGCTAGCTTGCTTATATGAAGGAGTGAAAATATCTGTCAACTCATGTGCTAAAAAGTTGAATGGAAAAGAGGTGAAAGTGGGTTGGCAGACAAATGTTAGGCTTCCACAGTAGTGGAGAAAGTTGTTGTTGTTGTTGTTGAATAATGCCCATCTGTCTGGCCAAGCAGACCCATCAACTGCAGGCAAGCTGCTGGCCCTGCAGAGCTGCCCTGTGCATTTAACTGGTGTACCCTTGCATTTGACAGCTTATTGCAGTGAGGTGCGGGGAATGTGTGGAAGTTTGATTCCCAAATGGACCCGGCAGTTGTGTCCACCCAATTAGCAGGGGCACCATCATAGCCTCAATTTCACCCCATTAATTTGGTTATAGTTACCACCCAGCATTATGCAGTAAATTGAAAGCCATTAGGCTTCTCACTCGGTGTAGAGCCACCTGAAGCAGAAAGAAGGGTAACAGAAAGTGACAGGAAGGATCAGAGAAATAGGAATTGAGGAGGTCAGACACAGAAAAGAATGTTAAAGATGAAGAAAGATGTAAGCTTGATTATATCAAGTGAGTGGTTGATGGTTGCAACACCTGCTACCAGTCGGAGAAGTACGAGGAAAGAAGCAGTGTTTAGTATAAAATTAACCTCTCCAGTATGGTGATGTCTTCTATAGTTTTTTCTTGCTCCCTCTAAACAGTTTTATTTAGCTGGGGAGAGAAATTTTGAGCTGGAATAATATGATGTAACCTTATTTAACCTGTTCATTAGTACTGCTGATGAATGAAATTACCGAAGAAAATACTCCGGTGATAGACGGATTAAAATAAAAAGATGTCAGTAGTTAGGAGAAAGATATGAAATATTGCAGTGAACAGAAAGATACTGAAGGGAGTCAGCAGAAGAAGGGTGTTGATGAGATGAAAGTCCCTTGATTCCACTCTGTTTATAAGTGCTGTTTGCCTTCCCACAGATGAGAGCTGTACTTTACACTGAATTGTTGAACTGGACAGGGCATTCTCACTGATAAATCATCCGGGTAAAAATCTGCTAGTCTGTAGTGAATGGTACCTTTTCCACATATAATGGGATGCCTGGTGTATGTTGTAGTATATTGGCAGTCCTCGTTATATGTCAGGGATTAGTTTAAAATGATATTTCAACTTGTTCCATGGAATTGGTACCCGTACTGTAAATTAGGAAAAAATAATAGATCAGCTACATTGGTAATAATGGAACCACTATTGGCAGTTTGTAATGTTGTGGACTTACAGAAAAAAAAAAGTAAAAAAAGGGGCCCATAAAGAGGACTTAGTGTAGTGTAGTTTACAGAGTCCATGGACTGTGAAACTTTCAGAGCTCCTTTGCATAGCTGGAGAGTCTTCTTGCCTTCATATAGTTGTGTCAAGATTTCCTCCTGCTATGTGCTTGATAGTGGTGGAGAGGGATGCCTCCATGTGGTGGCTCTGATGTCACCTGGTACAGTACACGTGTCCCTCAGCTCCTACCTGTACTCCAAAAGGATGATGGTGGGCTGCAGGAGAAAGGTAACATCAGCCTGCAGTCCACCAGGTTCATGTTCAGATAAGCCTGATGCCTAAACAACAATAGTAGTAGTAAGTTTGTTGTGTAAATTCCACCATCACATTCTCCAGTTTGGGAGTTCCCTAACCCTCTTCCTGCAGTTTTTGCATTTTGGTATTTTATTCAGCTTAACATCGGAAGACTGTATTTAACTGAACAAAAATCTAGCAGTCAAAGGTTTCAGTCTTGAATATCCTTTCACTGTTATTAGTACAGCTAGGACATCATATTAACACTGAGTGATTTCATTCATTTGAGAAGTTTTAGCAGTAGGAAGGTTAAGAGGCATGGCATTTTTTAGATGGTATAATTATAATTGATGAATTTAGTAGTAATCCATAATTTATTATTCTGTTTAAAAACGTAAATGTAACTTTTTTTTTTATAGTACAGTATAGGTATTATGTTCACCCTTTGTTATGGATGCACTTGGGAATATTATGTAGGTTGTTTTTACATGAGGGACATACAGCATTGCAAGGGTTAACTGAGGTAAGTTTCCAGCCCACTCATCACTAGAACTCTCCTCTGCTAAACAAAATACTGTAGTCATGTGCTACCTTGAGGAAATTATCTTCATGGTTCCACTAACAGGAAAAAAAAAAAAAAGAGTTAATTATGCACTTGTTGTGGTAGACTGACATTGTATTCGTAGTTGAAGAATGCCCACTAAAGCTGTGTGTTGTGGTGTTACAGGCTCTGAACTATGAGAAAGCTGGTTACTGGGCAATGCAAGCCTATGCCCAGTCCAAGATGTGCAACATCCTCTTTGCACGCCACCTTGCACACCTCCTCAAGGATACAGGTCAGTCGAATCATCATCATTGTCATCATATCATCACCATCATCATCCCAATTTTTATTTTCTCACGTAAGGATGGGGTGAGGTGGTGTCTAGAAAGCAAGGAAAGAGAAAACATGATATAGGGAGAACTAATCAGTAGCATGTCCAGCAAAATGGGCCACAAACTCATTCACCATTACCATTTCATACCAAGACTTATAAACCGGTTGTGAAGCACCATTGTGTCAAATTTCAGTACAAAGTACATACCATCCTCTATCATTTTAAACTTGGCCTAAAAATTGCTATCTGTCCATCTTCATTGATGAGCTTTTAACCAGAGATTAATGCTAGTCATGAAAAAGTGTTATGGAAAGGATGTAGAGCCGTAGTGCAGGGTGACCCAAAATGAATGCAGCCCATAACACTAGGAAGGCATAGGGGCATCATCGGCAGGGAGCACTGGTCCCAGCAGGATGGGGCCACCCCACACACTTCAAATCCATATAGCAGCAAATTCTCATCCCTTTTCTGTCCAACTCTCTAATGCGAGAGTTAACCATTACTCCCAGTCCTTCATTTATGCAACAGGTCAGCTCTGGAACTGTCTCCCATTGTCTGTATTTCCTGCTAGCTGTGATCTCCAGTCATTCAAACACAGTGTGTCCAGGCATCTCGAAATGATCGGATCGTGAATTTGGCTCTCTTTTGTATTTTGTTTTTTTCTTCAAAGGAACAGTTTGCAGGCTTCTGGTCTTTGGTTCCTTTTTCCTAGCATACAAAAAAAAAGTTGACGTGGCTGCGGCAACAATTCAGGGATCGACTGATTAATAGGAGGTGTGACCCTGAGTTGGCCCCACATTCACCCGACCTGAATCCCCCAGACTTCTATCTGTGGGGTTATCTGAAGGATCATGTTTATGAAAACCACCCCAGACTATCAGAGACCTGAAAACAGAAATCACGGCGAACACCAGAGCTATCCCAAGAGAGGAGTGTGTCCGCGTGATTGACAGTTTCGCATTCAGGAGTGCCTGTGACGTCAAGGTGGTCATTTGGAACACACTTTGGAAAGGTCATAAACAACAGACCATTTGAACTGTAGAACCCAAACTTTCAGGACTGTTTTGTTATCAACTCAGTTTAAAGTAAATGCTTGAACAAAGCCAGTCTCCTATCAGTTATATAAATGACTCACACTTTTATGGGTTGCATTCATTTTGGGTCTCCCTGTACTGTCTAATTCTGCCACTGAACTTTGGGAAATAAGTTTGAAATTGAAGAATATTTCTGCCAGGTTAAGGTGGACAAACTGAGATATTGTACAGTACTGGATTCCTAAGTATTACAGTAAATTTATCTGCTCTGTTGTCTGTACTTTACTGAAATACTGTATACAGGTTGGCCCATATACAGTACACTCAAACCTCGATTTAAGGGACCTCCATTTAAGGGATTTCGGATTGAAGGGACTCCATATTCTACCTGACAAACAGACAGGACCATTCAAAAAGTCCGCTACTTGAAACATTAATATGTTTCTTTGTACAGTACCTGTAAAATGATATTCATAACCTTCTAAATAAGTGAAACAATCATTGCATTTCATAATAAGATTGTCTTTATATGTGGTCAAACAATGGACATTTTCAAGTAAAGAACAAGTTGATTCCCCATTTAGTCCCTTAAATCAGGGTTTGAGTGTATAACGCACCATGTGTGCGGTACGTAGGAGGACTACTGGGCCTTGAAAAGCAGGCTGTGAAGCCTATGCCCAGAGTTGGTCACATAAAAAAAAAAAAAAAAAAAAACTTCCACTGTCAGTCGATTTTTTTTGTGTGCTGTGGGGACAGCTAAGTAAGTGTTATCAGTATGTACCCTGGACCATTCATTCATTTCCTACTCCCACTGCCACACCCACACCAGCAGATTGAGCCATCCCCACCACATATACTGCCATATGAGTTTCCAGTGCAGTGCTATTTACAGATCATCTTGTATATACTGTGTAGGTTTAATGTTTTTCCTCATTCTGACTTGGCTGTATCTCTATTTCGTCTGTGTGTTTTTTATTACACTCACATGTGCAGCATGAGGGGAGCTGTGTGTTTTGCTCAGTTTATCTGTTTGTCTGTCTGTCAGCAGGATTATGGAAGAACTGTTGAATGAAAATGGACTAAATTTAGAATAATGAATGAGAGCCATCAGAGGAATGAGTGATTAAATTTGAGCCAAAAAAAGGTCATAGGTCACTTCGATTTTAATTCAGAGTACACGAAACTTAGCGGAATGGTTGAGGGTCAGGTAAGGATGAAATTATTTGATTTTGAGAATAGTCAGTTAACACGCGGCGTCCCGTCGACGTGAATTAACGTCCACACGTTTTGTCACAGCCAATCCCGTCGACGTACATAAACGCGAATCAATTGCAAGGTCCCTAATACAATTTTCAATTTTCGCGAGTGATTTTTGGTACATATACACGGGACACCTTCCTCTACTAGATGCCAGGCAGGGACAATGCCTTACCCAGCATGACCTCCTCCCCCCCCCCTGCATGCCATTGTCTCAGCAATTCACCTGTTATCAGTGACCTGGCCAGTAAAGTCATGTCATGCCACGGTTCGAAATTCAGGACCAGAGTGATTCCCCAATCAATGACAATGTGGAGGACAAACTTTACATAACATTAGAGGAAGAAACAGTTAGAAATGATGATCAGGTAATGTGGCAAAAAAAGGTCAGGTATGGTGAAGAGTTAGTGAGTGAAACAATGCTTATAATGCCTTTATTACTGCTTGAAAACCAATATACTCTCGTACTACATATAAATTCGTACCAAGTAAATAAATAAATACCGTTTATGAGTAGTGTGAAATAGTTACCCTCCCATAGAACTTGTTTTCTTTGGTGCCAGCATGTTAGAAAACCCAGTAAGGTAAGGAGGTACTCCTACCTAGATTGAGTATTTTAAACCTCAGGTGAGCGATTTCTCTATGAATTTTCAATGTTTTTCACCAAAAGCAGAGGTTTGAGCCCGAAAATTTTTTTTCCAAAAATGGTCAGGACTGGAGGGTGTCAGTGGTGGAAAAGTGGTCGGGATGGGGCGGGTTAAAGTTCATCAGACAAAATTAAATGTTCAGTCCCTCAACACAGATGGTTTTGATTTGATTTGAAGTTGGTGGAAGGATTTACGATCAGTCGAAGATGAAGTGATGCTATTTTGAGAACAGCAGGTCAAGGTCAGGGTCACGGGACAAGGTCAGCTTAAGCACTTGATCCAGACTTGGTGGAAGGGTTGAGGGCAAGGTAGGGATAAAGGACAGTAACTTGATTTTGATAATAATCAGTCAAATGTCAGGATACAGGACAGGGTTATATATTTGTGTGTGAGTGAAGTAGGAGGGGGGGAAAGGGAGGGGGAGGCCAAGGATGAGATGGAGGGATGGAGTGGCGAGGTATATGAGAGAGGGGGCGTGTGAGCTGGGAGCAGGGCAATGAAATGGCAGGGGACAGGGCGACATGGAGGCGATTTGTTTGTGGCCACCCCTTATGGGATTAAGGCGTCTGGCAATAGATAGATAGACTAGTTGTGTGGTGTGGATGTTGCAGCCTTTGAGTAACCATTCTTGCTAGTTTTGTTTATGCCTTCCCATCCTGCACTTATGCCTTCCCATCCACCACTTATGCCTTCCCATCCACCACTTATGCCTTCCCATCCACCACTTATGCCTTCCCTTCCACCACTTATGCCTTCCCATCCACCACTCATGCCTTCCCATCCACCACTTATGCCTTCCCTTCCACCACTTATGCCTTCCCATCCACCACTTATGCCTTCCCATCCTGCACTTATGCCTTCCCATCCACCACTCATGCCTTCCCATCCACCACTCATGCCTTCCCATCCACCACTTATGCCTTCCCTTCCACCACTTATGCCTTCCCATCCACCACTCATGCCTTCCCATCCACCACTTATGCCTTCCCTTCCACCACTTATGCCTTCCCATCCACCACTCATGCCTTCCCTTCCACCACTTATGCCTTCCCTTCCACCACTTATGCCTTCCCATCCACCACTTATGCCTTCCCATCCACCACTTATGCCTTCCCATCCTGCACTTATGCCTTCCCATCCACCACTTATGCCTTCCCATCCACCACTTATGCCTTCCCTTCCACCACTTATGCCTTCCCATCCTGCACTTATGCCTTCCCTTCCACCACTTATGCCTTCCCATCCTGCACTTATGCCTTCCCATCCACCACTCATGCCTTCCCATCCACCACTCATGCCTTCCCATCCACCACTTATGCCTTCCCATCCACCACTTATGCCTTCCCTTCCACCACTTATGCCTTCCCATCCACCACTTATGCCTTCCCATCCTGCACTTATGCCTTCCCTTCCACCACTTATGCCTTCCCTTCCACCACTTATGCCTTCCCTTCCACCACTTATGCCTTCCCTTCCACCACTTATGCCTTCCCTTCCACCACTTATGCCTTCCCATCCTGCACTCTTACCCACTCAGCAGTTGGCTATACTGCTTTGAATGCTTTTTTCTTATTTTTTTAAAGCAAGAAAGAAGGAACCAAAGGCCAGGAGCCCACAAACCATTCCTTCCAAGAAAAAAATAAAATACAAAAGAGAGCCAAATTCAAGATCAGTTCATTTCGGTGTGAGAGCCAAATTCAAAATCCATTCATTTCAGTGTAAGAGCCAAATTCAAGATCCGTTCATTTCAGTGTAAGAGCCAAATTCAAGATCCGTTCAGTGTGAGAGCCAAATTCAAGATCCATTCATTTCAGTGTAAGAGCCAAATTCAAGATCCATTCATTTCAGTGTAAGAGCCAAATTCAAGATCCATTCATTTCGGTGTGAGAGCCAAATTCAAGATCCATTCATTTCAGTGTAAGAGCCAAATTCAAGATCCATTCATTTCAGTGTAAGAGCCAAATTCAAGATACATTCATTTCAGTGTAAGAGCCAAATTCAAGATCCGTTCATTTCGGTGTGAGAGCCAAATTCAAGATCCATTCATTTCAGTGTAAGAGCCAAATTCAAGATCCATTCATTTCAGTGTAAGAGCCAAATTCAAGATATATTTATTTCAGTGTAAGAGCCAAATTCAAGATCCGTTCATTTCGGTGTGAGAGCCAAATTCAAGATCTGTTCATTTCGGTGTCGTGTTTCAGGTGTGGTGGTGAACTCCCTCTGTCCTGGACTGGTGGATACGGAAATATTCGGCAAGACGGAGGGCATCATATTCGGGAAGGTGTATAACTACCTTGTCCCGTATGTGGGAAAGGTAGGCAAGCTGTCAACAGTCATCTTTTCTGTTTACATGCTTTAAGAAACTGTCTCATGTTTTGAATACCAGCAAAATATTTCATGTGAAGCTAATCAGAATTTCCATGCTTCAATTTTATTTGTAAGCACAGACAGAGAATTGTATACAGTGCAGCAAACCACCATTAAGTCTCACTCTTGGTTGGGATGACTGTAGTATTTCATTCCAGTTAACCCTTTCCTGTCAGGGATGCTTATACAATTGTATATTGAACCCTGACTGCAGTGGACTGCAAAAGTAGACAGTGTCAGTCAGCAGTCCACTGGATTCACATCAGATAATCCTGAGACCATCACCACATCAGAAATAATAATAAAAGCAGTCCCCAAGTTACTGCACTATTTGTTTAGAAATGTTTATGGTGTATTGCTACACATCACCATTATTGTTGACTGTGACTGTACAATACCTTGTTTTGCCTGTACAGACATGTGAACAAGGTGCACAGACCATCATCCACCTGGCAGCTGCAGAGGAGACTGAGAATATCACAGGGGAGTTCTTTGAGGATTGCCACGTGTCAGACAACGCCACCAACCTGGCAATCGATGATGGTATGGCCAAGAAGGTGTGGGAGGCCAGTGAGACCCTTGTGGGCCTCAAGCCAGAGGAACAGCACTGTTAAGTCTTATTGTTGAAAGATCAGGTACAGAATCATTTTTTGATTCTAATGGTCATTTGTTTAACATCATCAGTTTAGTGATCTTCCCTGCCACAGTATTAGCACAAAATATAAGTAATAAACATTCCACTAGGTATATGCTGCAGTACGGTACAGTGGAAGGATGGAGTTGAGAGGTATATGAGAGAGGAGGGAGTGAGTTGAGGGGAGGGTAGTCAAATGGTAGGTGAGAAAGTGACTTGGAGGCGTTTTGTCTGCGGCCGATTAGGGCATCGGGCTGTAGATAGATAGATAGACAGTCACCCATACCATGACACACTTACCATACTCACCATATGCATCACACCATCACATCACAAACAATCCTTTAACTTAGCTTGAACATAAGATCTTGGGAGTGACCAGATGAAGTAGTTAGTGTTCTGCAGTCCATTGGGTGTACATCCAGTTGCGCTGGTGGCTGCAACATCAACAGCAATCTAGTGAGTTTTTTTTTTCTCTCTGTCTCTCTCTCTCTCTCTCTCTCTCTCTCTCTCTCTCTCTCTCTAGTTTGTTCTTGTATCTCCCAGTCATTTTAGTCAGCTTGGGAGAAACACTCTGAATGTGAGAGGATAGGGATTGTCTTTATTAAACATGTCACTATTAGAAGTCTGTCTCAAGTTAAATAAAGTCACCTGATGGGAGGAAGAATGAAATAAAAAAAAAAATACCAGACAGAAGAGGTTAGAACTTGTATCATGAGGAGGAATGCAGTTTTGGAAGGATATTTGTGGAATGCTAAATTTGATTGTACTGTATTTGATTACCCAAGGATGAGATGGAGGAATGGAGTGGAGAGGTATATGAGAGAGGGGGGTGCGAGCTGGGAGCAGGGTAGTCAAATGGCCGGGGACAGGGTGAAATGGAGGCGATTTGTTCGTGGCCACCCCTTACGGGATTAGGACGTCAGGCAATAGATAGATCGATAGAAATATGTTATTATGATATCTTGAAGCACAGCAGAAGAGTGTGAGAAGGAAGGACATTGTTTGATGTTCAGGGAGGAATGGTAAATATGGAAGGCAGGACAGAATGCTGGTACGGGATTATTGGCCAACTTATACTTCTGATCGTACCTCATTCCATGGTTTGCCTGGACTAGAAGCATTCCACATTACCATTTTACCTCTAAATGACAGCGTACCTTAGTGACGTGTTTGGTGGACTTATATGGATATGTAGGGCGATTTTAGTGCAGTATTTTTTAAATTTTACTGACCATAGAGACTGTATATGCAGTGTGTGTGTGTGTGTGTGTGTGTGTGTGTGTGTGTGTGTGTGTGTGTGTGTGTGTGTGTGTGTGTGTGTGTGTGTGTGAAGGGACATTTCTGTAATAGGCATCCTTTTCCCCCTTGACCTTTTATACTGTACTACAATTGTTTTTTTATTTTACTGTTGCTACCTGCAGATAATTTCCTCTTAACTTTGAGGAAACAAGTCCATCCATCTATCTATCTATCTATTGCCAGACGCATTAATCCCATATGGGGTGGCCACAAACAGATCACCTCCGTGTCGCCCTGTCCCCTACCATTTCACTGCCCTGCTCCCAACTCACACCCCTCTCTCTCATATACCTCTCCACCCCATCCCTCCAAGTGAATGAGTTAAATCCTATCTATTAAACACCCCCAATAAGGAATGTCTCCCCAAACCAAAATAGTATCATCAAGTGACATCAGGAAGGTAATGAAAATGTTCAAAGCATTCCAGAGCTGGATTCCTGTTTGTTACTGAGCTGTACATAGGCTTAAGCTCTTTACTTAATTACAAAGGTGTTGTGATGTGGGATTGGTTTACAGAATGGTGTTTTATACAGTCTTACGGGATTTTTGTAATCTTTACTCCTCCAGTTTGGTGACATTTTTTTTTTCTTTCTTTCTTTTCTCTCTGTCTCTTTCTCTTTTCTCTCTCTCTCTCTCTCTCCCTATCTTCATATTATTTTTATGCTTGGAGGAAACCAGTAGTAATGATGAGGTTAGAAACAGTCCCATCAACCTCTTTTTGATATGATTTCTCTCCCTAACATGAATAAAATTATCAGAAAAAAAAAAATCATGTACAAATCATAGAAAAAAAGTGGGACTGCAGGAGCTAATGGCAGTTGCTGGTGGTCGGTGTTTTGTACAGTTTGAAGAGTTTATTGTGGGGCAGAATTGTTTTGTCTGTGTCTGGAAGTTAGTTAAGCTGTGGAATTAAGCTTTGTGTGGTTGACTTTTGTGTATTGGTATGTACTGCCATTTCCTGATAGTCTCTGGTGTTTATTATTCCTTAACTGAAGTGACTACCATACACTGGTTTGGTCCCCGGAGCTGACTGGAGGTTATTACGTCATGTAAGTCCATCAGGGCAAGTAGGTTGGTCATCTTCCTTTACATGTACTGGACTGTGGCAACCCAGCGTAAGTCCCCTAAACCTCAGAAGGGGTACAGTAATATAGTTTTGCCTGTAGCCACTTACTTTCAGCAGTAGAAGTACAGTCATCTCTCTTGTATTTTCTGTGTTGTAGGCAAATAACTTGGTGTTGGTGGCAGTTAATAAGAGGGAGGAAAGATTTAGGAAGTGGAGAGATAGAATGGGGTACAAGGGCCTGAGAGTAATTGCAGATTAAAAAGTGATAATATCTAGGGCCAGTGGCAGTACTGTCAAAGCAGAGGGAGCGTGGGCATGTGCAGTTTGCTGTAAGATTGTGGGAAGTAATTCCTTGTGTAGTGTTTGTGGTAAGTGGGTGCATAAGAAATATAATGGTATTAGAGGTAGGCTGCAAAATAATGCTGGTTTTGTGTGTATGGTGTGTAGAGGAGAGCTTGCAGAGACAGAGAGGCAGGAAAGGTTTGACCTTGCTGGAGAGTCTCTGGGCATGCTCAGGAGTTTTTGATTTGGGAAACATGATATATGTTGGAGGTGTGGCTGGAGCTAGCTCTGTGACTGGGATGAGGAGTAGTTAGAAGTTCCCATAGCTGTTGCCTCTCCTGACATTGAGAGGGCTTTCCTCCATGCAAAGGGGTCCTTGTATGTGACATGTGTCAAGAGTGTAATGCTGTACAGTAGTGAGGCTTGAGCAGTAAAAGAAAATGATATTCATAGGTTCATATGTAAAGAGATGGTAATGATTAGATGGATGTGTAGTGCATCCATGAATGACAGGCCATGAAGGATTTGGACTGCAAATGAAGAATTGAGAGGATGGATAGGGCTTTAAATGTAGTAGTGTTATGATAAAAAAGGAATGGATTGAGATGGCTTGTACTTGTGCAGAGGAACAGGGTGCAGAAAGTGAGAGGTGTGAATGTTGAGGATAGGGTTGCATCAGGGGTGGGGGGGAGAACGGATGATGACTAGAGAGGCTGTCAGAGATTGAGCAGTGTGGAGAGCCACCATTAGGTGACCAAAGCTGATGCTTGCATACATGCTAGACTAGAGCCTTTATAAACTAAATGAAGCAACAAAATTGTGGACCTTGAAAATTAGTGTTAATCCAAAGCAGACAGTGTGTATGACAGTGATCTGCGACCAAGTATGGTCATCAGTATAAGTCACTGTGTTTAGGCTGATTGTCAGAGTCCATGGGGAGAGCAGCCCTTACTGTATAGTAATGCAGCCCCTCCCACCACAACACTTATTCCATGCACCTCACTTCACTACGCAGACTAACTCAACAGATCTCTATACCGTACATGGCAGAAGTGGCCGATTTCCTGTAGTCCGCTGTTAATGTCTAATGAACTTGGGGCCAGACAAACATGAAGGAAGGGAGGTGACAGAAGTTTTGTTGCTGACTGTACTGTGGTAAATGTAAACGGTACCAAGAGAGATTTAGTTGCAGCGTTATCTCCATGACTCAGGCTTTTAATGGTAGAAGGTGGTGGCCGTCATCCACTCACATGATGCAGTGCTACCTAATTCTTCCTAAGGTGACTACACGTAATGACAAACCTAATGGTTTCCTGTAACTCAGGAAACCATTTACAGTGCTGGGTGGTAACCATACAGCCAGATAATTTGTTGATGTGGAACCTACTATGGTGTCCCTGTAGTGTGGAGGGAAAGATGCAAATGTGGTGTCCATCTAGGAACTAAGCCTCCACACTTTCCAGCAAGTGCTGTCCACTGCAGCAGAACATTGGTTCACTGTATGGGATGGCCTGCGGGGGCATTTGCCTGCTTGTGGTTGATGGGTCTGACCAAGGTTGCTCTACTACTGTTGTACTACCTCTTAGGCCTTTGAGCCTGTGTCAGGTTATTCACCCACTATCCTGGGATACAGGGTCACTATCATTCAAGTTTTCACAAGTACCTTCCTGTAGGTATTACCTTAGGTACTCATAATACCTGTCAACCCACAAGAGGTAAACGGACACTGGAATCGAGTGGCACCAGCTGTGTTCATGAAGATGTGAACCCGGTGCCATCAGTCTAGCAGGTTCATAGCTAGGAATGCTAACTACTCATGGAAATTCTGTAGTACTATAGAACAATAATAAGACTGATACTGACGATGTAGTTGTCCAGGAGTTTCTTGTCGTTGGTTGTTATTTACTGGTATGCTGCATCAGTCTTCATTTAAAGCTGATCTGTTAAATTAACATTATTTTTTTCTTAACCCTTTCACTACTAGAGTATTTCTCAGCAGAACAAAGCTGTCATGTTAGCATGTATAAAATTCTTATGTGTACCAGCAGCAGAGAAGGTTTACTGGAATCTGTGACTAAACAGTTGAAGAAAAGCTGGTGTTAGCTTGAGTAAAATATCTGAATGGTTTCAAATTGCACTGATTCTTTATACAGTGATTTCTGGGGAGTCATACATATTATTTAGTATATTTAACTTTTCAGCCATGAATCAGAAGCATATCTCAGATCTACTTAAAAGTAATATTTTTCCTGCACAAATTATAGACTTCAGGTGAAGACTTGACTGTATTATAATGACAAGATTGATCTTAACAATTTGGTTTTAGATAAGTGCATCTCAGGAGTGGTTCAGATCAGCATGTATCTCTTTAACTCCATGAATCCTATGATATAATGTACAGGAAGTTCTCATTATTATCCCATTTTGCTCTCAACTCCACAGTAAATTAAAGAAAAACTGCAGATCACGTCACACCACCATCCATTAAAGTGATTTACCAGTTTCTCCCAATTTACAGTAGCAGTTGTATGTGATAATTTGAGATTTTGGAACTAATCCCTGACTGTAGTGAGGACCAAATATGTACTCATGTAACGAGTACCTCCAGGTGATTTATTCAACTGTTAGGAACACCTCTAATGATGAAGAGGTACATGAAAGCTACTGTTTATATTTCTATTCAAAAACTGTAACCTGAAGATGAAGAAAATCTTGAAGGGATAGCAAGAAAGGAAAAAATGGATTGCGTGGGTTAAAACTGTAGTGTCATACATGCTGAAATCCAATGGAACAAAGTACAATAATGACATATTTCTTCACCATAATTCAAAAGTCTCCCTGTGCACTGTACTCTCTTTTAACACTTATATGTTGTGATTAAAACTAGGTACAGTAAAAGTATGTTAACTTTTTCATAATGATATATGTGGCCATTCTGAATTTAGAACAAATTTATTTTATATATTGGACAATATATATGCTGTATTTTTACACTGATTTCTTTTAATTCATTCTTAATACTCTGTTCATAATATTAATAAAAAAAAGTATTAAACTATGATGAATATCTTATTACTCCTCAGGCACTCTTACATCATCATCATCATCATCCTGCCTTTTTTCCCATCCACAGGTGGGGTTAGGTAGGATTCAGAAACTAAAGAAAACAAAAAACATGACAGGGAGAACTAATCAACCACATGCCCAGTGAAAAGTGCCCCCACCCCCACACACACGCACAAACCCACCCACACACACACACACACACACACACACACACACACACACACACACACACACACAATTTCCCATAATGTATTTACACAAGGTACAATACTGAGAGAAGTATGCCTTCATGTGGTGACACCAAGTTATACAAACATCCCTCAACTCCCTCCATATCACCTGAAATAGGGATGGCGAGCTGTAAGATAAGCATAACTTCAACTTCAACCTGCAGTCCTCTGGGTTCAAATCTGCAGGAGTCAAAGGCTTAACAACATAGGATGAGAAGGTCTACTGAGCTTACTAAGTACCCAATATGAATCAGAGACTACATGAATCCCCAAATTCAATCCTCCCAGTCCTCCTTACATACCTATCCCCTTTCCTATTAAAAGATGTAGGGATACTGTGGGTAATTTTTTTTTTTTTTCCTGATACATGATACAAGCCAAGCCATGTATCAGTGGGAAATGGAGTAATTAGGATGGTTTATATATTGTCAGGGTAAATGAGTGTGTAGGAATAAGAGGTATGGCAATTCAAGAGGCTGAGGTACTCACTGTGGATCAAGGTGGTTGGATGTATTATAAAGAGAAACCACATGATGATGGTTTGGCAGCTCCTTCTTAAGTTTATAATCAACAGAATGACTCTATGTAGCAGGTGAATAGGAAGTGCTTAAATACGGAAAGATACATGCAGAGGGTAAAGGCTTGTGAGAAGAGACCAAGTTTCCAGGAGCTTTAGTGATGTATTAATGAAAGTGTGGCCCTTTCACTGAGCAAACCATTAACAGTTCTCCCACTTTCATGTTTTCTCTCTTGTTGTTTCTGGATCCTACCTTACACCATCTTTAGGGGGGAAGAAGGGTCAGGACAATGTGTTTCCTAAGTGTTGTGATAGGATGAAGGGGAGGTTAAGGAGCTTGTTTTTTTGTGTTATTGTGAAGTTATGTTCCCTCCTGCCACAACTGTTTGCCTTCTCACCCGTTACCTGTATCTGCCCTGTGCAGTGATTCAGCACAAGTAAGATCACAGTATGTCCTGGTTATAAGTCGTCTTTTGTTTTCTATGACCAGTTAAGTCCTTACTAAATAAGTTTCGTTTTCGTATTTAAAGGCTCCAACATGCTTGCATGCATCGACCTTGGTCACCTAATGGCGGCTCTCCACGCTGCACGATCCATTGCAGCCTCCCTGTTCGGTCCCTTAACCCTGAGGTCACACTTAATGACCTCATCCCATGTCTTTCTCTATCTACCCCTCGTAACCCCACCCCCAATATTAACACTTCTCACCTTCCTCACCCAATTATCATCCCCCATCCTCTCCACATGTCCAAACCATCTCAACCTACCCCTCCTCATCACAACACCAATATGCTCCAGTCCCATCCTACCTCTCAACTCTTCCATTGTAAACCCAGCCCCTCCAGGCCTTGGACGCAGGGACACACTGCACATTCACCTAATCATTGTCATTTCTGTACGTCTGAGCCGGCGAATATCCTCCTCCTTCACTGCCCAGGTCTCACTACCATACAGCATTACACTCCTAACACATGCTGCATACACCTTAATCCCGTAAAGGGGTGGCCACAAGCAAATCACCTCCATGTCACCGTGTCCCCCACCATTTCATTGCCCTGCTCCCAGCTCACACCCCCTTCTCTCATATACCTCTCCACTCCATCCCTCCATCTCATCCTCAGCCTCCCCCTCCCTCTCCCCCCCTCCACCTCACTCACATACACTCTCCATTATCTTATTTATTGCTACAGGTACAGGTTATACACACTCTTATATCCACTAGAACATGGTGATATTCTTGAAGTTTAGCCTACCTGATTATCACCATGCTAGCAGGTTTGTGGTGTGGATGTGGATGTGATAGCAAGCATTAGGAGAAATACACTGAGGTGGTTTGGCCATGTGGAGAGGATGGAGAGTGAGAGACTGACAAGGAGAGTGTATGTGAGTGAGGTGGAGGCTAAGGATGAGATGGAGGGATGGAGTGGAGAGGTATATGAGAGAGGGGGCTGTGAGCTGGGAGCAGGGCAGAGAAATGGAGGGGAACAGAACAACATGGAGGCGGTTTGTTTGTGGTCACCCCTTACGGGACTAAGGCGTCTGGCAATGGATGGATGGATAGCAGGTTTGTCATGAAGTGTGCAATGATGTGTGTGTCTCTAAAATCCAGCCACTTATCACTGAGGCAGGATGTTTGTAACGATGTGCGTGCGTTGTCTGTTGAGGCCGATGGAGGTGAGGGCGTGCAGCAGCTGAGGTATCCAGTCCCCTCCCGCCTGACTCTGGTGCTCAGCAAGGATCTGTGAAGGAACAAAGTGAATCTCAGGACTAATATTCTAACTGAGGACATTTTATAGCACCTTTTTTTAATGATATATTTAGCTTCCTTTAATCCCATAAACGGTCACCATAATACAAATCTCCTCCACGTCCCCCTGCACTCCCTCATCACACTACCTTCCCTCCAGCTCACACCAAACTTATATACTTCTCCGCCTCTCGTCAGCTTAGGCAACCTTCTAGCACCTCTTTCTTAATCATTTACATTGCATTTTCTATTCAATTATATCCAGATGCCTTAATGCAGGGCAGTGAAATGGTGGGGGACAGGGCAACATGGAGGGAATTGGTTTGTAGCCACCCCTTACAGGATTAAGGCATCTGGCAATAGATAGATAGATAGTTTTATTATGTTGGTAAAGGCTCCAGCACGCTTGTATGCATCAGCCTTGTCTGACAGTACTACATCAATCTTAGGTACTTTACTTAAAACAAGGAGTAAAGTAAGAGTCACCTGGTATGTTTTGTCTTTCTGTCTGGTGGTGGGGTCTCGCAGCAACTCCGCCACCTGGTTACTCAGTCCCAACGCCCGGCCCAGGTCTGCCCAACGCCCTCGTAGGTTCTCACTCAGGTATTCACTAACTGCACAAAATGACACATGATTAGGTTTTAATTTGAAAAGTGGCTGTTCATTCTTCTCCTCCTCCTCATCATCATCATCATCATAATCATCACCTTCCTTTCCCACATGAGGATGGGGTGAGGCACAATCCTGAAACATGGAATGAGAAAGTATGAAAGTGGGACTACTACAGGCATCAAGAGCATTCCTGGTGAAATGAGTCAAACACACACTTACACATAATTCTAGCCCCTGGAATCCTAGTTCCACCAAACAGGCATACGATACAGTAAAAATTGATTCATTCATCATTTATTCATCATCCAATCCTACGTTGCCCCATGAGAAGTGTAGGAGGCCGGGGCTGTGAAAGCTGGTCCTGACATTTAAGATGAGAGTGACCAGCCTCATTCATCCCTGAGTGGCATTACGTGAGCAATAAACCCCAACCACCTCTTAATGTGTGACAAACCCATCAACATCTATCTATCTATCTATTGCCAGATGCCTCAATCCCGTTCGGGGTGGCCACAAACAAATCGCCTCCACGTCGCCCTGTCCCCTACCATTTCACTGCCCCGCTGCCAACTCACACCCCCCTCTCTCATATACCTCTCCACCCCATCCCTCCATCTCATCCTCGGCCTCCCCCTCCCTCTTCCCCCCTCCACCTCACTCATATACACTCTCTTCGTCAGTCTTTCACCCTCCATCCTCTCCACATGGCCAAACCACCATCAACATCAAAGTTAAAATGTCAATAACAAGTTTGTAGGGATCAGAAACTACCATATGGTAGATAATAATGTCTTTACCATTTTTCAATGATACTCACAACAAATTCATGTTCAGCTCTCCCAGTTCATGCAAGGCCAAGCACACAACAGTATGGTAATGCTGTATTTAACTTTGATGGCGATTATTCTTTTCAAATCATATTCACATTTGTAAGTTAACAGTGCATACATCAAGGGTAAATAAGTATTTTCCCTCTCCCTACTGACACTGGATGGGAACTATCATATCTTTCTCTGCAATTTTTTTTCTGTATACCTGGACATAGTTATCATTTTTGATTATGCCACACAATTACACAGGAAAAATATCCTAATTACCGCACCAAATTTTTTATGAGCAACAACAGCAACAGATGGAATTGGGACAGTGTAGTGTGGATGCCAAAACACAGCTGCAATACACGAATGAATGTCTGTTGTTTGAATTATGAAAACAGGGTAGGGTATGCTGAAAACACAAACCTTTACTATTATCCCTACTTTTAAAAGCAAAGGTGTCATTCTTTTCCCCATTTCTATTACTAGTAAGTACAAACACTTTAATTTAATTACAACCCTGATGACACACAGTACGGGTCATTATCTTTAAGTAGCAGGTGGTTGGCTATCATCACTCCTGGGAGGTAGTACCATAAGTGTGCCGTGTGGTTGTCAGTTTGCCATCTACTCACAATATCACTTCACTCTCAGGGCTGTACTGTATTAAGGATGGCTTTCAAGTTTTTGTAACTCCTCTTCCAAGTTATTCTACACATTACACATTAATATTCTTTTGTACAGTACATTACAGAAGCAAACTACATCAATACTGTCACTGGGTTCAAAATAAAGAGGCCACTGAGTTAACTTAAAAAACACAAATTATTTCTTCACTACTGACACTGCTAAGGCATGGAACTAGCTCCCAACATACAGTATACCATATTGCTAAAAATGGTAATATTAATACTGTATATACAGTCTTCTTTATATATATGCAGGTTACATCACCGCTCACCAACTGTATTCTCATCTCTTAAAGGTTTATAGGTCTATATCACAAAGTAGATGAAGTAATTATTTTAATTTATATGAATCAGATGCAGTTTAACCAGGTTTGTCCCTAAAAAATGAAAAAGTAAAGTATGCTCATTAGAATATATTTCTTTTCACTACCGTGTTATCACTGACTTCCTTTGAATTACTACTGTACTTTTGTCTGTCTTCATTCATCGATAATGGCTACAACAACCTTGCACGCATTGGTTTTGGTCACCCACTGGCTGCTCAATCTCTAGCAGCGTCCCTATTCAGTCCCTTATCCCTGAGGTCACACCCCATGACCTCATTCCAGGTCTTTTTCAGACTGCCTCTCACAACTTTAACATTAATTTTTGCATGTCTCACCCCCTCCACCCAATGGCCATCGCCCATCCTCTCCACACACCCAGATCATGTCAATCTGCCCCGCCTCACCGGATTCTTCCATGAAATTTCCCTGGAAGGTTTTTTGTTTCCATCTGTTTTCTATATAACTCATGGCTGGATGGTCTGGTTGCTTGGAGAGACTTGTACTACTGTTCCACTCTTTATTTCTCTCTCTCTCTCTCTCTCTCTGGCAGAATCTCCTTGTTGGGACCCATGAGGTATGTATCTGTGTTTCTTTTTAAGTAATATTTATGCAGTTAACTCCCCTTCATTAGTTCAGCCATCCCTTCTTGAAGCTTCTATGTGGATCCAATGAAAAGATCAATATACAAAGAGGTGTCAGAGCACACTGGCTGCATCACACTATTTGACACTACTGTATACATACACTAAAGTACAAGGTATTGCATAAGCACAGCAAAGAATGTGGAAAACTATAAACTTTATAAGAACGACGAATTCTCAATAGCCCACTTACTTGCAGTATACGCTGGGTGGTGAGGCAGAGCACTGGGTTGTCTATCCCTTTCCCTAACATTGTCAGGAACGTAAAGTTTCTTATACTGTTCAATACGTGCTCGGACCATCTCAACGTGGGGACCAACCTGCTCCGTCAGCCATAGCAATATGTCTACCCTGTTGTACAAAGTTACCCATCAGTGCTGAATTTAAAGATGGTTTGACACTGACTGACGCTGATAATACAGATGAATACGCTTTATTTATCATTATATTGTAATATAAAGTATTATTATAACCATCATCAAGACATTTCCACTCCTCTCCACCCACAGACGTTTACAAAACTGAACCATTTTGCAAAGACTTCACTGACTGTTAGCAGGAAACACAGCATGCTTCACAATTATCAGATTTTAAATACTCCATACCACAATATTCATCACTAGATTCCTTACTCTTTCTCTTGCTTTGGCCTTCATCACATAACTGTCCATATCCATATACAATATACAGTACTGTGCTGTAAAAGAACTTGTCCCCACGATATCAAACATCCCTGTCTCACTCCAGCATCAAATAATTCACTCAAACACCCATCTACACTGACATACAGTTCACACTCACTATAAAATTCTTTACAACATGTAGCAGTTGTCCACCAATATCATACAATAATTCCTCACAAGGCAATCAGGTGTATTTGTGAAATGCTACTGTACGTGGAATATGATTTAGATTCATGCATGAGGCATGAAAAGAACAAAAACACTCATTTCTGACTTCCAAAAAAAACTTCACCACAAATCTTAACATAATTTAAGTGGCAAATAGTGTTAATTTATCAGCAACTTCATACTAAATGCAACTTTAAAGGAGGACTATCAATATACACATACCAGCTTCCATAATCCTTCCCTCTTCACCCTGTCAAATGAGACACATCAGTAGTGCAAAGAAATGCCATCAACTCACTTCTGTGGTGTAAGAAGCATCCACTTCTCAAGGAGTACCAAGGCAGACGAGAGGTCCGAACAGCGGCTGATCTCTCTCATGCGAGGGTATTCTCCCACACGCTCAGATGCCTCCAACAGGGCCATTCGCACCTGCCACACAAACAGTACATCATGGTAGTTTAGTAGTTGCAACGCCCTATTTAGAGAAAAGTGATGTTGTTGAGAAAGATGTGAACTCCCAAAGAGATGTGCTGGAAACTTGAACTGGTACAAGTGTTGATATAACTTGATGTAATAACAAAAGAGGTAAATGTTATATAAAAAAAAAAAAAAAAAAAAAAAAAAAAAAAAAAAGGTGAACAACAGACAGGCACAAGAAGAATAGGTGGCTAGTAGTATGAAGTCAACTTAAAATGGGCCTGTATATATATGGAGGTAGCAACAAGCATGTGTGTGTTAGTGTCCATATTAATACACAGATCTGAGACAATGGTATAGCCTAAGTGTAAAAAGTCAAGGATGACAGCACTGGACTTAGGATTACTTAGAAATGCATATGGTTGCCTAAAGTGGACAGAGCTAGATGCATAATCAAACTCATGACATAATTATGGTGGAAGGAACTCAAATGACTGAAGGGTAGGGAAGAGTCTGCTTAGATGAAATGGTCATACAAAGAATGGGTATACCTAGGGTGGTGGAAAGGATAAATGTGAGTGAGTCTGAGGGTGGAAGCAGGGCCAACGACAGACACTCCGGGGCCTCAATGCTATGGAATGGCACTTCGACCATACTGGCCTTACATCCCCTCTTCAAAAAATAAATAAACAAATAAATAAATCCTGACCTAGAATAGTGTACTGTACTCCTTGTGTGTAAAGAGATAATCATTTTTATCAAATGTAAGATACGTTACCGAACAATATCTGTTCCTTATTAGTAAGCTCTTGGCTGGCTTTCCAAATTCCCCTCCTGCTCAGGTCATGGTGTTTCTGTACCATCAATGCTCCCCTTTCCCAGGCCATGGTTAGGTGTGGTGGGCCAAGAGGAAGGCAAATGGGTTTGGTATATGAGCGTGGCAAAAAAAATAAATAAAAAAAAATAAAGTTGAAGAAGCTACGAAAGTGACATGTGATGAATATGGACGAATGAATTATCACAAACACAACACATGGGAGAATTGCTCTATGCCACAGATGTATGTTAAGTACATCTATAAAGAGAAAGATAGAAAAAAAAAATTGCATAGTTGTTAGTGAGGCAGAAACAGGATTTTGAAGGTTTGCACAATGTGTTAATGATTTGTGTGACCCATCTCACCAGGGATGCTGCTTGACAGTTTTTCTTTTTTTAATGATTTATCTGATTTGTCTCTTCTTGGTTCTGGATCATAGCACACCCCATCATTAATCTGGCCTGTAACTGCACAGTAAGTTTTTTGTACAGAACATGTAGCCTTCATGGACGTTTTTTATTTCCTAACTGCACAGTAAATTACAGAAAAATGATCAGTTCCATGGGTACCTCAAAAGTTGACATGCCAGTACCCCTATTTTACAGTGCCAACAGCATGAAGAGCTGTGATATTTTGCAACACATCTCTGAATTATACTCAGGAGCACCTATACTCTGCATGATTCAAGACACAGTGGGTTGGATTCACAGACAGATATGATGCATCCCCCACTGTGACTAGGATCTGTTTTAGCAAGAAGGGCAAGAAAGAATGAAGTCACCTCCCATGTGTTTTGTTATTTAAAAAAAAAAAAAAAAAAAAAGGTCATTCAAAGATAATTACCACGTTATTTTGTTTTGCATGGACAATGAGTCACCTGTTTTTCCTGTAATAACAAATCTCAGTTATGGCAGGGGACTGAAAATACTATATATTTACCGTAGGAGTCCACAGCCACGTCAGCCGCACAGTTCCAATGAAAAATGATGACTTACCAGTTCAATAAATACGAAGACTTTACTACAATACTCGTTTGGTGCTGGAGAAGACTAGTGCTAACCTGGTGCTGAGGAAGACTAGTGCTCACCTGGTGCTGGAGAAGACTAGTGCTAACCTGGTGCTGGAGAAGACTAGTGCTAACCTGGTGCTGGAGAAGACTAGTGCTAACCTGGTGCTGAGGAAGACTAGTGCTAACCTGGTGCTGAAGAAGACTAGTGCTCACCTGTGCCATCTGCTCAGGACTCAGCTGCAGCCATGTGTTACATATCTCCTCCTTCAGTTCCGTGTACGTCATTCCGTGGAAGTGGACCCAAGCCCTTCAGACACTGAGGTGGTTTGGACATGTGGAGAGAATGGAGAGTGAAAGACTAACTAAGAGGGTGTATGTAGGTGAAGTGGAGGGAGGGAGAGGGAGGGGGAGACTGAGGATGAGGTGGAGGGATAGAGCTGAGAGGTATATGAGGGAGGGGGGAGTAAGATGGGGGGAGGGCAGTCAAATGGTGGGTGACAGAGCAACTTGGAGGTGTCTTGTCTGGGGCCACCCTTTGCAGGATTAGGGCATTGGGCTATAGATAGATAGATAGATAGATATTAGCCTCCTCAGTGCGATGACATATACCCTGTACAAAGTAATCCTGCTGCCACTAAACAATATTACTCAGTTCTGAAAAGTCCTCTCAATTCAAGGATCTAAGGAAGGATTTAACCCCCGCAAAGTTTAAAAAGCCACTCGTAACCTGCACTGCCTAAAATAATTTGGAGGTAGGCAGTATAAAATAAAATAGACATCACCATCTTGGAGGGGTTCAGGTACAACAGTGATGGAACAGTCATACAATGGAACGAGTACAGGTGCAGTGGTGGTCAGGTGGTTGGAGGAGTGCGGGTCTGATTTAAAAATCTGTGGATCAATCTTGGCGACGGCATCGTGTAACTCCAGGCTCATCTGAACGCTAACTTACTGGACGGTAGGGTGAAGCTGTCCTGTAGTCCACCATCCTCCTTTTGGGGCCTAGAGGGATGATGAAGGATATCCATACAATCAGACAGCTCTCCCACCCAGTTATATGGCGTCCCCACATGATGGAGTCCCTCTCCAGGATCTCAGCTCTTAGACTATTACCAACGGGAGGAGGGTTAATCCTATCACCCCAATCCTGAGTAAGAAAACCTGGCCATATCTCAGTACAGTATAATCAGCACTGTCCAGGTGGTAATATGTGAGAGCAGGTGGTTTTGTCTGCTGTGCACTGATGGGTTGCTGAGTCTCAAGGATGGGACTACCTCTTGAACTCCTTTCATCCTGGAATGTCTTTACATGTTAATCTTTTTCTATCTATCTATCTCCTCCCAGTCATCTTAATCCCATAAGGGGTGGCCACAAACAAGTCACCTCCATGTTGCCCTGTCCCCTGCCATTTCACTGCCCTGCTCCCAGCTCACACCCCCCACTCCCATATACCTCTCCACTCCATCCCTCCATCTCATCCTTTATCCTAGCACATGAATTTACTAAGCCTAGGTGGGCCTACCATTCTGATGAAGCTGGCTTACCCATAAAATTTTACTGTAATATAAAGACATGGTTGCATGAAATTTATTGATTCTTTGGGGATATGATAAAATTTCCTTGGTTACTATAGTCTGCCTTCACCTGACAGAAATGGACCACTCCCATAACTGGAATACTTGGTTGTGCATGTGTGAAATCTGATGTCTTAGTTATGTGGTAGGAATGCATTCTCCTTGGTTACTGGCCAAAATTGCTACACTAAACCTCCAGTCTAACTACACATGAATTATGAACAAGGCAGAAAGGGGTCATGGATCTCTGTCAGGTCAGAAAAAAGACGCACTACAGCCATAGTACAAGAAGCACTCATTTCTGACATCAAGGTAACCACAGGCATCCCCTTCTACAAGAGGATGTCCGGTGACCCCCTGGCTGCCTGATATACTGGTACTGCATTTTTTTTATTTATATTATGGAACTAGAATTGAAGGGAGTGTACTGAGATGGTTTGGTCGTGTGGCTGTCTGGATGTTGCTACTTCTCACCCTGCCCTAGGGTGGGAAAGGAGGTTTGGATGATGATGATGATGATGATGATTATGAAACCTGATCAACACACAAGGAAAATCAGTGCATCAAATAATTACTCTCTTTTGGCTAATACTGTATTCTTCTAGAAGAAAGCTTTGATTTTCTTCATCATGCACACAATGACCTACAATATTACTGCTAACCTTCACAGACCAAAACCTACTTGCCCACCTCAATCTTGGGGGAGCCAGCGGTACAGTGGTTAGCATACCCCTCACAACTGGAGTAACCCAAGTTAGTGACAAGGTTGGTCAGACTCTTGGACAAAATTTGTTTCCCCAGTGTCTCTGTTCACTCAGTTACAGGTTGTATTCAAAGGGAAGACTGAGATTTAGCAATATAATAGGTATGGTATAATTTCAAGACCCATGCAGAGCCAACAGACATTAATTCTACATCTTCATCATCCCTGGCTTTACACTGTCCCCCACATCAAAATTACCGAACTCTGTGGCTTAAGCCTTCACTACCCCATACCATCCAGCACAGCCCTCATTTTTATGCCAGTCTCCCCTCCAAGATCCCTTTACTGTCCAATCTATGATGCCCAACACTTCCACCATCAACCACTGTCTTCTTCATTACTGGAGTTCTGTATGTGTATTATAACTGTTACAACTGATGCTGTGGTAAGTGGGTGAAACCTTTACAAGGAGCAAGCAAGCAACAACTATGCGACGTTCCTTGAAGTTGCCTCTGCAGTGTCTGTCACAGCGATTTTCACAGATCTCTCTGCCAGAACTGGTGGTTGGGCATCTACCACAACACCATCATTACAGAGCTTAATCTTCTCTACAAAGCCCCAAGTTCCTCAGCATCCATATACAGCCCCAGCGAGTGGACATAAAGACAGATTCTAAGGGGGCAACCCTTCACCTTATCATCTCTCCTGTGTCCTGCTCTGCTGGACACCTAGTTTATGGCATTCAGGCCCTGCTTGAGTGCCTCCTCCAGGGGGCCTGGGTTGTCCACCTTGTCAGTCTCCTCTCATACTGGGATCTGAGACAATGAGACTGCAGATGCTGCAGCTCAGACGGACTTGTCATCATTTTCAACGAAGCCTTTATCTCTCCAGGAGGATGCTCGTCTTTGACTCTTGGCCACTGGTTGCAGGGCAGACTGGACTACTGACTTAGCAACTGAACTTCCCACCACTATGCTGGGATCATACCATACTGCACAAACTTATTCTGTCACCCCTGGGATCACACACCTAATTGGTATATATCTCACCTCCACCATCTACATCTGGCCCCACACCCATACTGCCAGTGCACTGTCCCACCTCATTGTGCACTGCCCCAGATTCCACTCCATGTGTGCCATCTTACAGGACTGTCTAGCAGCCCATGTATCACAGACTTCTTCTTGCTCCTCCTTGATGGGGTGGGCCTGAGTGAACTGCTCTGTCACTCTATCCTATGGCATCTGTGTGTCTTCATTCCTCTGAAGACCTTGGCAACTTCATTGTCCCAAGCTGAGATCTCCTCTTCCTGAGCTTCTGGATGGGTTTGTAGGGAATGGTGCTTAGTTAGAACCCTTACCCCAACGCCAAGTAGGCTACGGTACCCAGTCAGTGGAAACACAGGGGTGGAATCCTGCATATATGAGTAGACAACAACAACTTAAACAGCTCACTGGGTCACTGATGAATAACTGGAAGAGACACAGTGCAAGGTAAACACCCTGATGAACACCACTATTGATAATGTTACAGAATGAACAGTGGCTGTCTACATTACATTATCTATCTATTGCCAGACGCCATTAGCTACCACAAAATGATGAGAAAGGAAGCAAGATAATGACAGATGAAAGGCTTGAGTCTTCTGAACACCAGTTTGGAAATTGAAGATCTGTGCCACACTTTGGTCCAACATCTGGATATGTTTAACAGTAGCATACTAGTCAAGATTTCACTGGTCTCAAGGAAGGGGAAAAGAGTGTGAATGCAATGAACAATGACCTGTGTACCGAGCTAAATGGAAGGGTGACAGCAAGATAAAGTGCTTCACAATCTACCTCTACAAAATCAACTTTCCTTATTCACTACAAGTTTACATTTATATGCATGGCGTATTATCTTATTATTACTTATACCAACAAGGATTTTTGCTTTGGTAACCTGAATTCAGAATGTTAATATAAATGCTCTTAACACAAAATACTGGGTATAAACTCACCTGTCTACTGTCACCAACCTCCCCTCACCCCGTTGCTTGATTTACACCACCAAAAACAGATGGTTCAGAATGATATGAAAGTCCAGGTGTATTTTTGATGTATGCTTTAGAATATTGGCTGGCCTGTCACAGCTTCCTTCCCTCCTATAGGAAATTATCGCTTTACTGGGATTTTAGGGAAAACCCCCGATCAACAGGTGCGGCAGCATTAATATTTATCATTACGCCAATAAATTACAAAAAAGTACACTCAACAGTAACCTTATTTATTAGCTGATCAAACAAAACTTCTATAATGAAATATTAAACAACGGCATGTGCTACTGGTTATACCAATACTCTCTGTAATGTCAGGTGTCTAGTGGTGGTGAGAGGGACGCTGCTCAAATTTGCTGTTTTTCTGTCTCCTTTGGGTAAGTGTTATGAGAATTGACGTCATTTTGTTCTGTTACATTATGATCTTGAAAAGGATGTAGATCATGGATAGGCACTAGTTATATTTCGAGCGTTAGTTGCAACTTTGGGAGTCATGGATCTGCAAAACGTTTTCAAGGTCCCTCCGTCGTGATGGTATCCTGGATTATTTTTAACATGAGTCCTTCACCTGAGCTAACCAGAACGCTTTGTAGTTTTACTGTGTGAGAAGGAATCTTGGAACACGTATCTGATAATGCAGGGTTGCTGTGTATGGCTTTACCGAGGCTGGCTGCAAGTGGCTTGGCGTCCTGCAGGATACTTCACCACACGATCGCAGGGCTAACAGATTTTCTATTTAAATGGGTTTTTCACAGGCTGATTAGGATAGGTAAGGGTAGAAGTTTGGCCTGATTGGAATTGGGGGCTTTCATTGCAGATGTAGTGGCAGTCGTAGTTGGTGTCCAGGCAGCTTCCTTAAATATGTAAAACGTGTTCTATATATGTTACCGGTATCTCTGTTGCTTATTGTGCTGGTTACTTTCCTTAATTAAGAACGCGAGTGTAAGAATCAAACTATCTTTAGCCAGACGTCATAATCCTGCAAGGGGTGGTCATCTACAGGCACAGGCAGACCAGTCAGGATCCAACAGTGCTCCTCTCCCTGTTGCTTCTTTAAACTTGGAAATTATTTAGGCGGCCACAGTGTTGTCCGCAATAAGTATTTGAGTTAGGTTTTGCCTCTGTAACCTCAATAGTCTTCTCAACAAAATCAACCTAGTTTCATCCTTGCTTTCTGATCCTGCTATTGATGTTTTGGTATTACAGGATCATGACTACTGCCAGGTATTCCAGATTCCTTTTTTATCAAGACAAGGATGCAATATTCCTTGCACTGATGTGGTTGGAAATGTCCAAAAGCGTGGAGTCTGTATTTCAGTAAGAATTTATCCCTGACAACAGCCCAAATGTTCATGCAATTCACTTAGCTACTTTTAATATTTATGTAGTACCTGTCTAGCTTCTTCCTTCACCATTATCATTTTTTTCCTGTGTCAGTCCTCCACTCTATTTCTCACATACCAGTACATCCACTCACTTGATGTAGTGCTGCATATTCCTTCCTTTACCAGTATCATTCATTATCAGTGTCTGCCTCCTCTCTTCCTATTTCTTCCATCTTTCCTGTCACATTTTATTACTCTTCTTTCCATTTCAGGTGACTTTACATTGAGTGACAAGACTAATGGTTTCCTGTAAGCCAGAAAACCATTTACTGCACTAGGTGGTAATCATACGGCTAAGCAACTCACGCTAGTCAGCAAGTGGGTTCGCAGAGGGTTAGTGCCCCTCCCCATAAAACAACTAACTTAAAGACAAACAGCCACCCTTTACTGGAAAATGGCATCTGGCTATAGATAGATGGATAGATAGATAGACTTGTGTACTGCCCACCCTCTAATGCTCGTGGAGATGATCATATCTTCATCTATCTATCTATAGCCCAACACCCTAATCCCGCAAAGGGTGGCCACAGACAAAATGCCTCCAAGTCGCTCTGTCACCCACCATATGACTGCTCTCCCCCCAGTTCACTCCCCCCTCCCTCATATACCTCTCAACTCTATCCCTCCACCTCATCCTCAGTCTCCCCCTCCCTCACCCTCCTACTACTTCACCTACATACACCCTCTTAGTCAGTCTTTCTTTCTCCATTCTCTCCAGATATCTTAATAAATTTCCTAATAAACTTTTGTGCTAATTAGGAAGTCCTAATTCTGAGTGACTTGTTCTACCCTCTGTTTATTGGTCTAATGCAGATGCCATGCTTGCGGACTGCAGGCCACACACTCAAGCTTTTACTGTTTTAGCTCCATTGGTTTGTCTCAGTGGGTATCTTTGCCACAAATGTACTCTTTGGTACTAATACTTGACTGACGAAGAGAGTGTATGTGAGTGAGGTGGAGGGGGGGAGAGGGAGGGGGAGGCCAAGGATGAGATGGAGGGATGGGGTGGAGAGGTATATGAGAGAGGGGTGTGTGAGTTGGGAGCAGGGCAGTGAAATGGCGGGGGACAGGGTGACGTGGAGGTGATTTGTTTGTGGCCACCCGGAACAGGATTGAGGCATCTGGTAATAGAAAGATAGATAGAGAGACTAATATTTGAAATTTAGTTTTAACAACTGAGGAAGATTGTGTTGGTAATTTGAGTCTTAATGTCCCCTTCCTGGTTGTGGTCACATAGGCCTACCCATTTTATTTGATTACAACTTTATGGTTGATTCTGAGGCAAGTGCAACTGACCCTGGTATTAACAGGCATGATAGTAAAAGATCGTGGTTCAGGGGTAAATATGGTGTGATGAACAAACAGTTGTCTAAATGGGATTATGAGTTTCACCTCTTACAGTACCATAGATGCAATGCTAGATAGATTGTTGGAAATATTACACCCTCTCATAGAAACTCCTGTCCCTCTGTACAACTCAACCCCCATTCCTACCATATATAGCCCTCCATTGTCTCAAAAAGGAATGTAGTAGAGCCTGGCAACATTTCAGAGATATTAAATCTCAGCATGGTTGCCAATCTCCTGAATCTGTGCAGGCCCTGGCCAGGGTTGGCATTGATTAAATCAAACTGATTTAATCATGTGATTAAATCAGTGATTTTTTTTACTAAAAAAAAAAAATCATGATTTTTTTTTTTTTTTATTATTATTATTTTTTCACCTAAAGATTAATAAATTGAATCTGAGGGTTTATAAAAGTTGTTTATAACTTTGCATTCATTTATTCTGATTTTATACTTAGGCATTAAGTAAGGAGATTTTTAAGGAATGGTGCCATTTGAAACTGTTACATTGTATGACACATAAAATAATTTTAAATTTGTGGGACTAAGGATTGATAATATTTGCAAGTGGTTTTCAGCCTGAACAATCAGTGGATAGACATGACATGATGTTAACAGTATTCAGAATACTGCTTTTGAAATGTTTCCTACCATATACTGTATGATGAAAAAATAAAAAACATCAACAAAATCAATTAAATCATTGAATTTTTTATTTTTTATTTATTTTTTTTTTTAAATAAAAAAAAATCCCCAACCCTGGCCCTGGCCAATAACAGTGATTTTAACAATAGGTACAAAAACTTTTTTTATTCATTCCCAGAAGATACGGTACATGATCAGACAGTGGTTAAACTTAAAGATAATCCTAAATCTTTTCACCTGTACATAAAAAGCAAAAAAAGTACGGTATGTGCTCCTTCTGTAGGTCTTCTTAGAAATATTGATCAGATGGTTCTCTTGTTGAAGATTGTAGCACTGTGAGTGAAAATTTTGCTGTCAGTTTTGTTTCTGTATACACTGTGAGAGCACTTAATCCTTCAGCCCATCAGTCCTTTGATGGAGCTCTGAACTCTGTCACAATAACTTTGTCTGGTTTCTCCAAAAATCTACATCCCAAACTCTCAAAGTCTTGTTCAGCTCTGGGACTGCCCCTGTTGAAGATTTTTAGGAAAAGCATTAGTACTGGTGTTCTCCCAGCTAAATGGAAACTGATTGAAATTGTGCCTATCTTTAAAAAAGGCACACACGTCTTCATTCATTCATTCATTGCCAGACGCCATGTATCCCAACCGGGGTGGCCAAGGGCTTAGAGTTAATTGTTTTACAGGGAGGGGCACTAATCCTCCACCAACCCCACTTGACACGTAGGGATGCCAGCAGCATCTGGTGTTCCCAGGCGGTCACCCATCCAAGTACTAACCAGACCCAACGTTGCTTACTCCACTAAATTATAGACTAGTGAGCCTGACCTCTGTTTGCTCTAAGACACTGAAACAAATACCGGTACTGGTGGAACAAATGTACAGTATGACTACCGGTACCTTGAGTCTAACAGTATCCTGTCAGCTGATCAGTTTGGTTTTAGACAAGGGAAGACGGTTGATAATCAGTTGCAGTTAACTTATAACTCAGTATCTACATGGCTCGACACTGGTTGTGTGGTGGACATGGTTTTGTTTGCATTTTCTAAGGCAGTCGATGTGTTACAATGCCCTCCAAAACATGAGGTATCTTGGGATCTCTGGTGCTTTCCTAGGTTGGGTGGGTTCCTTTTTAAAGAGCAGGAAAAAATGTACCGGGTATGTCTCGGTGTCCAGAGTCGACAGTACCTTCAGACGAGGTAATAGTGGTATACCTCAGGGCTCAGTCCTGGGACCATCACTGTTTTTTTCATTCATTCATTGCCAGACGCCATGTATCCCAAACGGGGTGGACAATGGCTTAGAGTTAATTGTTTTACAGGGAGGGGCACTAATCCTTCACCAACCCCACTTGACACGTAGGGAGAACGTTATGCCAACAGCATCTGGTGTTCCCAGGCGGTCACCCATCCAAGTACTAACCATACCCAACGTTGCTTAACTTCGCTACTGTTTTTCTATCTATCTATCTATTGCCAGACGCCTCAATCCCGTTTGGGGTGGCCACAAACAAATCGCCTCCAAGTCGCCCTGTCCCCCGCCATTTCACTCCCCTGCTCCCAACTCATACCCCCCTCTCTCATATACCTCTCCACCCCATCTCTCCATCTCATCCTCGGCCTCCCCCTCCCTCTTTCCCCCTCCACCTCACTCACATACACTCTCTTTGTCAGTCTTTCACCCTCCATCCTCTCCACATGGCCAAACCACCTCAGTGTGTTCCTCATAACGCTTCCTATCACATCCACATCAACACCACAACGCTCCTTTATATCCTCATTCGTCAGCCTGTCTCTCCATGTGACTCCACAGGCTCCTCTTAAATAACTCATTTCCACTGTTCTCACTCTTGACTTGTGTCCTTCCAACAACGTCCAAGCTTCACTTCCGTACGTTAGAGTTGGTATCACAATACTGTCATGTAGTAACTTTTTCACTTCCATGCTCACTTCCCTGTTTCTTATCACTGCTTTCAAAGAACCAGCAACCTTTCTTCCCTGCTGTACCCTTTCAAGCACTTCACCCTCCAAACCTCCATCCTTACTCATCACACTACCCAAGTACTTAAAACGTACTCACATTTTCCAATTCCTCACCATCCAACCTCGCTGTACATTCACTGACTTCACCTCTCTCAAAGACCATCACTTTACTCTTCCCTACATTCACCTTTAGATTCCGTTTCTTACACACTCTCTCAAACTCATCCACCAAGCCTTGCAGCTCCCCCTTCGTCTTCACTCAACAACACAGTATCATCTCCAAATAACAGTACAGGGAGTTTCCAAAAACTATCCTCTCTCACCAGGGCCACTCCAACATCCACTACCCTACCTTGTACCTTTTATTACCCCATCCATGTACAGATTGAACAACCATGGAGACATGACACATCCCTGTTTCAACCCAACTTTCAAAGAGAAAAATTCACTTAGTTCACCATCCACACGCACTACAGCCTTCGCACCATCGTACATACTCTTCACAGCATTCAACAACTTCCCATCTACTCCATATATTCTTAACACTTTCCACAATCCTAGTCTATCCACCCTGTCATATGCTTTCTCCAAATCCATGAAAGCCGCATACAACTTCTTTCCCTTCTCTAGAAACTTTTCCACTAAAGATCTGAGAATGAATATCTGATCTACACAACCTCTTCCCTTCCTAAAGCCTCCCTGTTCTTCTCCAACTAATTTCTCTGTTCTTTCTCTTACTCTGTCAATAAGTATCCTACCATACACTTTTCCTATTATACTAAGAAGACAAATGCCCCTATGATTACCACACACTTCTTTTTCCCCTTTTCCTTTGTACAAGGGAATAATTATACCTGACTTCCAATCCTCCGGGACTTTACCTTCCTCCCAGGCCAATCTGCACATCTTCCACATTCATTCTACTACTATCTCTCCCCCATGCTTCAGCATTTCACCACACACTCCATCAATTCCTGGGGCTTTCCCTGATTTAACTTTCTTCATTGCTTCCACAACTTCTATCCTACTGATTTCTTCCTGTCTTCTCACCTCCCTCCTTCTCCCAACCATTCCCCAGCCACTTATACTCGCATTACTTCCATCCTCCACGTTCAACAATTCCTTAAAGTGTTCTCTCCATCTGCTCACTTTTTCTCCCTTCTCCACTAGTAATCTACGATTTTTATCTTTCACTCCCCTACTAACTTCACTTCCACCCTGTCTTACTCTTTTTACCTCTTTCCAGAACATTTTCTTACAGTCCCTCCACTTTACACTCAAATTCCTTCCAAATTCCTCATCCACTCTCTTCTTACTCTCTCTTACTAATCTTTTCACCTCTCTCTTTCTTTCTACATACACCTCTCTCTTCTGCCTCTCAACTTCTTCCACGCCCCTATTTCTCATCCATTCATTGTATGGTTTCTTCTTTTGTGCCACAGCCCGTTTCACCTCTTCAGTCCACCACGCTGTTCCTTGCACCCCCCTCCGTCTTCTCTTCCTTCCACACACCACATCACATGCTGCACATATTTCTTCTGTAAATATTCTACACACACCTTCCACGTCCCCCATCTGCTCCAATTCATATTTGCCCAATCGTTCCTCCACTTCTCTCTTATACTCTGCCTTTTTCTCATCCTCTTGTAACCTTTCCACTCTCCTTGAAACTACTCCTTCCTCTCGTCTTTCCCTTCTTTTATTCCTCCATCTTACTTGAACTTTAATTCTGGCCACCACCAAGTAGTGGTCAGAAAGTCCACTCCCCCAACCTCTATAAACTCTTGCATCCAATATACATCTTCGCATCCTTTCATCCACACACACATAATCAATCATTGCCTTCCTTTCACTCAGTTCACCACCCACCCTTCTCATCACTCGCCATGTATACCTGTGGATCATTTTATGCCTGAAGAGGGTATTGGCTATCACCAACCCCCTCCCAGCACAAATGTCCACTAACGCACTCCCATTCTCATCTACCTCAGCAGGCACACCCCACTCACCAACTATTCCATCCACCTTCACATTCCCAACTTTACCATTCATATCACCAATCAAAAATACTCTCTCATTCCTTCCAAACTTTTCCATGCACACTTCCACATTTGTCCAGAACTCTTCTCTCACTCTTCTAGCACGATCTTGCATTGGCGCATACACACACACAATCGCCCACATTTGTATTCCAACTTTCAACTTTACCCACACAGTCCTTGATCCAACTGATCCATACTGTCTTATGCTCCTCTTCCATCTTTTACTCACAACTATACATACTCCTTCCTTTGCCCTCTCACACCTACTCCTGCACATATACCCCATCCATACTCCCATTCTCTCACACTTTCTCCTCTCCATTTTGTTTCAGTTATTCCACATATATCCACTTTCGCACCCCCAAGCACCTGGACAATCTCTCTCTCTTTCACCTCATCATTTGCTCCCCTTACATTCCAAGTTCCAATTGCAATGTCCTTTGTCCGGTCCTTGGTCGTCAACGTTTGGTCAGTCCTTGTCCGAGGCTTCTTGTTTGTTTTTTTAGTTAGTTGTTTTCCGGGGAGGGGCACTAACCCTCCGCCAACCCTTTTAGTCGCCTTTTACGACAAGCAGGGATACTGGGGGAGTATTCTTGAAAAAAAACCCTACCCCCAGGGGGGTTTTCAGTCTCTAATAACTGTAAGGCTTTCACAGACAACCTTAAGATTTATCAGGAAATTAGGTGTCAGTCTCCTCTTTTTGTGGCCCAGGATGTTTCTTCCTGTCAGAGAGATATTGATGGTTTCTGCACAGTGGCTAATTCATGGGGTCTTGACTTAGATAAGGACAAGTATGCAGTGTTAGGCTTCCAGTGTGGGTCTGTAGCCTGAGAAAACATTGGTACGTTAAGAGACTGTCGCCTGCAAGGTTGTGGTATATCAACCGTTACCTTCTGTAGAGACCTTGTTATATTAGTCGATACCACACTTTGGTTCCATGTGTGTATTAGTTATCTAGTTATCAGGTACAGTTGTCCGCCTGTAACACAGCCCTTATAGACTGACAGCATGCCGTCACGGTACTGTATATACTTTTCTGCGTTGTATGTTCCACATGTTTCCATTATAAAGGGTTAACCTAGACTGGACATTTTCCAAAGTTGCCCTTTTCACCCCAAGTCCCATCCCAAACCTTCCTAAAAACACCCTGCTGACATTCACTCAGGTACTCATACACAGGAAGTTATTAAATATACATAAGAAAGGTTCCTTGACATAAATAAAAAAATGTTAGGTCACTAAACTGACTGGGTCTGACAGAGGTACAGTGCTGTAATAATGCTCTGTACCACGGGAGTAGCTACCTCAGACGCAGGCACGAAGCGGGAGACCACCAAAAAACAATGGAGGATGCCCCCAGCAGTCAATAGGGGTACATACCGGTGGATGTAACGTCATGCGACCGATCACAGTGCACCGCGTGCCTGATACCACCTCATGTGACATTTGCCTGTCGGCAGGCCATCTGAGCTCTGACGCCCAACAACTCGCTGCAGTGTCTGTTTGTGACTGCAGTATATATTTTTTGGTCACACTATAGGTGACCTGGCATGTTTTCTGGCAGAAAAAGAATGATAAAGGTGAAGGAAGAAGTAGCCAACACTACATTGTGAGTGGAAGGTGGTTGCCACCACCTCCCAGAAATAAATCAATTAGAATTCTTTTAGCAGTAATAAAAAGCCACTAAAATTTTATAGAATTGTATGGGAATCAACTGATGGTGTTGTATCCACATCGTTCACGTTTCATATCACTAATGGTTATGAACCATTGCTTTAACCCATGTTTTTGCCCCACATGTTTGCAAGTATTCCAGGCCGTCCACACTTTCAGATGATGGTGATACTGTACTTAAGAACTGATGTGTAAGGGGTTGCTCAGTGCAAATTGCTGAAATAAACACAAAAATTACAATAAAAGATACAGTGAACTCTCAGTTATATATTATAATTCAGCCAAGCCTTACACCGAATAACATGAAATGCCAGGTATTGCATAGTACCCCCCATCGGCTCAACATTCGGCGTCAAGCTGGATATTGTGTAACTCTGTGTTTCAGCCCTCTATCCTTAAAACTTTCCCATGATTAAAAGACGAAAACTGTGCTTAAAATATAATAAGATTGTGATACAGTACAGTAATACAGTACCAGTTGGTTACCACTTATTAGCCGGTTGATACACCTCTACACCGGATATTGCATAGAACTGCAGGTTACATCCCTTATCGACGCCAGATGTTACACAGTTTTTGCTGGATATTGCTTTAATAGAGCTGAGGCAGCGCTGGATATTGCTTTGGGCTGCATATTGCAACATCGGATAATTGAGAGTTTACTGTATTATGGCTTTTTATTGATTAATACATGATGGATATATTCACAAGTATTTCCATGTGTTTTTTAAGAATTTATGCCGTATTTTGTGATACATACCAGTGCTGCTGCCCACTATCCTGTATAGTTTTTTGCTTAGCCTTAAAGTCATATATCCATGTTATAGGCAATTTATAGTTTGATAAGAAAAACAGTTGACATTGTAATTTGCAAAAATGCCCAACAGCAACCATCGGTACAAAGGCCATTTAACAGTTTACAGAGTTTCTGA